>NW_026294458.1:7299438-7362306 GCF_007827085.1 Peromyscus californicus insignis | reverse complement strand
CAGAACTGAAGGCACAGCTAGCCTAGATCATTCTCCATAACGTCCAGAACAACTGCACAAGAGACCCCAGTCAGAAGCGGCAGAAAGAGCGGGTGTGCCACCGTCCCGGACTGCCATGCTGAGCTGCAAAGCTGACAGGTTGAGCCTGCCACGTGGGGCAAGCCAGGCACCTAGGATGGATCTCTTTCTCCTTACCCCCTCCCCTCTCTCATCCAGGCATGACTTTGAACTACTGATCTTCCCTGCTTCCTCCTCCCAAGTGCTGGGATTAAAGGTGTCCACAATCAATCAGGCCTGGTTTATGTGGTGCTGGGGTTCAAACCCAGGGCTTCAGGCATGTTAGGCAAGCACCCTGCTACATGAGCTGAATCAGTTGTTTCAAGTGTCAGCAGAAGCCAACTGGGGGGCACAGAGGCCAGTACTTACTTATCCATATTCAAAAGAGGAAAAATCTGATGTTTTGGAAAAATGGTGACAGTAGCAGAAATAGCACCTTTGCCCTCCGGAAACTGGCTCTGCCTGAATGGGGCCATCACACTCGGGGCCAAGGTTCTCTTGCATCGTTCCAAGAAGGCACAGAAGGCCCTCTCACCTGTGGTACATGGCATTGGTGGACTCGTATGTCGGGTTGATGGGGTCCTCATAGCCGATCTCCACAGCCCTGGCACGCTCTTGGGCCATGTATGCACCACGCACCAGCTTGGCCCCAAAACACCAGCCCTCACGGCGAGCCAGTTCCAAATCCATGGTCACATTGTCATAGGCATCCTGCAAGGCCAAGCTCAAAAGTCACAGGGAGCCCCACTGGTCAGAGCACCGGGACTGCCTGCTTCATGTGTCTCAGCTTAAAGCGCCCAGGCCAGCCAGGGGTTACCTGAGGGACGCGCCCCTCAAAGGATCTGGGAGACAGATGTGGATGAAGCTGGGCCTCCAACCTCCAACCCCAAGGAAAGGTGACGGACAGTGGGGCCATCTAAGCCTCCTCTGTGTAGCCTGAGATGGCTCTTGTGGGTGCCAACCCAGATGCCTGGAGTTACCGTGTATTTCAGAGTCACCCTGGCCAGTTAGGAGCAAATTGCCACCTTTCTGGGACTGCCCCCATACACACTATGTCCTCTTGGTGCCCAGCAACTTAGGAACCTCAGGCTGCTGGGCTCGACTTGGGGTTTTTCTGGGCTCCCAGGTCTACTTCAGCCCTGTCAATCTTCCAGGGGAGTCTGGTGATTTTTTTCAGATTCTTAAGAGGGTCCTGTGCTAATAATGGCAGTCAGCTATGAGTCTTCCGAGGAGCGCAGGAACATCCTTGTCCTCTGTCCTCATGCACTTTTATTTGCATTTTGTGTTAGTAACTGTGGGAAGGTGGTCTGCAGGGCACCATCATGCACATGTGGAAATCAAGGGAAACTTAGAAACTGGCTCTCTCCAGTCACCATGGATCTAGGGTTCAAACTCAGGTTGGCAGGCTTGCAGAGCAAGCGTTTTCATTGAGTCATCTTGCCAGACCACACATACACTCTTGACTGGGTCCTGGACAGGGTCCCAGGTAGTCTTGTTTCCTCCTTTGCAACTGGCACCAACCCAACCTCTCCTGCAAGCCCAGATGTGGCCACTGGGCAGGGCCTGTTTCCTACACAGCTGAACTCAGCCTAGGGTTAGCCGCCTGCGCATTCCTTTACCTCTGCTGCTCTGGCCTCTGCACAAAGCAGGGCCAATCAGATACTGCATGGCGCCATAGAAAGGCAGGTCCCTGCGAGGTGGTGGGTCACACCGCCTGAGAGGGTCTCAGCACCGCAGTCAGACACTGGAAACAGGCAGGGAGATGGGGAGGCAGGAGGTGAATGGCTGTACCTTGAGGTAGCACTGGAATGTGTTGAAGATGAGCGGCCTATCCACATTGAACCTCCGCTGCATCTCCAGGGTCAGGCGGCTGATGGCCGGCTGGAAGTAGCTCTGCTCAGCATCTATCATCAGCCGCACACCTGAATCTCTGGCTTTCTGAGAGGCACATAAGGAGGAAGAATCTATGGTTGAAGGTTGGTGATGCCTTCCCTCTGCTCAGGTGCTGGGGCCCCTAATGCTCTGTATCCCCCACCACTACCACACACACACACTGGTAGGGCTGCTCACATCCATCCTCCCCATCCTCCCCTACACTGCCCCCCCCCCATGCACACATAGGGAGTTGATCACACCTTGGCCAGCATGTCCATCTTCCCCCATTACACACAGCTGCTCACACCTTGGCCAGCACGTCCATCCTCTGTAGCATCCTCTTCATCTGCTGCTCCTCCTCCTCGGTGAAACGTGACAGCAGGGGCACTAGCTGGCCTGTCTGAGAGTTACAGCAGAAGTCAGGTCACTGTAGGCCACAATGCTCCACCTGAGGCGAGTCACATTGGAGCAATGCTGTCTTCTGCCCACCCTTCTGCCCTGTCAGGGACCAGAGTACCTCTCAGTACCTTGCCTTAAACCAGTTAGATACAATGACAAAATGGCCCAAACTGAGAGCCAGCCCACTCACTGTCCTACGTGAGGAAACCTGTGCCTGTGTAAGCCACACCAGGCCTAGGCCTGTATCCCCAGGAGTTTATTTCTATGGCTCCCTTCAATCCTGAGATCAGTAGGGAACCATGCAAAAAAAAAAGGCAGAGGAAGAGAACCTTGACCCCAGTCAACCAGAAGGCTCCATGGGGATAGAAAAGTCTCGAGAGGAGGAGCCATTGGCTATGGGTTACTACTAACTTGCCACCTGGGACCAAAATGTGGCTTTCAAGGAGCCGAACAGGTCATTGGTGGACTGGTGAGAACTGGCAGGATGCACCAGAAACTCCAGGCAGCACAGGTCTGCCCCTCCTCCTGCAGCCCCAGCCCAGGATGCTCCTGCAATGCTAATAAGCCATCCATTCACTGATGCCAGCAGCACACTGAGTACAAACAGCATGTGCCAAAGTCTGTCGGTGACCTTGGAGCGGAGACGTCATGAACACGCTGCACCCTGAGGTTCCAGGACAGTGGCTCAAAGTTTGGGGTGGGCCCTCAGTCTCAGGGGCTGGGAACACAACAGAAGAAACACCTGCAGGTCCCTTGGCTGCTACTGCCGTTCCTCCTTCAGAACCCAGAGCAGGGGTGTTCCACACAACACTTTCCCCCTGAATTCAGGCCACACTAGCAACTCACTTTGCCACGCTGAACTTGGCGTGACTTCTAAGGCCAGGCTGCAAAAGTCAATGCAGCTTCTGCCTGGCCTTCATCTCAGGGGACACTCACTCTGGGAACCCAGCCACCATGTTTGGAAGAAAGCCCAGGTGGCAATCAGCACCACCTTCCACACGTGTGCAGGGTACCTCCATGACCTGGCCCTGCCTGCCACCCTCTGACTATAAGTGACTAGGAGACCCCAGATGAGAGCTACCCAGCTGGACCCTGCTCAGCCCTAAAGACTTGTGGGGACCCCACACACAAGACTAGGTGGGCTGGGGAAGACCTTCTCAAGACACCCATCCTCTCCTTGTGTGTAGAGGTCCACTGAGCACTGTGGACACTGGGTTTGTCTTTGTGGTAGGGTGAGAAAGAATGGCACCTCAATCACAGTGAGTCCCCTGGGTGGGCAGACACATGGAACTGGGGGATACCTGCACATTGGGAACCACCAGGTGCTTGGAGAGCTGGGTCCTGCTGTCAATAAGGCTGTTCCAGTTCAGCAAGTCCACAGTGCTGAGGGATGAGGTACATCAGCAGAGCAAGCAGCCAGAAATTCTGGGTCCAACCACCTGGCTTTACTCCCAAGTACTAGGGTTGTTTGGGGGTCTGACACACACCAGCCCATTCCTCAAATGACTACTTCCAAACTCAGTCTTCACAAAGCCCACCCCAGTGTTTGATTTTAAAAACTAAATACTTCTCTCGATTTAAAAAAATTAAAACCAAATCATGACCATTTTTCCAATGTGTCAGTATCAGTAAAAACACAAAGTATACAGAGAATTCCACAGCCAGGTCAGGCTTAAGAGCCAACAGTGTAAGGCTAGGCAGGATGCAGATGTCACTTCAGGGGACTGGAGATGCCAATGGGCAGGGCTAGCCAAGGCCACCTGAGAGCCAGTAGCTCTACCTCAAGCCAGCATTCTGACTTGACTTGGAACTCCTGGTGACATTAGTCCCAGCCTCTGTCCCTAAGGATGGGACATGAGGTGCTACTTCACCCGCCAGTGTGGCTCTTAGGAAGATGCTCTGGGACCAGGGTTGTTTTCTAAGAGTCTTGTGCCCATGCTGCCTGTCCCCCAGGATGCCCAGCTCACTATCAGTTCCTGTCAGTAGTACCCCTGACACTGTCATTCCCATGGCTCATCCTTTCCTGGAAGGTGACCAGGAATAGAAGCCACTGGGGCTCAGCTGAGGCCATGACTGTACCGGGGTGGATGTCGGCTCTTACCCAGACACTCCCAGCGTCTCTGGTGTGAACCACCCCTCGATCTCAGCCCTGGACGCGATGCCCATCTTTGCGATGCTTTCCTTGAGAATGGAGAAGGTAGAGTCAGGTGGCGTCTCTCGCAGTCCATTAACACCCATCCCCACCACGACTCCGAGAGTGTCACATCATCTGTGATAACAGGACTCATTTCAGGGTCATTTCTGTTCCTGGTGGCTGTGGTACCTTTTCCATCTTTGCCGTTTCCCACGTCAGCTACCTGCTGAGCCAACCCCCTACCCCCACAGCCATACACTTTGTCGACAATGGAGCCGTCCAGAGTTCCTACCACACACTGTTCCCCCGCTTCTCCCCGCTACTGCCCCGGCTACACCTCCAAACATCTCCAAGACCCCACCTTAGACCACTGTACAGTTCCAGGGGAAGGGGAAGGGCTGCTCACCTGGAGTACCACCACCTCCAGCTTCGTGTCTACAGCAGCACGCCCAGACTGTCCCTGCTCTGCAGCCATTTGATGAAAGAACCGTCTCCACCTGGTCAGCACATCTGAGAACTGCAGCTGCCAGTGCAGATGTGAGCCCCACTGCAGCAAGTGCCCAGCTCTTCCATCCAGTCCTGGGGCCACCTCTGTAGCCCCAGATCGCAGCTACCAATCTGAGCCTCTCCGTGCACCTAGCAGCCCCAGGGTCTCAAAGCCTCTGCAGATCCAATGCGCCACCACTTACCAGAAACTGTGGTCTCCCCAGTGCAGTGAGCTTAATGGCTGAGAAACCACCGTCACTGGCTCCACCTGTCAGAAGCCAAAGGAAGAACTGTGAGTGTCTCCAAGGAGACGGATGACTGAGTCAGAGAGACCAAGTACACCTTGCAGTTCCCTGGCCTTTAAAACTAGCCCCGTAGCCAGCTCCCACCCATAGTGAGACCTAGTCCCCCAAATGCCCTTGCCCATGGCTGCTCCAAGGACCGTGCGACAGAGGTGGGGAGGGCTGATGAAACAGCCTTTGAACTGCAAGAAGACACCAGGCAAAGAAGCCCAAGAGATCTGTACTGCCGGCGGCCTCCTTGGCTGTTTCTTCCTTACGCCTTCAGTACTGTAGGCCATCCATGTATGGGCCACAGAGCACAGAAATGCCAAGTGGAACAGGGGCTGCACAGAACCCCAGGGAGAACAGCCAGAGGACAAGCGGATGCTTCTCACCAAAATGCCAAGACGCCAGAGTGCCATGATTACACAGGCCACCCTGGTCCGTGAGGTAACTGCTTACTAGTGTTACACCCTGTGGAGTGCAATGCATTTAAAGGTGTGGGGTCCACTACCACACGAGCAGGACCCCTGGGACCCTAGGACTCAATGGCCCCATGGCTTAACTGGCCTTCCCATCCCCAATCCTCTTATAACGAGGAGGAGCTGCAGTCACAGAGGCTGGGTCATCAGCTCCCAGATCTGACCCTCAACCTGAGGGGTGGGGATTCCGGAACTCAGTGTCAGGACACCATATGCAGGGGCAGGCCCAGGGGCAGGAACGTGCACAGGAACATGGGCTTGTCAGGGGGTCCCCCAGGAGCTGTCAGGACCCTTCACTGCAGCCCTGACCTCCTGCGCAAGGCTCTGCTGAGCAGCTAGCGAAGCTGGGACCCCACCTGAGGCCTCGATGGTTTGCAGTAAACTCTCCATGTAGTTGTCACACTTGGCTTCATTGGCATAGAAGTAGGTCCGGGCACAGATGAGCCCATCTCGGCGGTCTCCAAAGGCAGGGTGGACCTGATATCGCTTCTCCCTCTTATTTGTGCCTGGGAAGGTAGAGACATGGCCTTTTTAGAGATGCCATCCTGGTTCAGAACTTCTTCTTCAATGTCCCGCCCACCCCAGCATAGCCCAACATCCCAGAGCTGCAGCCCTCCAGACGGGCTCCAAACGGGCCTTGCTGAGCAGCCTGAAGCTGCCCTCCTGATAGCCCGAATTCCTCTGCCACTTGGGTCCCCCGCCTAAAGCTTGTGATGCAGCAGATCAGGCCAGGAAAGGAGCAAAGCCTCCGTGGCAAAGGCTTGGACGGTGGCCTGCTGAAGGCCAAGGTGACTGAGCCTTCCTAGAACTGTTAAAAATACCAGGAGCCTGTATCCCACTAGGAGCCCTCAGGTGGGTCGGGTACAGAGCCAGGACCATAGCTCTGGCCACAGGATGCAGTCTCTGGCTTTGTCTCCTGCCCAAAGGGCCGGCCCAGGCCAGAAGCCCAGGTGTTTCCTGGGCCACCAGACTGTGCACTGGTGTGAGGAGAGTACCCGTTCCTAAACTCACCACTGCTGTCTCTCTCTGCGTCAGAAGTGCATGACCTGCAGGACAGAGGAGGAGGCAAAGGTCAGGTCACCAGGAGGCAGCTGAGCCTCGGACTAGACCATGAACCTGATGGAAGACTGACTCAAGGAAACAGACCAACTTGAGTTAATCCAGTCCTTCCTCAGGCCTGGCATGACCACCTGGGCCAGAGAGAGGATGCCCAGGCTGCCTGTGGGTAGATCCTTCTTTTTTTTTTTTTTTTTTTTTTTTTTTTTTTTTTTTGGTTTTTCAAGACAGGGTTTCTCTGTGTAGCTTTGCGCCTTTCCTGGAACTCGCTTTGTAGCCCAGGCTGGCCTCAAACTCACAGAGATCCGCCTGGCTCTGCCTCCCGAGTGCTGGGATTAAAGGCGTGCACCACCACCGCCCGGCCGGGTAGAGCCTTCTTTACTGATGAGGCCAGGCAAGGAGAGGAATAGGGGCCACCCTGTACAGGGGCTCCTCCATTCCAGCAACAATGCCCCTTGCTCTGGCCTGCACCCCTAACATCTATGGTCTCCAGATAGAGTCCCACACACCCCGGCTACTCCCACCCTATGGCCCCAGTCTCTACTACGACGCTTAGGCTTATTTTCCAAATAGCGACCAGAAATTTTCTTAGAAGATGTAAATGAGACCTTAATATCACCTCATTGGAAACCTCCCCGGTCCCCATCACACTCGGGGACATCAAGTCCTCCACAGGGCAGGGTGCCGAGGCACATCGCAGGGCAGAACACTGCTTCTTCCCTAGCACTCTTCAGCAGGTCTTCCATCAGTGAGCCTTATCCATCAAGGAACCTCACTGTGACTCGAGCAAATCTGGGCCACCAAGACGTGCCGAGAAGTCTTGTCCTGGGCCCTCCTCTCAAGTCCCAGGACCCTTATTCAGACGTTTTGAGTCAGAAACTATGGGGGGGGGGGGCAGGCCATGTCCTTGGGTGTCTGGGGCTCCCCACAAGCCCCTCAGCCCACCAGGCCACAGCCCAGGGGACAGAAGTTAGGCAGACAGCTACTGCTCCATCTACCCCATGCTGACAAGATGTAACAAGAAAGAGGGTGAAATGTCATTTGTAACAGTGTTCTGAGTCTGTAATGAGGAAGCAGACAGTCCCCATGCATCACCTTCCCTCAGAGACAGACAGCCAAGGTCCCCGGAGGATATGGGTTCCCTAAGAGCAGTGTAGGTCAACCAGACAAAAGTCCCCAGGGCTATCAGTGCAGGCAGGCAGGCGCAGGGATTCCCCAGCAGAAACACTGTCAAGGAAGCAGACTTGGCTGCTCAGTGACCCCTGATGGGAGGTTGGTTACATACCCCACAGCCCAGAGTTTAGATGGTCTGGTCTCCACGCTTTCTGTGCCTTTTTCCATTGGCTAGGGACAGGCCTCATCTCTGGGTCTGTAGGGCTGCTCACTTCTGGTCAGGTACAACCAGTGGGCCCTGTAAGCTCTTTTCCCTGCCCGGAGGCAGCATGTGGACATGGCCAGCCTCCCTGTTACAGACTCAGAACACTGTCAGAGTGGCATTTCACCCTCTTGTTAGTACTTTGAAGGCACAGACACCAGCAGCAGACCTGGACCCACATCCCCACCACTTGTTGGCCCTGGAGGGTGGGCACTGTTAGGTCAGGAAAGGTCTATTTCTGATGTCCCGGAGCCCAAGCAAAGCTCCCGTGGGACAGGCAGCCATGACAAGCTCATCAGTCAATGGGCATGCACAGACAGGCAGGGAGGGCGGGCCTACCACCCAATCTCACAGCAAGGCCGCTTGGGTGAGAGCACTCAGTGCTCACTCTATCTAGGCCGAGGCCGTGGAATCCATTTAGTTATTCAACAGCAGCCTTAGTAAAGGCCTGCAGCCAAATCCTGAGGTTCACAGGGGATGCAGGGGCTGGGTCACCCCGCCTACAGAATGGCCAATCACTAAGCCGGGGCTGGGCTCCCAGGCTGAGGCCAGGCTCGGACATTCTGTTCTCTGGGCCAGCAGCCTCATATGACTGCCTTTCCCCAGCCCCTCCTGCTAGCCACCTGGGGAGGAGCAGGGTAGAGTCAACGGCCTGACAAGGCCCATCCTGAGCTTCACACGTGTGGAACCCCTGCAGCCAGAGACCTAGGACCCAAAACCCAAGCAAGGGCCTGTTAGGGAGGGTACAGGCCTCCAGAGTCAGCTGCCACCCCAGGGGCAGAATAAGGCCACTCTGTCCTGCTGCCAAGGGGGCAGTCTGTGAGCTGTGCTTTCTACTCATGGCCTGGGGAAAGTCCCTGAGGCAAGTTGGTGCCAGCAGGATACTCCAAGCTGCCTGTCACACCACACTGCTGCCTGCTACATCCTGCTGACCATGAGTGTCTGGCTAGGCCCAGTCTGCAAAGCTCTACACCCTGCAGGCACAGCCATCTGCAGATTAGGAAACTATTTGAGGACTAGTTGGAACCTGCAGGTCCAGTCAGTGAGTCGGGAATCCTTGGAAAGAGAGATTGTAGACTGTAGCAGAGCAGGAAGCCGGGCACCACCAAATGTTCCTGTGAATGGCTAAGTCTCAGCCTTAGAGGCCACACACTTACACCACTCTGCCCTTGCAAGTTGCAAAGGCAATCTGAATTTTAAATAGTTTTGTATCACAAAATATAGTTCTTGTCCTGATAGTTTTCAACCACTCAAAATGTAAAACTACAGCCTCAGTACTATGTGATGAGCTGGACATGCCAAGGGCCAGTTTGCAGATCTATCGCTCAGCCCTCTTCTGGTACAGGCTCACAAAAGCACAGCGCTCTGGTCTGCAGGAAAGAAGAACTCTAGCTAGGCACAGCCCATGAGGGCTGCTGGCAATCAGGCCAAAGGCTCTCCAAGTCTTGGCCACCACCTAGCTGAGGCCCCCATAGCCTGGTGCACCTCAGGGTTACATCTGTGCCTTATAACACCAGAAAGACAGGCCTTACTCCATCTCCTTGCGCTCTGCCTCCTCAGGGCTCAGATCTTCCTCCAATCCATAGTCCAGTATGGAGCCAACACCGAAGGCTTTGTTGTGCCGGATCAGAGGCCTGATAGACTCCTGGTCCTCGCCAGCCACAAAATGGCCATAGACGGTCATCTTCATTAGTCTGTCGAACATCCTCTGCCCCAGAAGCTTCCTGGCAACATGGAACAACTGAAAGGCAAAGGGAAGCAGCTGTCTGGCCATCTGTCTGGCCATCCTGGCAAGACCGCTGCTGACGACTCCCGTTTCACCCCAGTGCCACACTGTGCGTGGTTGTGTTGTGTTGTTTGTTTGTTTGTTTTGTTTTTCGAGACAGAGTTTCTCCGTGTAGTTTTGGTGCCTGTCCTGGATCTCGCGCTGTAGACCAAGCTGGCCCCCAATTCACCAAAATCCACCTCGTTCTGCCTCCCGAGTGCTGGAATTAAAGGCATGCGCCACCTCCGCCTGGCCCTGTCCGTGCTTTATAGAGACCACTTGAAGCAGTCCTGATCCAGGGCAGCATGGGAGAGGCTGTGCCACTTCTCAAGCTGCTGGCTCTATGAAACTCTGAGCACATTGTTCCCTTAAGGACTCTGCCCCAAGGGGGCTGGCTCATGGAGTACCCCAGGACACCAAGGTTGCCTGATCACCCCTTGGTGGGGAACAGTAGATCCAGCCAATCTCCGGTTGGCATTTCTGCAACATTTAGTGGTCTTGGGGGGGCGGTACAGAGGTAACTCTCTAGAATGATCTCTCGCATGATGATTTGTTCTCTTGTTCTAACCCATCAGAACAGGGCTTGGTGTGAGGCCCTCAAACAGCTGCTGAGCAGTGGCTACACACAAAATTCAAATGTCTGGAGAGAGGTCTGTCTGTCTACAAGACACCATGAAATGGGAGTCCACTCCACAGTCTCATCCAGGGCTGACCAGCTATGCTGACAGATGTGCCCCCACTAAGATAGCTGCATGCAACCAGCCACTTTTTCTCTGTCATATTTCACTCCATCTCACATTACTGTAAGCATTCCTTAAGCCTGAGGGGAAAGGGGGAAGGAAGCAGACAAGAGAGATGCCAAAGGGGAAGAAGCAACAAGGTCACTCCTCACATAGCTAAGGCAGAGACAGTATTGTGGACAGGGATGAGGGATATTTGCTAACCTAGAGTTAGGAAAGAGGGTGCTCCACAAGGCAAGAAGGTGAAGTGGGGAGCACGGGGAAGAGCTCTGGCAGTAAGGAGTGGTGACAAGCAGGCCCCAGGTGCTCAGAAGCAACCCCACACATACACACTGTAGAAACCCGTGTCTACTCCTGCCCACCCAACTCAGCTCCAAGAAAGGAAACGCCTGGGGTTCCCCAAGCCCCATGGACAATGAACCCCATTCTATGTGGGGAGCTCACTCTTAGTCTAAACATTCACAAGTCAAACACCTTCCCTATCAGGCCCTGCCACTCTATGATGGACTCCTTGGAGACGCCACTAGACAGCACCTCATGCAGTTCGTTCAGGACCTGGGATGACTTCTGCATTGTTCTTTTATCAAGAGTTATAATCTCTGATTTAAACAAAAAAAATCCTGACACACTTCCCATGGGAGGCGGTAGATGAGGGAATGGCCACCTATGACAATCACATGCTTTCTCACCCTGGTCACTGGGAATGGTGGATACACATACACACACACACACACACACACACACACACACACACACACACACTAAACATTAAAGCAAAAAAATGGACAGCCCCTGAGGAAGCACACCCGTGTGTCCTTGGGCTCCCGTACATGCATGTGCGCTCATACACACAAAGAAAAGTCTCAAACGATGTCCAGGAAATGACGACAGTAAAACCAACTCCCTCCTCTGGCCCCAGAGAGTCATCACAGTTTGCACCCAATCTCTTCAGCTTAGGCTCACAGTCAAAAAGTGATAGCCTGCCAGGGGTGGTGGCACAAGCCTTTAATCCCAGCACTCGGGAGGCAGAGGCAGGTGGATCTCTGTGAGTTCGAGGCCAGCCTGGTCTACAGAGCGAGTTCCAGGACAGCCAGGGCTACACAGAGAAACCCTGTCTTGATGTCAAATAGGCTGCTTCATGGTCCCCAACAAGGCTCCAAACCCAGGCAGCATTCCAATCTCAGTTCCTTAGTCCACGGCTCCTCGGAACAAGTCTGGTTGCCCACTACCCCAGCTAGAGCCTCACAGCTGCAAGGCCTGGGTCGACTGTCCTCTCTCCCAGAGAGGCTCCCAGGGTACAGGATAGACAGGTGGAGCCTGGGTGAGGGTGGGGTTTGCTGCTTCCTCCAGGAAGCCATAGCACATCCCTGAGCTCTACCCAGCACTACCCAGAGCAGGCTCCAGAGAGCCAGAGGAGATGGCATGCCCTCCTCCTGGTCACCCACAGTACCCTGATTGGCATAGAGGTGCAGGACTCACCCGCCTTAGAACCAACCCTCAGGCCCCCAAGGACGCTACTGGGTAACTGGGGAGCTGGTAGTGAATCTAGGGGAAGCACAAACCACTGCTCATCCTGTCTCCAAAGCAAAAGCAGTCACCTATTGCTACCTGAGGAGATGGTCCAGTTCCTGCTCTGCACAGAGACCCGGTAGTTAACCACTGTAAGTCATTCTTGCCCAGCTTGCTCCCCCCCCCCCCCCCGCTCCCCCCCAGCTGCCTGCTACTTGCTGAGACTTCACAAAATCCTTGACACTTGATTCCCCCCAGCTGGGGCTCCTTTTCCTGTGTTCCCAGCTCTCCTACCGGGCGTTATTTCCGCACATCATGGCCCTGCCCACCATTACTGCTCCACAAACATACCTGGCTCCCACACTTTGTTTTACCCCCAGGCTCCAACGCTTACAATGCCGTTCTTCCAAGGGATCCCGACAGCACTTCAATTCCATCTTGTGGGGTGTGACTTACCTCCTACCTGCTGTGGCCTCAGCTAAGTGCAGCTCCAGCTCCTCCAGTCTCGCCGGAGAAGTCACTTCCAGATCTGTATCCTTGCAAATATCACCGGGTCACCTTCAGATAACTAACTTACACTAACATTTCAAGACCGGCTGAAGCGGTATTCTGCTTTCCACAAAGGCCCTCACATTTCTCAAAGTTACCATGTTGCAGTTTAAAGTTGCATGTTTCCTAGTCTCTGAGAACCTCCAGCTTCTACACTGCATTCCAGTTTGTGCCGGGTAGAGATGAGTTACCCTTCGGCCAGTAATCAGAGCACTTGGGAGGCGGAGGCAGAAGGATCAGAAGTTTCTGAATCTAGGCTCTTCGACTGTATTTACAATAAATTTAAACATAAGAAACAAAACGTTGGGAGTTTGTCCCATTTCCCAAAACTTTTCGGAGTAGCTGTGTTTGGGAGCGGCTGGTCACACTGGTGGAATTCTGGGGTCCTAGCCTAGATAAGCCCTTCAAGCTGGACAAACCTGGGAGCTGCATGGAGGATAGCAGACTTATCACGGGTGACGGATGCATTCCTACACACCGTACATAGTTTAAACACTATCGGCCCTTCTTCCTAATTGGTAGTGACTGCAAGTAGGAAACTTCACGAAGTCCGGCAGCACGCAGGAAACCGCCCTCTTTCTTGCCTGCCCAGCTTCAGGCCATGCTTGAGTGGCTCTGCCTGACACTTCCGAACTCGGTAACCCGCTGGCCGCGCCGATGTCCCCGCGCGGCTCCTGCCCACCTGGCCACCCACCCGCGCACCTGTTCGTGGTGCGCCAGCAGCACCCGCGACGCACACAGGCGCAGCACTAGCAGGTTGCGCACCAGTTCCCAGCTCCTCCGACTGCGGTACGCCTCTTGCGTGTTGCTGAAGTCGACGACGGGCACGGGCCGCCGCACAGCCTCGGCTGCTCCCCATGCTCGCACAGCCCCTGGGCTCGCGGCGGGCTGCTCACCGGCCTGCGGCTCTGTTGAGAGACTGGCAACACGTGGTGCCGCCGAGCGCAGCAGGAATACGCGCCTCAGAGCCATGGCGGAGCCAACACGCGCGCCCAGGAGGCTTAAGTACGCTCGGCCAGCCACGCCCCTGAGGCCACGCCCCATTCCCGGAAGCCCCACCCACCACCCAGTGGCTCGGCTCCCATTTTAAGAAGCTTTGTCCGGCTCCGCAACCCCCTCCATCTCCCCTGGAGTCCTTCCCTGGCGTCCTAGTTTGGCGTGCTTCCCGTGGCTGACCACGCCTCCCCAGGCCGCAAACACTCCTCCTCCTGAGCCCACCCCCAGTTCTACCCCCAAGACCCCGCCCCTTGGGAAACCGGGACGTTTAGCTCTGGGATTTTCCTGTCCCTAGGCTGGCCAGGTGGGTCCAGAGTCCACTGGTCAGTGCCATGACACCCTGGCACACCCGGATCCTCCGTTCCCAAGCAGCGGGGACTCACAGCTCAGGCCTGGCCTGAAGAATTCTGTCCCAGAAGGTGGTCCTTTCCCACCACTGCACCCTGCCTAAAATGCTGTCTTAAGAGCTGCCCTTTCCTGGTTTTTTTGTTTGTTTGTTTGTTTGTTTGTTTTTTGTCCTTTAGACCCACTTCCTTGCCTCGGGGTAAGCAAGGGACCCCAGGCTCCTCTGTGAACCCTTGGAACTCTAGTGATTCCTCCCTCCCTTACCTCTCCACACCTGGTACCACCAGCAGCAGATGTCGCCTACAGATCCTCGCTGCCTCTACCTTGGCACACACTTCTCTGTCACTCACTCCATGTTTCCCCTCTGATATCCCACCCTCCTGCAGAGACCTAGTCTGGTTGTGGGTGGCAATATGACCCCCCGGATATCCCCTACGGGCTTGGCCCTGCCTTTCCTACACCTCTGCAGAAATTTTTTGGCGCCTTGGGCCCTCCTGTCTATCTTAGACTGGATATTTAGAGCTGCGTGATTCTTTATGGTGGAGACTGTCCTGTGCACTGCAAAACGTTTATCACCATCTTTGGCCTCAGATGGCAGTTACACACACACACACACACACACACACACACACACACACACACACACACACACACTTGAGATGACCTAAAACATCTCCAATATTGCCAGATGCCCCTGGAAAGCATAATTCCCACTTGTCTCGGCTGAAGACAACTTCCTAAGACAGGACCCAGGTTTTTCCTGCTGGAACCTAATGAAACCTAAGGGGGAAAAGCAGAGCATGTCAGAAGCATCAAAGTTGGGAGGCAGGAAGTCAGGAGTACCCTACAGCAGCTCAGGAACTTGACTAATAGGGAGCAGGATACCCTTGGAAATGTCACCATGACCATCCACCCATCCTCCTTCTGGTCTAACCCACACTCGCCGCACTCCTCCACCCCACCCCCACCCCACCCACGATCTTTTGGTCAGCCCCAGTCTGTTGCATGTGGCTGTGGGACATCCACCCCTCCTACTATGCTCCCTGTGTACCCCCCCCCCTCCTCCTGAGGCTCTGGAGGCTCTGCCATCCCCCATTTGCTAGCCACTGCTGCATTCTAGCTGACACTTCATGTGACTTGGTTGAGAGAAGGAAGGACAGAGTGATACAGAATATCTTGTCATAGGCTCTAGGTGTCTGGCTCGTCCTCCAGGCCCTGTCCTAGAATCTGAGTCCTGCTGGACCACACCTGGCCCTCACTCAGCACCTGAAGGTCGAGTGGCTGATTTATGTAGTTGGGACCTTCTTCTCTGCAATATAAATCCTTCTATCTAATATTTCCTGCTGCTCACACTCAGGAAAACTCTGGAGAACTCTGGGGTTGGTGGGTAAACGCCCCACACCCATGGGCTTCCAAATAGCTCTGTCCCTGTGTTGGGCACAGGCACCCCTTTGATGCCATGTGTCTCTAGCAGCCACATCCAGTGGTTTGGCTACATTCCAAGCTCCTGCACCTGGTGACCAGTATTGGACCCCAAGTTCCTGAGCCCCAGCTTCACCCAGATCACATTTGGTAGGAGAGATGCAGTTGCCCACCAGCTGATTAAGAGATGTACGCCCAGCAAAAGGAACCGCACTGTGGATGTGCCCATTTGTCATTGGTCTTGCTGACCCACCAGGAGCCCCCACTCTATCGCTCTTTTATGAGCGTGGAGAATGCCATCCTTCACCGCACCATAACAGGGGAGACTGATGAGTTTCCTCATTATGACAAAGTGAGACCAAGCCATGTATTACAAGCAAGATGGCCAGGGTTCCTTCATTGGAACCCCAGCTACAGCTGGTGAATCAAGCCCTAGACATCTACCACTGACCAGTGATTGATTGGTGGGGTGGGCTAAAGTTTGGTAGCTCTCCAATGGTCATGGACAGTTTCAAAATACCAGGTCTGTTGCTGTTGTTATTGTTATTGTTTGAGGCAGGGTCTCATATATTCTCGGCTGCTTCAAGTTCACTGAGTAGCCAGAGATGGCCTTGATCCTCCTGCCTCTTCCTACCCAGGATTCCTTGTACACCACCACCCTTGGTTTATGTGGTGCTGGAGGTCAAACCCAGGGCTTTGTGTATGCTAGGCTAGCACTCTGCCAACTGAGTCACATTCCCACCCTTCAAACACACACACACACACACACACACACACACACACACACACACACACACACACACATTTCTGCTTTATGCTTGGCCTTGTGCCAAGGATGAAATATATTAAGGATAAATTTTCATGTACATGTACAGACTTGTTCTTCTCTTTATTTCCCCAAACAATGTATCTGAATAGCTATTACCATGATACTTACATTGAGTTAGGTATGATAAATGGGGTGGTTTGAGTGAGAATGGCCCCCTAGGTGCTTGGTGGAACTGTTTGAGAAGGAATAGAAGAATTAGGATGTGGCCTTGTTGGAAGAAGCGTGTCACTGGAGGTGAGCTTTGAGGTTTCAAAAACCCGTGCCAGTCTCTCTCTCTCTCTCTCTCTCTCTCTCTCTCTCTCTCTCTCTCTCTCTCTCTCTCTCTCTGTGTGTGTGTGTGTGTGTGTGTGTGTGTGTGTGTGTGTGTATCTGATGCCTGTGGAGCAGGATGTAAAGCTCCAGCTACTGCTCCAGCACCATGCCTGTCTGCTTCCCACCATGATGATCACGGACTCACCCTCTGAAACTGTAAGCCAGCCTCCAATTAAATGTTTCCTTTACAGCAGTTGCTTTAGTCATGGTGTCTCTTCACAGCAATAGAATAGTTACTGAGAAAATAATTTCTATAAGTTAAAAAAACTATTTTATGTGTATGTGTGTTTTGCCTACATGTGTGTCTGTGTACCACATGCTTGCCTGGTGTCCATAAAGACCAGAAGAGGGTATCAACTCCCCTGAGACTTGAGTTACAAGTAGTTGGGAGCCCCCATGTGGGTTCTGGGAACTGACCCTGGGTCCTCTAGAAGATCAGCCAGGCTCTTAACTGCTGGGCCACCTCTAGCCACACAATAAGGAAGCTTGAGGTGAGCTGAAGCACATGGGAAGTTGTGCTTGGGTTGTGTGCAAATACTATGTCATTTTAAGAAGGAACTTGAGAAGCCTTGGAGGTTCATACTCACAGATACCAAGTAACAAATGCTCTTTGGAACTCTGGAATCTAGTAGACCACTCAGTATCCAGGGCACCTTGATGTAGCTACACAACTTTAGTCACTATTAATTTCTACCTTCCTGGAGATAGTTGCTGTCCCCTGCTTCCAGCCCAGAGCAAGCAGCTATGGGGACAGTGGGTCTTGTTCCTGTTTCATAATGGCACATTTACAGTAGGGAAAAGTGAGAACAACCCAGATGTCCTCTGATGAACGAGTGGGAAAATAAAATGCAGTGCATTCATTCAATGGAATATTGTTCAATAATGGAAAAGAGATGAAATGGATTTTGTTATTCCGTTGAGATAAGGGTATCACTATGGCACCTTCAATATAACACACTTAGAATCCATCCATTCTACGACACATATTAATCCTTCACTGTAGTGGTATTTTCTCGGCCCATGACCTTGGGTTTAGGGCCCAAAGGAGGCGGTGCTTCCTGCTGTTGTATGTGACAGGAGCAGGGAGAAGGGGCATGTAGAGACATTCGATTGTAGGGGCTACCAAGTTAAACCAATATGTATATTTTAAAGGTATGTTGACTTCAAAATTTATGTCTAAGGATATGTTGCTTTGGTAAAGAGGTTCTGCTTTTGTTTCCACAGAAGATGAGAACCTATGGATTGCTTCCAG
Source organism: Peromyscus californicus insignis (assembly GCF_007827085.1). NCBI lineage: Eukaryota > Metazoa > Chordata > Mammalia > Rodentia > Cricetidae > Peromyscus > Peromyscus californicus. The sequence goes on along the minus strand of NW_026294458.1, from coordinate 7,344,442 downwards.
GCTAATGTGGTTTGATCAACCAAGACCCTCTGAAAGGTCAATACAGCCTCAAAGACTACAACAGCTAAGATTTAACTATAATTCTTAATTTTCTCAGGATCCCCATAAGATCTCCAACACCCCCAACCAACAGGAAGTAGTATAAGAAGCTATGCCCAAATTCCCAAAATATTATTTATGAATGTTTATTTTTATTTAAAGGGGGTTGATTATAAATACAATCTTCTTCTTAAGAAGAAAAGGGGATAATATAGCTATGATAGGATAAAAGGGTAGATTATTGAATGTGGTGGTATTGTGTTCCCCAAAATATTGTGTGACCCTAATAAACTTATCTGGGGTCAGAGAACAGAACAGCCACTAGATATAGAGGCCAGAAAATGGTGGCGCATATGCCTTTAATCCTATCACTTGGGAGGCAGAGATCCATCCGGATCTCTGTGAGTTTAAAGCCACACTGGAAACAGCCAGGCATGGTGACTCACACCTTTAATCCCAGGAAGTGATGGCAGAAGGCAGAAAGGTATATAAGGCATGAGGACCAGGAACTAGGCTGGTTAAGCTTTTAGGCTTTTGAGCAGCACAGTTCAGCTGAGAGGCATCCAGTCTGAGGAAACAGGATCACCTGAGGAATTGGCAAGGTGAGGAAGCTGTGGCTTGTTCTGCTTCTCTGATCTTCCAGCATTCACCCCAATACCTGGCTCCAGGTTTGTTTTTATTAATAAGAACTTTTAAGATTCATGCTACAATTGAATCTACTTTTAAAGAGCAACAACTTGTTTGAAATGTTTTATATTGCTATAGATTTTAGTTTATTGATACAAATTTAATTTTGTTATACTGTATGTATATTTCTACTCTTGTTTAAGGTATTATGTTTATGCAACTCATTTAAAATTGTAATGTATAATTAAAAATACAGATTAATAATTAATCATCTGATAAACTTATAGTCATGTTAGTTAGGTTTTATAGATGTGCAGAGATATATGTCAGACAAATAGGTAATCTTCAAACACTTCAAAGACCTACAGAATATGGCATTTAAAATGTTTTAATAACTTAGACTTTTCTGGACAATGAGACACGTCTGCTCCTGGCAGCACCAATTAATTCAAAGAGGATGATGGGCATCGAAGAAACCCATTGTGGAGTCTGTTTTCTTTGTGGCAAAAGATAGCCACTGGGCAAAAAAAGTGCCCTTGCCTCAACTGCTTGACATGATGCTGTATAACATGGACATGCAGGACCCATAGGAAGGTGACCACTGAGCTTTGCAAGACGAGATGGTTCTTCAGGTTCCTGTTTCACAGAAGAAACGGTCAGACATTCTACAGGACATGGGGAGAAGCGACTGGTGAACTTTGCCAACAGGTGAGACAATCCTTCAAATCCTTCCTGCTTCATAAAAAGTCTGCCAGAGACTCTAGGCCTGTAGGCTGAAGATGGATGCCCCAATGTAATAGAGGAACTTTGGATAACTGTCCAGGCAGCCAGATGTCTCTGTCGTTTCTAGAATTATGGAAGTTGCTTACAATGCATTTCCTGTTTACTCAGGTAATATTATATCCTCTGGGGTCTTTGATGGAGTTGAAGACTAGATACTATAATTGCAGTTTTCTTTAGTCATGATAAAAAATAAATTAGATATGAAACTTTAGACTCACAAAAATAGGATATATGATAGAATATTTTCTTTAATTTGCCAAATAGAAATAGCCTAGATATTGTAATTCTTTCTTTTTTTTTTTTGTTTTTATTTTGTTTTGTTTTGTTTTTTGTTTCCCGAGACAGGGTTTCTCTGTGTAGCTTTGCGCCTTTCCTGGAACTCACTCTGTAGCCCAGGCTGGCCTTGAATTCACAGAGATCTGCCTGCTTCTGCCTCCCAAGGGCTGGGATTAAAGGCATGTGCCACCACCGTCCGGCTGTAATTCTTTCTTGATAACTGTTTTGTTATATGTAATTTTACTATGTTAAAATTAAAACCTTCCTTTTTTATTAGATAGGAAAGGGGAAGTGCTGTGGGATGTCTTTCTGTATACTGTGAATATGTGTTGCTCCCATTGGCTAACAAATAAAGCTGCATTGGCCTATGACAGGGCAGGATGGAGCTAGGCAGGAAATCCAAGAGAGACAGTGAGAGGAGAAAGGAAAGTAAAGGGAGATGCCAAACTGCTGTCCAAGGAGCAACATGTAATGGGTCACAGGAAAAGCCACAAAACACGTGGTGATACATATATTAATAGTTATAGGTTAATTTAAGTTGTAAGAGCTAGCTAACAAGAAGCCTGAGCCAATTGGCCATAGAATTGGTAATTCATTAATATAAGCCTCTGAAGGATTATTTTATAAGGGGCTGCGGGACCACAGGGCCGGGTGGGACTGGAGAAACTTCTGCTACACTTCACTGTGCCAGGCATGGTGGTACACACCTATGATCCCAGGAGGCTGAGGCAGGAGAATCTCAAGTTTGTGAACTTGGCTACATAGCAAAAGTACTTAAAACAAAAATTGGATTTTTTTTTTTTTTGAGACAGGGTCTTACTATCTAGCCCTGGCTGGCCTAGAACTTGCCATGTAAACCAGGCTGGCCTCAAACTCAAGATCCTCCTGCATCTCCTTCTCAAGTGCTGGGATTAAAGCCATATTCCATGACACTTGGCAAAAATTAAATTTAATGAAAGAAGCCAGATTTAGAAGACCATATGCTGTTTGATTCCATATATATGAAATCTTCAGAACAGGCCAATTCATAGGGACAGCTGCCATGTAGAAATCATAGAATACACTGGCAATTGTATGGAAATGGTGGGGTAGGAAGTGGACTGATGATCAGTGGGTCTAGAGTTTCTTTTAGGTATGAAAACATTCTGGGACTAGACAGTAATGACATTCACTCAACCCTGCAACACAGTCATCTCGAAGCAGTCACAGGAGATTGCTGCCAGACCCTCCAGCTACCAGGGTGGAGGGATGCTCAAATCCCACACTGGAAATGTCATGGAATTTGCATATGACTCATGTGTGTCCTCCCAGATACCTAAGTTGCCTCTAGATGAGGCAACTTACCATACCTCATCCACATAAATGCTGTGTGAGTCCCTGGTACACGGTATCATTTAGGGAATGATGAAAAGGAAAGCCTCTTCCTGTTTAGAACAGATGCAAGAGTGTTCAGCTACATTTGGTCTTTGGTCGGTTGAGTCCACAGATCCAGAAAATAGGATACAGACGGCCTGTGTAGTAAAAGTGGTTCAACTGTGCCAGATAATGAATGAATTGTGTGTGTGTGTGTGTGTGTGTGTGTGTGTGTGTGTGTGTGTGCATGCACATGTGTGCCCAAGTCACACTATGTGCTTTAAAGCACACTTGCTGAACCTATCAACAAACAAAACACCTGAGAGCCCAGCCACTCCATAAACACTTAAAGCCTAGGTCAGCCCTTTGCAAGGACCCCTGGGCAGGTGGTCCCTGCTGTGCCAGGAACTGCCCCATTCTGGAACAGTGGGGACGAGGCAAGAAGGCTCCTGTAGGACAGAAGAACGGGATTCTGTCCTGCAGTTCCAGAGCCTGAAGGGCATCTGAGCATCAGACTCTGGTCCATAATGGTGGCTCAGCTGCTAGTCAGCTCAGAGGGCTGTCTGCTTCCCTTGTCACGGGCTCCTGAAAAGGAAGCTGCCTGAGGACAGAACCTGGGGAGCAGATGGGCATGTTGATTCTAGCTCAGCAATTGCCAGACATGTGCACCCCTTTGCAGGCAGGAAGCCTCCTAGTCTTTTTTTTTTTTTTTTTAAGACAGGGTTTTATATACCTAGGCTGGACTAAACTCTCTATGTGGCTTATATAAGTTGAGAGTGACCTTGAACGTCTTCTTTTTTAGTTGTTTTTGTTTTTTTGTTTTTTGTTTTTTGTTTTTGTTTTTTTGGAGGGAGTGTTGTTTTTGTTTTTGTTTGGTTTGGTTTTCTCTGTGTAGCTCTGGCTGTCCTGGAACTCACTCTATACACCAGGCTGGCCTCTCTAACTCACAAGATATCTGCCTGTCTCTGCCTCTCTCTTATTTTTTAAACACAGTAACTTTTACCAAAGTCTTACTTGTGGTTCCCCTCAGTAGTCTAGAATATATTGTACGGCTACAATATTTTAAACAAGAACAGAAATACATGCATATATCACAACAAGAATAACTCTAAATTTGCATCAACACTGTACTGAGATGAAACATCTGAAACTAGCAATAGGTTTTCTTCTTCTTCTTCTTCTTCTTCTTCTTCTTCTTCTTCTTCTTCTTCTTCTTCTTCTTCTTCTTCTCCTCTCCTCCTCCTCCTCCTCCTCCTCCTCCTCCTCCTCCTTCTCCTCCTCCTCCTTTTTTTAACAATAATAATTTGTAACCAACCCCTCTAAATGATGACAAATATTTGTAATCTATGGATCTGAATGATCAAAGCAGCCCTGGCTACAGCATTATAGCACAGCTGCCGTAGCTTAGCAACCACAGGCAGTGACACTCCGCTCCACCCTTGGAGCCAAACAGGTCTTGGGGGCCCCACCTGCCATCGCGGGAGGGGAGGGTGTGAAGCTCAGGGACGAAAGATTATTATTAATCCCAGATCTCAAATGCACGAGAGCAGCAGACTGGAAGTGTCTTCCTGCCCCAACCAGGCCCCTCTGGGGGACCCGTAGACCACTCCTGGGCTGTGACCCCAGGGGGCAGTTCTCCACCAGCCCGGAGGCCCAAGGAGCACCCAGGCCAGGCATGCTCTGAGACACATGAGGCCTCTGCTGGCTCCCACCTGCTTTGCACTGCCAAGTCTCCACCCTGCAGCCCTCTACACAGCAGCCTGACCGCGAACCTGTCGTGTCCAGCCCCGCAGTGCTCATGGCCCGCCCCAGAGCCCAGCTGCTCAGTGGTGACCTGAGTCCCTGCCCCAGCTGCCACTCACCCAACGTTTGGCACCATAACAGTTCTCTCCCATGCCGGCTACTGCATGTGCTCTGGGTCAGAGAGCAAGGAAGCAATGGGGAGTAGGAATACTCTCAGTCTGTCCCAGTTCAACCAAATGGACCCTCTGTCCCTTCTGCTGGCCATCTGGCCCAAAGGCTGTCCATGTACAGTTTCTATCTGGAGTTACTGCATATACATAAGCCCAGGCATAAAACACGCATACTTGTGGCCACATTTCTCACATATCCACACATTCATATAGGGAGGGCATTCCAATAGAAAGGCAAACAGAACTTTTTCCCAAGGAACCAGTGTTGTTAGCTGACCAGCTCAAAAATCCTAAAATAAGAGTCTACAATTTTCGTAAGTCAGGAAAAGAACAAAATCACAACACACAGGACAACAACATAGCTCTCCTGGAGCCTGGAGACAAACCAAAAGGAAGACGCCGGCCTCGTGCTGTCCTGAGGGAGCGACTCACGTCATCTATACAAATCAACCAAAGGGATCAAAACCCATCCAAGGACCCTCTGCAAGCACTTACAGAGGGATATCCAACAGGCTGAGAGCCCACTTACAAAAGGATACCCAAATGAAATTAAACATAGAAAACACAAAATAAACAGACACAGAAAACGAACTGGCTGGCTTCGGGCTCTATGGGTGTTGGTCCTGGTGGGCTTGGGGGATCCCGGGACAAGCCCCCAAATGTTATGCCCAGATCATGGGGACCCCCCCAAAGACCACCACGGAGACTGAATCCCATATGTAAAAGCAAAGAACCTCATTTCAAACTCGGAGCTTGGTCCCTCTGTCTGTCCGATGCAGCAGTGAGAGCAGAGAGCCCCGAGCCCGGGCGGGGTGGGGTTTTTATCATAGCAGAGGTTGGGGTGAGGGGATTTCCAGGGTTCAGGACCCTGATTGGCTGACATTTGTCTAGGGGTATAGGGAATGTTTGGAATGTCAGGTATTTCTCCTTAGTTGCCTGCCAGTAAGCCTGTCACAGAAGCTGGGTCTGGCAGTTGTCCAGCAGACCAGGTCATGGCAGTTGTGTGGTCAGGCTGTTTTGGGCCCCGCCCCCCCACACCTACATTGCTGAAAAATTGTCTGCAGGCTCCATGGGGAGCATAGGCTCACTCTGACTTGGACACTATGCTGCTTGCTCTCCACCACTTCTGATAGCTGCCACTGTCTGCAGGCTGAGGCATCCATTCACATTTAATTTGGGGCTTGTCTTCTTGATATCAGCCCACACCAATCTTAGGCCCATATGTGCTACCTCTGTATGTAAATTCTTCATCACACATTATCCCTTTATCCATCCCAAACCAGTGTTCAGAAACCCTGCTCCAATTCCATTTAGCTGTACCATTTTGTTCACTTTGTTTTTCAGAGCTAATAAAATATGATTGCATTTTGCCGTCGCCACGGTGTGTAATCGCTCTCCCTGCACCTTTGAGAAAGTATCTCAACTTCCCCCCAGATCTTTTCCTTGTAAAATTGTATATATCATCTATTGACATGAGCTACATTCCCAGCCTTCCCACACCCCATTTGTACAGGGGAAACTGAGGCCCAGAGAGACACCCCCCCCCCCTCTCTCTGCCTGTGCTTCTTCTCCAGGCCTGGTCCCCCCACCCCCCACCCCCGCTTCCTCCTAATAAAGCTCTGATACTGGGTTTTGTCATGGCTCGTGCCTCATGACCTTTACGCATGATAACCAGCGCCGCTTATCATTTTTAACACTCAGGGTAGCCAGCTCCTTCCAGTGGCACTCAGGCTCAGGAGGTAGGACGGTGGAAACTGCTGGGCTGACAAGAAGGCAGTGAGAGGCTGGGAATGAGAGTGAAGTGGAAGCGGGGCCAGTGTGCCTCCCTGGTGAGTGTGAGGGAGGAGGGCTTGGGGTACAAGATGCGATTGGCGGGAACAGCCCTGAATAGCATGTAATGACAGCAAGGCTGACTCGGTTTTCATTGTCTCCTGGGCACAGCTTGTGAAGAGCCGGTAAGCTACAGAGCGAGGCCATGGGCAGCAGCTTCCAACCAGACGGGATTCGAACTTCCTCAGGCAAAGAACAACAACGTGCCTACCCTGTGATGTTGTCACTGGGATGTGGTGAGCACTGAAGGGGTTTTCTTGGAGCCCAGCATCCACTCAGAACTCACTAGCTCAGAACCAGGGCCCTTCTAACTGGTGAGATGCTGTGGGAAGACCTCAGCATTCATGGCCTGCTGCTGCCACGAGGACCAGCCTCCAGCTGCCACGAGGACCAGCCTCCAGCTGCCACGAGGACCAGCCTCCAGCTGCCACAAGGACCAGCCTCCAGCTGCCACGAGGACCAGCCTCCAGCGGCCACGAGGACCAGCCTCCAGCGGCCACGAGGACCAGCCTCCAGCGGCCACGAGGACCAGCCTCCAGCTGCCACGAGGACCAGCCTCCAGCTGCCATGAGGACCAGCCTCCAGCGGCCACGAGGACCAGCCTCCAGCAGTGCAGGGCTGATGGGGATCCAGCGGGTTGGTGAACTAAGGCTTTTTTATCTGAGGGAGTAAGGGGAGTAAGGGGAAAGACACACACTCTCCCTTGATGGTTTCCTTTTGACTTTGTCTTTAGTCTTCTTCCTCTTATTTTTCCTGGTGTTTCTTTTTCTCGTTCTTGATGTCTTCCTTCTAACTCACTTTATTTTTCCCTTACATCTTGTATACCCCAGTAGAATCTTTCAAGCAATATAAAAATTACAATGTGGTTGCATTCTATTTTTCAAGTGAATGATTATAATGAATACAGGTAAAAAACATGTTTCCCATTTCCCTTACATGATTAAACAAAGTCATCCCAAGAACCCACTGTGGGAGGCCCAAAACAGCTTGACCACACAGCTGCCATCACAGGCTTAGGGGCCTAGACGTAGCTGCTGTGACAGACTTACTGGTAGGCAATATCCAGATCCAGGAAAGCTATAAGCTTACTCCACCCAGGGATCCACCCAGGGATGGGCCAACATCTAAGGGGAAGTATCTGACACCCCAAACATTTCAACCATTAATATTAGATAAGATCACTAGATGTCCCTGAGCCTAGCACAGACCAAGATACCCCTAGACAAATGTCAGCCAATCAGAGTCCTGAACCCTGGAAACCCCCTCACCTCAACCTCTGCTGTGATTAAAAAAAAAAAAAAAACCCACCCCGCCCGGGCTCGGGGCTCTCTGCTCTCACTGTTGCATAGGACAGACAGAGAGACCAAGTTCCGAGCTTGAAATAAAGTCTCTTTGCTTTTACATATGGGATTTGGTCTCCATGGTAGTCTTTGGGGGTCCCCGAGATCTGGGCATAAGACCACATACATTCATATCTAAGAAACTTATTATAGATTAACAGAGTGTGAGCAAGCAAGGCATTTTTTTCAGCCAGTTCTTTTGCTGGCAGGCTGCATTTTGGGGTTACAAAGAAAGGACCAATCATTTTATTATTTATCTCAAAAGGTAATCGTATAAGAAATCTAGGAAGGATCACAAATCTAAACTTTCATATATGAAAAAAAATCAGTCAGCTCTATTTTAAATCCTCAGGGTGCACCAGGTGGTGGTGGCGCACACCTTTAATCCCAGCACTCGGGAGGCAGAGCCAGGCAGATCTCTGTGAGTTCGAGGCCAGCCTGGGCTACAGAGTGAGTTCCAGGAAAGGCTCCAAAGCTACACAGAGAAACCCTGTCTTAAAAAACCAAATATATGTATATCCTTGGGGTGCATACCCATTCTTCACCAGTTTTTTTTTTTTTTTCTTTTTTTCAAGACAGGGTTTCTCTGTGTAGCTTTGCGCCTTTCCTGGAACTCACTTGGTAGACCAGGCTGGCCTCGAACTCACAGAGATCCACCTGCCTCTGCCTCCCGAGTGCTGGGATTAAAGGCGTGCGCCACCACCGCCCGGCTCTTCACCAGTTTTTTATATCAGGAAGCTGAGGGCAGAAATGGGCACAAGGAATTGATCATCACCTTTGGTCACCAACCCGTCCTATCAAGAAAGGTATGTCAGCTGATAATAATTGAGCTGCTTTGTTCTTGTTCTCTGACCCTAACGAGTTCCCCACTCAGTTACATGTCTTTCTAAAACTTTAAATTGTCTTCTTGGGTTTTTCACGTCAAAGCTATTTGACAAAAACAACTTAGTCAAACCTTAAGATGTTTTCAAAGCGTTCTTTCAGCTGTGATGCACTCTGAAACCTGTGAACACATCTCCCAATATTAAGGTTAAAAGAATTTAAACTAGCTGGGCTTCTGGGACTCAGTTGTTTTCCTTAATCATTAACCTAAGCCACAGCCTATACAGCTCCTCAATAGAAACTCCTGTGTTCTAGCTGTGTGACACTTCCTTGTTTTGTTTTTTATCCTCTGCAGCCTCTGCTTTATCAGAGTCAGGGGCAACATTTTATCCCACCTTTACCTATGTTAATTATTCCACTAAACTAACTGTATCATAATTCCTTACAATATTTATTGAAAACCCTCAATCATCAAAACCATATTTAAACTAACTCTATTATTATATAAAATCATTGTTTCAGTTAAACAGTCCAGTTTGGGAGGAAATCATCTCCATAACCCACAGGTAAAAATGCCCAGTGGAACAGGATAGTTCCATGAGATAAACACACTACATTACAGGCAGTGGGACTCTCCCCACACCCATTCACACCATGCCAGAAACCAGAGAAAAATAGCATCAGCAAATGTGCAAAGACACAGCAGTAGTAAGAGACATCCTGGGCTGAGGCTCTCAGGGCCTTGCTTATCTGAGATTCACCCATCAGGGTTTTGTTTCCTGGAGGGCCGATCCCCTAAAGTCAATTGCCATCTGCTGTTCCTCTGTTGTGGCCACTGACAATGGTCCCCATGGGCTGCAAGAGAATCCTGAAGACAGTCAGCAGCTACTTGAGAGGTAGAGGCAGTGGGGGTGGGCAGTGCAGGCTACTGATGATGCATTTTCTTTTCTCTTTTGAGAGAGGGTCTCATGTAGCCCAGTCTGACCTCCAGCTAACTAAGGAGTCTCCTGTGGAAGGAGAGCATTCCCTGGGGCTGTGATGTAGCCTGTGGTGGCTCATGGACTACTGAGGGCCCTGGGAATGGAGTTTGTAGGGGATTTGACAAGTCCTAAGCAAATATGAAGGAACAGGGCCATTCCAAGAAGCTATTATTTTAATCTCCCTGAAGCACCTCCATCACACACACACACACACACACACACACACACACACACACACACACACACACACTCCATCACGCACAGACACACACACACTCAGAATGATACACAGACACACACACAACACACACAACTCCATCACACACACACCTCCATCACACACACACACACACTCAGAATGACACACACACACACTCAGAATGATACACAGACACACACATACACCTCTATCTCACACACACACGCACACACATACCTTCATCACACACACTCAGAATGACACACAGACACACACTCAGAATGACACACACACACCCCTCCATCACACACACATACTTCCATTACACACAGACACACACACACACACACACACACACACACGCTCAGAATGACACACAGACACACACACCCCTCCATCACACACACACACACACATACCCCTCCATCACACACAGACACACACACACTCAGAATGACACACAGACACACACTCAGAATCACACGCACACACACCTCCATCACACACACATACTTCCATCACATACACACACACACACACACACACACACACACACACACACACACACACACTCAGAATGACACACAGACACACACAGGCCTAGCCATGGCCAGGCACTAGGGCGGGCCATGAGCAGTGCAGGGACCAGCAGGGCAGGTTCAGGGTTGCTCCTGAGCAGGGAGCCCTGGGGTGGAGCAGCAGAGAACGGACAGGGCCTCGAATAGCTCAGAGTGTGCCTGACCCAGGAGCGCTGTGCGATTTGGGGCTGATGGACAACTGCCCCCTGGGGTCACAGCCCCAGAAAGGCCTGGATGGGGCATGGAGTCCCTTCCAGTCTGCCACTCTCATGAACTTGAGGATTTGGAGTTGGCAGGATCTTCTGTGCCCATCTTGCACTCTGTCTCCCATGCTGATGGGTGCAGCTCCCAAGACCTGCCCTGGGGCTGCCTGCTAAACCTGACCAAGGTTTGGCTCCAAGGGAGGAATGGAATGTCATTGCCTGTGGTTGCTAAGCCACAGCGGCTATGTTGTAATGTTGTAGCCAGGGCTGCCTTGATGACTCAGATCCAATAGTTTCTTTATGTTGGTACAGTGTTGATGCAAATTTAGAGTTATTCCTGTTATGGTATATACATGTATTTCTGTTCTTGTTTGAAATATTGTTGCTTTACAATATATTCTAGACTACTGAGGGAAATTTTTGGTAATAGTTTCTTTGTTTAAAAAATAAGAGAGAAAGCAGGAAAGTAAAATAATAAAAAAAAAAAAAAAGGAAGAGAGAAATTTGAAGTAAATGACCGAGGAATCAAAGGAACGGACTGAGGGTACATGGAAGGTTGTAGAAGGTCAGAGGGGATGTGGATTATGTTTGTTGTGGTTTCTTATACCTGCAAATACTGAATTTAAAAGTTAATTCTGGTTGGTTTTCATTTTGAAAATTGCTAATGATTCTTCACTGCAAACTGTTTATGTTAAAAATGGATATGTGTGTGTGTGTGTGTGTGTGTGTGTGTGTGTGTGTGTGTGTGTGTACACATATGTGACTTGGATTTAACTCTACGTGTAAATGTAAGCTAGCTTTAACTGTATGTGTGTGTATGTAACTTGGATCCAACTGTGTGTATGTGTGCAAGTAATTATTGTTTAGAAAAACATGTTTTAAACAGCAGCTATGTGGCTTTCCTCCATCTTGGCTGGTGACCTCATAGGCAGCCATGTGGCTGGCAACCATCTTTTACTAAAGGTGGTAAAGCTCTATTCAGGTTAACAAAAGCTAACTTGGAGATTTATACCTAAGTTCTTACGTCTTTGCCAAGTGTTCAACAGCAAACTTCAAGAGAATTTAAATAGATGGCTACATGTGTTTAATAAATAAGGTATTTGATGAATATTAAAACTGCACCTCAGTGATTTATACACAAGAATGTACCTTGCTCTGGCAGCTGAACTTTGTAATTTAGGAGCCACCCAGGTGAAAGTCACCAGAAACTGTAATGTTCATTTCTAGTGATGCAGCAAGACAATGACCCAGGCAAAGGGCTTGGAACAGTTTCTGACTTCATGAGTCTCGACCCTTTGGGGGTTGGAAAACCTTCTTACAGGGGTAGCCTAGGACCACCTGTATGTCAGATGTTTGCATTGAGATTCGTAACAATGGCAAAACTGAAGTTGTGAAATAGCACTGGGAAGTTGAGAAGCAGTGACTTAGAGAATGTTTCTCCTTCCTCAGGGTCTATTCAGGCTTAGGAATGTATACCTAGCCCCTGGTCTTCGCTGAGTTTGTTAAGCTTAAGCTATTTGGACAACTGAGTCATATAAATGTTTTATATTGATACTAAAAGGAACTTAGGGCCCTTCCACTAACACGGCCATTGTGTTTTGGTTTCTTTACTGAACCTGTATTTGATACTAGAAGAGCTTCAATTTAAAGTCATTGTTTTTGAGGCTACTTATTGTAGACTGTTAGAGAACGTAAGTAAATAGTCAGTCATAAATAATCAAGTTCTTTAACTGTAGTCATGCTAAGTACTGTTGTAATTAATTATGGAAATAAGCTTTACTCAGTTCCTTACATATGTTTTTAGGGTTGAACTTAAAACAAATAACTAGAAACAAAGTTTGTCTATTCAGATATACCTAGACAGCCCTCATACTTCAGAGATCTGCAGAATATGGCATTTAAAATGTTGATCTAAAATCTTATTATATGAGACAGACTTCCAGATCCTAACAGTGACCCAAGGTCTCCAAAGAAAATTATATACGGGGCACCACAATGTCTCCACCTGAATTATGGCAATGCTGACCATAGGGTAAGATGCCCCCAATGCAGTGCCTGCTGCGGGGACCCAGCCCAGACTGTGGACATGTAGCAGGACACTGGAGAATTGATTGCACCCCTTTTGCCTAGACAAAGGTCAGTCTTCCCTGTGTCTCTCTTCCATAAAAAAAAAACTCTCCCTTATGGGCCTGATGACCAAGAAGATTGTTGCTGTTCTGATACTTGTGCCTCCAATGTTATGGAGTCCTGGATATGGACTGGTCCCTGTTATTTATAGAATTGGAAGCTGTTTGGTCTGCACTCAGATATAATTTATCCTTCTCAGGTCTCTGATAGTGCTGAAAGATAGGCTAGCTATAACTTTGACAGCTTGGCAGCATCAGAGAACCAGACCCTTCCACAAGGCTATAGCCAGCTTGTTAGCTCATTTTTAAGAAAATGCTCTAGAATATAAAAGTTTAAATAAGTCATAAAGGTTTAAATATGGGTCTAAAAAGGGTCTGAGGATATGAAAGCTTATAAGCTTTGAAGATCTCAGAAAATGATTTTAGATATAAATGCAAGTTGTAAAGAGATAAATAATGATTTAGATTATGACAAATGTTTTGGATTGCTCTCCCCTTCTATGATATAACAGTTCAGAGACTAACATTTAATAGAGTTCTGATAAGCTGGTAGAGCAATGACTACTTACTGTCCAGTCACAAGCTCATTACTTTAGATTTATTTTGGTTGTCATCTAAATATAAACTTAAAGGTGCTTCTTGTCAGGCCAAAGACATCTCTGTCCAATTTATTACTGGCTCCCTTGACAGAAGGAAAATGCACAAGCTTTTAACCCAAATCTGTAGTTCTTGCTAGGACTCGAAGGTATGAGTCCACTTCTGCTTTTTTACAGATATCAATCACCAGCTTTGTCTATGATGTGGATTTCAGTACAGATTAGTAATACATTAGTAATGCTAATGTATCTAAAACTTTTATGTCATTTTGTAAGATAGTTCTGTAGGCCTCAGAGGATTAAAAGAGTCATAAAACCTGAATCCACTTCACAGGAATTGGAAGGACTCCAGATAAGTACAGCTTAAATTTTCCCCACTTGTCTATTCCTAAGGATGGTATTTTTCCTCTCCTGGTCTTGGGATTCCTGCTCTTCCCAGTTACTAAGAATGTGGGCCTAAAAATTCCAAATAAGTTCATAAATTTTAACTTCTGTTCCTACTTTAAATTTGTCTCAACAGGTTTCCATTTGGCTGGCAGACACCTATAAACTTCAGTTGCTGACTACACTGCTCTGGATGACTATGAGCTCTGGACTTGCTAAAAGCTGACATAGACCAGACCAGCCAATGTGATTGTTCCCTGTCTCTACAGCTGGTTTAGATAGCCATATGCTTCTGACAGACTCCCCATTGCCAGCCTTTGACTAGCCTTTCAGCCTTTGACTAGCCTTTCAGTCTTTTGGGGGCCCTGACAACGGTGCCCCAATGCCAGCTCGAAGCAGTTCCAGAAGAGACTATGCCGTCCCATGTTCCCTGCCCAAAATAGGTTGAAATGCTGGGTCAAAAGGAAACTCCCTGGCATAGGGGCAAGATGGCCAACTATAATGCCCATTGACATTCCAGGAAATAGGTTCAGAGTTGTCAATTGGTAAATTTATTAACTAAAATGGCTCTGCAATAAGATAAGATACTGGACCATCTTTGTGCAGAATGTATTATATAAAGTTATAATCTGGTTGTACTCAAAGATCAGAACTTAAGAATGGATAGATACAGATGTCAATGCCCTACAAAAATCTATTTGCTAATAGTTCTTAGGTCCCAATACCCTTGAACCCCTGGACAGGTAGGACTCATGATTGAGTCCTGTCATTGGTACTTGTAAAGGGGGAGATATGGGGGTCCCAAAACAGCTTAACCACACAGCTACCATGACAGGCTTAGAGGCCCAGACACAGCTTCTGGCAGGCAACACCTGGACCCAGGAAAAGCCATAAGCTGACCCCATCCCGTGGGGCCTGCATCTAAGAGGAAATACCTGACATTCCAAACATAACTTATACCCCTAGACAAATGTCAGCCAATCAGGGTCCTGAACCTTGGAAATCCCCTCACCCCAACCTCTGCTATAAAAAAAACCCTACCCTGCCTGGGCTCTGGGCTCTCTGCTCTTGTGGCTGTGTCAGACAGAGAGTCCAAGCTCTGAGCTTGAAAATAAAGGCTCTTTGCTTTTATATATGGGATTCAGTCTCTGTGGTGGTCTTTTGGGGGTCCCCACCATCTGGGCATAACACTTCAGAGGCTAAATCTATATCATCATGGCAGAGAGCATGGCAGCTGGCAGGCATGGTGTTGGAGGAGTATCTGAGAGCTCATATCTTATCCAAAAGAAGGAAGCAGAAAAAGAGAGTCTGGAGTGTTTGAATCCTCAAAGCCCACCCTCTGTGGCATGCCTCCTCCAGCAAGACTGCACCTCCTGATCCTAAATAGTCTAACAACTGGAAACCAAACATTCAAATACATGAGCCATGGAGGCCATTCTCATTCAAACTACCACATCCCACTCCCTGGCCCCATGGGCTTGTAGCCATACCATACTGCAGAAATGCATTCAGTTCAATCTCAAAAGTTCCCATAGTCTTTCACAGTCTCAACACTGCTTAAAAGTTCAAAGTCTCTTCTGAGACTCAAGGCAATCTATTAACTGTAACCCTGTAAAAGCAGAAGTCAGATTATACTTCCAACACACAATGGCACAGACTATACATCACTATTCCAAAAGGGAGGAAACGGGGCACAGCGAGGAAACACTAGACCAAAGCTAGGCTAAAACCCAGCTGGGCACACTCCAAATGCTCTATATCTGATGTATGAGGGCTCAGATGGCTCTTCAAATCTCCAACTCCTTCCAGCTTTGTTGACTGAGCACACTGCTCTCTCTCGGGCTGGTTCCACTCCCTGTCTGCAGCTATCCTCGGTAGGTATACTGGCTCGGGCATGTACAACATCTTGGAATTTCCAACACAATCCAGGCTTCACCTTCACAGCTTCACACACTGGCCTCGCTGGGCCTCCGTGCAGGGACTCCCGTGTCACACACCTGACCTCAGCAGTTTTCCTTAATTGGAGGAAGATTCCACAACCCATTTACTCCTGTATCCTTCATGACTCTAAATCTAGAACCACACAGCAGAAGATGCCAAGTTCTTGGCCTGCTTCGGATGCAGCCTGGCCTGCTTGAATAACATTTGCATCAGTTTCCATTTGTTGTTACTCTTTACCAACAGATCATTCCTTAGGTCTGTTCTTTCCACAAATTGCAGGATTAGCTGGGTGGAGTCTCACCCCCAGGCACCACACTCCCTTTATTGTATTTCACACCAGACTTCTCTTTAAACTCCTCATCTCCCTGAGCACAGGACTTGCTCCAACATTACATTTCCTGGTGCTCTTTTTCTCCTCAAACTGTACGTTCTGTGTTTCTCTTTGCCCTGCCTGCAGGTTTTCACTGTAGGTCTGTATAAGTGATCAGTAATGACCGCATGACAAGTCAGTGCTAGGCTGTCTTGAAATCTCCTCTGCTAATGATGCTAGTCCAGAACTCTTCCATTTAGCTTCTGGCAGAATTTTTTTGACAAGGGCAGGAAGCAGCCACATCCTTTGCCAAAATCTCATAAGAATGGTCTCTAGGTCAATGGCTAATATTGTTTCCCCTCTGAAACCTCTTTAGTTGGGCCTCCATAGTCCACACTGCTCTCAGCACTACTGTCTTCCAAGACTACTGGAATGGCCCATTAAGTCTTACCTGCAGCATTCAACTGCTTTTCTAGTCAAAGGTCCTAAAGTCTTCCATGTTTCTCCAGCAAGCTGCAGGTTCAGGCCTATCACAGCAGTACTCCAGTCCCTGGGACCAACTTCTGTCGTAGTCACTGTTCTATTACTGTGAAGAGTTACCATGACCAAGGCAGTATAAAAGGCTTATAAAAGAGAGCATTTAATTGGCGTCTTGCTTACAGTTTCAAAAAGTGGGTCCATGACCATCAAGGCAGGGATCACAGTAGCAGGCGGTAGTCATGGCGCTGGAGCAACAGCTTCGAGCTCACGTCTGATGAACAAAATGGAAGCAGAGAGAACGTGTTTCTGGCATGGGCTTTTGGAACTTCAGAACCTGTCCCCAGCGACACTCCTCCCTTTCTAAACAACCTTCCAGCTGGAAGCCAAACATTCAAATATGTAAGCCTATGGGCTCCCCTGGGCCACAGCGAGAAATGTCTTGCAGGAATAGGGTAAAAAGCGACGTGGGCTGGTGGGGCAGCTGGAGGAGGGTGTCCCTCTCTTGAGGAGACCGGTTAATATTAAGCTACCATAGGGAGCACAGAGTAAATCAAGAGGCCACTCCTGCTCCTGAACCCAGTAGCAGCAAGCATGGTGGCCAGAGGCTGGGGATCTGGGGTCCTCCCTCCTGATACTGCAGCCTGGGGAGCTAACAGAAACAGAGTAAGAGTATCGGGGGTCTGAAGCCTGGTAGCATGGCAGTGTTATTGGAATTTGTGGTGGTTTAATGAGAATGCCACAATCGGCTCATGTATTTGCATACTTCTGTCTCCAGTGGAACTGTTTGGAAGGATTAGAAGGTGTGGCCTTGTGGGAATAGGCATGTCCATGTTGGAGGAGGCTTGTTGCTAGGAATGAGGTTTCAAAAGCCCAGCGTCTGTCTGTCTGTTTCTATCCGTCACCTATCTATCTATCTATCTATCTATCTATCTATCTATCTATCTATCTATCTATCTGTCTGTCTGTCTGTCTGTCTGTCTGTCTGTCTGTCTGTCTGTTTATCTATCTTTCTATCTATCTGTCTGTCTATCTGTCTATCTATCTATCTATCTATCTATCTATCTATCTATCTATCTATCTATCTGTTTGTCCCTCTCTGTCTGTCTGTCTCTCTTTTTATCTATGGATCAGGATGTAGCTCTCAGCTACTGCTCCAGCACCATGTCTGCCTGCATGCCGCCATGCTCCCCACCATGATGATAATGGACTAACCCTCTGAAACTGTAAGCAAGGCCCCAATTAAAATGTTTTCCTTTATAACGGTTGCCTTGGTCATAGTGTCTCTTCACAGCAATAGAACAGTAGCTAAGACAGAATTGAAACAGCTCATGAGGGAGGCCCATGAGACTCCAGGTATACAAAAAGTCACATTTCTGGGAAATCAGAAACTTGGGAAGATTCTGGAAGGCCCCTCTAGATTTGTAGGAGTGAACAGCTGCTGGGGGAGGGGACTCTGACCAGCTGTGGGGAGAAGAGATTCTCAGGCCCCGGGAGCTGCCGGCAAGCTGTACAGAGAGCCCCAGGGCTGCAGCGTTTGGGAATTGCCACCACACTCGGGCTTCACAGTGGTGGGGCTGCCTTTGAGTCACCCCAATTTCCTAAAGTAACCCCCCCAGCATAATCCCATTAGTAACCCCAATAAAAACTCATTGGTTCACCAAGTTGGACTTCAGGGCCACCTTTATTTTAGCCTGTCACGGGTTCGTGTTCTGGGGTGACTAAATGTGTGTGTCGTGTCTCCCTAGGAAGTCTCTCATACAACAGCCCTTCCCAGGGATCCCGGATTGCTGAGTGTGGGGTGCCCACCCCAGGCAAGCCCATGAGAATTTGGAAGCATGGGTGGATCTGGAGATGCTGGGGTGTCAGAGGGTATAACAGGATGCCCAGTCTGCTGTAGAGCACTGAGGAAGTCAGCCAGGTGGCTCACCCATGGCCATAGTACTGTGCAGGTATGTCACACACAAACACACAGTAGAGTGCGCCTCGGGCTCCAAGTCTATTTTCACACTGAGACCTTTGGCTGCAGATGCGTGGAGCTATTTCTAGGCTCTCCGTTCTGCTCCATCGGCCTATGTGCTTATTTTGAGGCCAGAACCATGTTGTGCTGGCTACTGTGACTTTGCTATATATAAAACAGTGTGATGCCTGCAGCTTTGGTCTTTTGTGGTTCCATAGGAATTTAAAGTCTAGTTCCACCCACTACTGGATCTGGATCTGAAGGAAATGACAGCAGCACATCCCTGTTGACTGCAGCCAAAGTGTAGAGTCAACTACTTGTCCATTCCAGATGCCTGGATGAAGTACATGTGGTTTGTAATACTTCCTGGACATTAAAATTGAAATCCTGTCATTTGCAACACTTTAGATGAACCTGGAGGATGTTCTATCAAGTGAGATAAGCCAGACACAGAAAGACAAACACTATTCTCCTCCACATGTGGAGGCCAAGAAACAGACCCCTAGACGCACAGAGCAGAGTCACGGCTATGGGTGGTCAACGGTTATTAGTGGTAGCCAGACTAGAAGTCTGGGTTCTATTTCACAGCAGGATGAACATGGTCAACGAGACCACAGCATGGCTTCCCAAAGAGCTGCAAGAGAGGAGTCTGGATGTTTCCTTTGCAAAACCTGACAACTGTTTGAGGTTCTGGGTATGCTAATTACCCTGATTTGATCATTATACAATATCTCTAAACATCCATTATGCACAATATCCAAACATCTAAATACGCACAATAACTATGTGTTGGTTACAAATAAAGCCTTAAAAGATAAGTAAACAGAGCCTTGCTCCAGCCCCCGGCCCCGGCGCAAGCACACATCCTCCAGCGTACTGTCTGTCTGCTCCACTCACGGCTGTCTCCTTTTTGGCTGTAAAGTGGCAGCAGGCTTCAGTAGCCACCGAGAAAGAGAGAAAGGAGGACGGCACAATGGCTGCTCTAAAACCCCAACACCGTCAAGGAGCCGGAGAGGATGTTGGGCATATTTCTAGCCAGTCTCCTTTCCTGAGCACACGGATGCACATGTGTGTGAGTACACAACAGGCCATATGTGTGAGGCATATGCACACCCACCTTTAGAAGAAAGAGACACATGCACACAATGGAGAGCACCTTCTGCAGGACCCTAATGTCACCAAGTACTGTCCCTGATGCGTTTGCACCAGGCCTTACCTGTCTGTCACCTGCACGCCCTCCTTCCTTCCTGGGAATTCTCATTTGTCCTGTTTTTGTATTACTGGTGTTCCAGTTCAGTCTAGCCATATCACCACAGGGGCATAAACATCCCAGAATAAGCCTGGGACAGCTCCAAGTGGCAGATGCCGGACAGGCCATATCAGTGACATGGCTCTCCATTTGCTGAAGGGCCCTTGGGCAAATTAGGAGACTTTAGCAGCTGTGCCCACTAAGTGCCAGTGGGGGTGGGTGAAGCAACAATTGGGAGATGCCCTGACACATGTTCTGGATGGATGTCCTGGGAGGGCATGATTGGTGGGGGTAGGGGTGGGGCGGACAGAGAGAGGGAAGGAGAGAGGGAGGCAAGCAGGCTTGGAGGTCTGAGGGATTCTGTCCAACAGGATCCATTGACGCTCTCCTCCTACCCACATGGAACAACTCAGCCTTCAGTCAGACTCAGCCACTGCTCCATACAGGCAACAGGACACCCTGTTGGCAGCAGCCGGGCTAGGTGGACAGCCCTGCACAGCTGGGATGGGGAATCCTTTGAGGATCCTCAGTCCCACAGAACCCAGTGGAGGACAGCACCTGGTTTTTGTGACAGTGGCCACCATTCACTGAGCTCTTGCCAGCAGGGCATCAGGGTAGTCTCCATGGGAGTCTCCAAAGGGGTCATAGCGATGCTCAGTTCACAGCAGGAGTGAGCATGGGGAACACGGAGCTTTCTCTAGTAAACAATGGACCAGAGGAGGCCAGAGTGCAAGCAGGTCTGCAGGCTCTTTCCTATCCTGGTCTCCAGGTTCCAGCTTTCCCAGTCCTCTACAGCCTCCCTAGGGTCTCCCTACATCCTCCCTACAACCTCCCTACATCCTCCCTTACCACCTCCCTACATCCTCCCTACATCCTCCTTACATCCTCCCTACATTCTCTCTACATCCTCCCATCAACCTCCCTACATCCTCCCTACAGCCTCTTTACATCCTCCCATCAACCTCCTTACATCCTCCCTACATTCTCTCTACATCCTCCCTACATTCTCTCTACATCCTCCCATCAACCTCCCTACATCCTCCCTACAGCCTCTTTACATCCTCCCATCAACCTCCCTACATCCTCCCATCAACCTCCCTACATCCTCCCTACATCCTCCTTACATCCTCCCTACATCCTCCTTACATCCTCCCTACATTCTCTCTACATCCTCCCTACATTCTCTCTACATCCTCCCATCAACCTCCCTACATCCTCCCTACATCCTCCTTACATCCTCCCTACATTCTCTCTACATCCTCCCATCAACCTCCCTACATCCTCCCTACAGCCTCTTTACATCCTCCCATCAACCTCCCTACATCCTCCCTACATCCTCCTTACATCCTCCCTACATTCTCCCTACATCCTCCCTACATTCTCTCTACATCCTCCCATCAACCTCCCTACATCCTCCCATCAACCTCCCTACATCCTCCCTACATCCTCCTTACATCCTCCCTACATCCTCCTTACATCCTCCCTACATTCTCCCTACATCCTCCCTACATTCTCTCTACATCCTCCCTACAACCTCCCTGTGACTACCCAGCAAGTGCACCGACCATGCCCCACCCAACCCTCTGTCCTTTTCTGGGCCTCCACTCTCCTAAGTCCCTACCTCCCTCAGCCCTACCTCCCACCTCTGGCCCCTGCTCTGGGTCTGGCCTCCTTGGGTCCTCTACCTCCTGCTCCAGGAGTGTCATGTGTGTCCAGAGGCCCAGGAGGCTACAACCTGGAGTAAGGGCGAGGCTCCAGTCCAGCCTGTCCCTGTCCCTGGTGTTAGCCTCACTTTAAGCACACCCCTGTGTCCCGCATCTGAGGCTGCTCAACTTGAACGGTAGGAATTCATTTTCCTGTCCAACGCTCTCCGGCACCCCAAGCAAGCCGCTGTGAAGGGACTCTCCTCCGGCCTGGGGATCCCTGTTCAGGAGACAAGGTGGGATCGCCTCAGATTCCTGAAGCACTACCACGGGGAACACAATGGGGACTCCTGTCTCGGAAACCCA
Source organism: Peromyscus californicus insignis (assembly GCF_007827085.1). Classification (NCBI taxonomy): domain Eukaryota; kingdom Metazoa; phylum Chordata; class Mammalia; order Rodentia; family Cricetidae; genus Peromyscus; species Peromyscus californicus. The sequence continues at coordinate 7,322,447 of NW_026294458.1, read as the reverse complement.
TCATTCCGGAGACTATCCTGCCTTCCTTGCCCCCTACTGGGGAGAGGAGTAAAGTTCCTTCCCACCAACTGCTAACCTTAGAGGGCTGCTGAGCCTCTGCGCCCTCCTCCTCTGTAGCCATTAGAGACCGCCACGCTGCCCACCAGGCCCTGCTGACCCGGCAAGGCTAAGCACAGGGATCGGCCTGGGCGCTTGACCCCTTCAGACACCATCAGCCCTGTTAGACCTTTGCCTGGGCTAGCAACTAAGGGCACTTCCAATCTCACAGATAGCCAGACCCGAAGTGACAAGGGCGGCCAGCAGAGGGCAGCAGAAGGCCATGGAACCATCGCTCCCGCATCCCGGAGCAGCTTTGTCTCTGATCCTTGGACTTTGTCGTCTAGGACGCCTCAGATTCCAGCCCAGCTCTGCAGGAGAGTATCAGGCCTCACGTCCCATACCTACCCCAATACCAACTGCACCTTCTCACTGCCCTCTGAACTTTCTGGCCAGTTCAGAGCCCCCTCAGGTCACCACAGGAACACGTGAGCCCCAGGGCTCAGCCCTAACCTTCCCTAACATAGGTCCCCTAGAGCATGTAGCCTGAGATCTGGATGACAAGTGAGCCGATGGGACCACATATAACATCTGTGGACATCACAGCGCGGCTCCTCCAGAGCGGTGATCCTGTGCAAGCCTGTGGCCACACACTGAACTCGGTGTAAGCACCCTTATAGGCCACCTTCCTTCTGGGGTCCCCCCATATTACCTTGGACCCAGCATCATGAGGACTGGGGCTGTGGTTAGTCTCTTGCCGTTATCCAGGGATGGGGATCTCACGCCTTCAAGACAGAAGGTTCTAGTTCCTTCCTGTCTGCCTCCAGGAAGAGGTCTTAGAATTTGTCAGAGACCTCCCATAAACCCCTGACAGTCTTTCTTTGGTGACCATATGTACCACTAGTCCTTGCTCCAAACTGGCCACTCCTCAGTCCTGCTCGCTCACCTAGACCCACACATCCTGGCTAGAACTGTCATACCAAATCCTCACCACTGGCCAGGACTTCCCGTGGCTCTGCCAGTTTCTACCTTTCCCAACGGCCTCCTGCCCTGAAGTCCTTCACTGTCCTGTTCCCAAACCTCTTTTCTTAGTGAGGATTTCTATCGCTGTGATGAAACACCACAGCCATAAAGCAATTTAGGGAGGAAAGGGCTTATTTGTTTACATTTCTGTATCATAGTGCGCTATCAAAGGACGTTGAGGCAGGAACTCAAGGCAGAAACCGGAACGCAAAAGAGCTGATGCAGAGGCCATGGAGGGGTGCTGCTCCCAGACTTGCTCAGCCTGGTTTCTTATACCATCCAGGACCATGAGCCCTGTCCCCAGTGGGCTGTGCTGTCCCAGATCAATAAGAAGGAAAGAAAGACAGATGGACAGACGGACAGAGGGAAGGAAGGAAGGGAGGGAAGGAGGGAGGGATGGAGGGAGGAAGGAAGGAAGGAAGGAAGGAAGGAAGGAAGGAAGGAAGGGAGGGAGGAAGGAGAGACAGAGACAGAAACAGAGAGACAGACAAACACACACACATAGAAGAAAACAAAATACCTTCTAGGTTAGCCAACAGGCTAGTCTAGTGCAGGCGTTTCCTCAGCTGAGGCTCCCTCTTCTCAATTGACTCTGGCTTTTGTCAAGTTGACAAGAACTAACCAGGACACTCCTGGGGCTGCGGCATGCTGCACTGAGGACCTTTCCTACCCCCTACTCCACCTGGCTCCCCAACCTGCAGCAGCCAGACCTGCCGGGGCTGGATAGTTTCCAGCCCAGGAAGGTTATGGTCCAACGGTCTGAGCCGGTACAATGGTATTGGAGCCAAGGGTGGTCGATGGACAGCTAGGGGAAAAGACAGAGGGGGGTTGCCCAGAGGGTGTGGCTAACTCACATGAAACTTTGAAGAGCAGAGCTGAACCCTGAACAAGGTGCTCCTGAAACCCACACTGCTGGGACTCTTCCCACATGTCCCTTGACCTCTTCACTCAGTTCTGTTGCTTAGAGACACACGATGTGTCATATCTGCTTCAGACCCCAGTCCGTGGGGCACCGAAAGCAACTCCCAGAACCCTGCTCTCATTTTGCCCCGTCTCAAGTATGCCCACAACCCCACCTGATGGGTTCTGCCCCTCCTCCCAGTCCACCCCAGACAGGCCCTGCTGAGCGCAGGCCGCGCCTTTCAGTCTGGGAATTCTCATTTGGGGAAGGCAGTCAGCTGGAGGGGACCCCAGCTGGGTCTGCCTGCCAAAGCCTTTGCTCCCCTCTAGACGCCCACTCCAAGGGACCTGCACAGGGAAGCTCTGCTCGCCCCAAAGACTGAAGTTTGAAGTCAGAAGGTCCTGCACACCTTATCCCCAGGCTAGACCTGTCCCCTGACACAGGACTGGGAGGAGACTGTAACAGTGTCCGCTTGCTCGGTGGCCGTGAGTGCTGTAGCTGCTTTTCTTCCTTTCTGCCTGTCTTTCTCACATCTAGGGCGTACAGTACGTTGGGCAATTCTGGGGCACCATGTAGGTGACTATGGCTGGAGGGATCCACCTGTTTTAATAAGAAACACATTTTCAAAAGATACATTTATTTTATGTATTTTATGTATCTGAGTGTTTCTCCTGCATGTATGTCTGTGCATCTTGTGTGCCTGGTGCTTGTAGACGTGAGAAGGGGGAGTCAGATCCTTGTGAGCCACCATGTGGTTGCTGGGAACAGAACTTGGGTCCTCCGGAAGAGCAGCCAGTGCTCTTAACTGCTGTTCCATCTCTCCAGCCCCTAGAAGCACCTTTTGTTTTTCCTGTTTCTTTGCCTCTTTCAGAGACAGCAGTCTGGGCTGGAGTATAGCCACTTTCCTACCCTAGCAGGGTGAGGTGCCGATGTCACCTCTGCTGAGAAGGTCTGGCCGAGGAGGCGCAGTGAACTCGTGGTAAAGCACATTGTGGTTTTTCCAAGCGAGGAGGCAGGGGAGGAGGTGAGGAGCCCAGATCTCTCTCCTGACGTCCTGGCTTCCCCAGCTCCATGGCTAGGAAGAAAACACCAGTCACCACTCCAAACAGACCGCAGCACAAGGAGTCCCCAATTAGGCCGCAATTCTGTGGGCCACCCAGTCTCCTGGTCCCAGCCGAGGTACCCCAGAGCTTGACTCCATAGTCAAAAGCTGTCTTTCCAATTATCTGCAGTGACTTTGTCTTGGGGATAATTGGCTCTCTGCAGCTTACCTCAGCTCTGGGCCACTGCAGGAAAGGCTGGCTGGGTTGGGGCTAGGGACCTAGGTGAGCAGGGCTGAGCAGTCTTGTACCGGCCGCCGAAGTCCCAGCCACCAGAGCTGACTGACCTGGAGACAGCTGGCCGAAGGTCACTTCTGTATGCTTCCTGAGAGTCATCAAGTTCTGGACTGCCTTGTTCTCAACTTTGCCCAGACCCTGGGAAGACCTCTACAGATGCACCACCCCTTCCTGGGGACAGACAGCTACTCCAGTCGCCACTCACAAAAGCTCCAGGAGGCACTAGCCTTGCCCACTGCTTCACCCTTTTCACACACTGGTCCCCAATGTCTCCAGCCCTCAGGGCCCCTTGTCTCAACATTTAGGAGACTGCATAGGCCGTCCACAGTCCTCTACTACATGGTGCACTGGGTAGGCTGGGTGGGGCCTGAGTGGCTCTGGGCAGCAATGGGAGGCATGCTGCCCAGGGGTCTATGGTCTTAGCTGAGTTTCTGTTGGCGTAAGGTCCTGGCCCAGTTCACCTTGGGGGTTTGTGGTGCCCCACACTCCTGCATGGGATGGGTTTCCTGGTCTCCAGTGTCCTGGAAGGAGCCCCTCTACACACTGCACCCTCTTTTGAGTGTGAGGCACCCTCAGGGCATCTCTGTCCACTTCCTATCTGGGCTACGCATGGAGCCACTACCTACAGCTGTTGAGAGCAGCTTGAAGCAAGGAGGCCGCAGGAAGGTGGGAAGAAGCTCAGAGCTCTCGGCCCCACGGGGCCCCACTGTCGCTCATGGAGAGCCCCATGGGCTCCTGTCGATGTAGGACCTGGGTCCGAGGCTGTACAGAGGGACAGTCTGTTCCTGATCATTTCTGTGGGCAAGCATGATCTGGGCTTCCACAGTGGTCACCTGAAGGCTAGCCGGACCGCCTCTCCCTACTGGCCCTCAAGCTTCATGGCATCCTCATTTCGGGGATGAGTTGAAGTGAGACGAAAGGAAAATGACATCCTCTGCAAGAGGGAGCCTCGAGTGGGATGGGGGAAGGGCAGGCAAAGCCTTCAACTGTGAGCAACAGTGTGGACATGCTCAAGGAGCTAAGGCCCTGTCAGAGCTTGCATCCCAAAGCTGTGGGCAGTGGCCGGAGTCCATTCAAATACGTGTGATGCTGACACCACGGACTGGGGAAGGTTCTTGTGGAATGGAGGACCACAGCCGTTCCTGAACAGTGACCAACAGAAGGAATTCTGAATGCCCCTCTGAATACGTAGAACTTGCTGTGTTCCCTGCCTCCCGCCATCCTCTCCCAGCCCCCTCCTCCCAGCCCTCCCTGGTCCCCTGAGCCCTCCCTCAGATCCCCACATTTAGCATGTCAAAGACTAAAGGGATCCCAGCCAGTAGCCCTAGAGACCCAGGCCTGCACGCCAGTGAAGCGCTAGGCATGCGGACAATACATGACGCAGTCTGATGAGCACTGGAGAGGAGAGTTGAGATAGCTGGGGCTCTAGGCTCCAGGCTCCAGGCTCTAGGCTCTAGGCTCTAGGCTCCCAAAAGGCTTGGGGACTTCCGAGGCTCCAGAGCTCTGGCCTGAGGTGGAAAGGATGGCACCTTTCATCATTTCCCTCAGCCCCGTGACTGGATTTTTCACAAGTCTGAGAACCTTGCGAGTGGGTGACCTCCAACACTCTCTGAGCGGTGCCTCAGCTAGTGGCAGAGAATACCTAGAACAAGCTGGTGGCTCAGCACAGCGCTGGCTTTGGATGGCCAGTGCGGTTGGTTCACAGAGTAGCACTGTACTTCATGCATACTTGAGGGAAAAGGGGTAAGAATGAAGGGGTGGATAACGGGCTCCCTCTCTCTTCCTACCCCTCCCTCCCTTCCTCCCTCCCTCCCTCCCTCCCCCCTTCCTTCCTCCTTCCAATCTGGGTTAGACCCTTTAAAAAACTGAAATGCAGGCTGGGTGGTAGTGGTGCATGTCTTTAATCCCAGCACTGGGGAGGCAGAGACAAGTGGTTCTCTGTGAGTTCAAGGCCAGCCTGGTCTACAGAGTGAGTTCCAGAACAGCCAGAGCTACACAGAGAAACCCTATCTCAAAACAAACAAACAAACAAACACACACACACACAAACACCCTGAAATTCCGTATCTGCTTCAGGGTGGCAGTTCTCATCGCATCCTGTATCTGGGGTCAGAACTCCCCCAATACATGGCACCAGGAATGTTGTCTCCCGTGTTGTGGAGTCTCAGAGAACAGGGTACGAGCCCTGAGGGGAGGGGCATGGAGGAAGGTGAAGCCAAAGGTTAGAAACCAGGACTGGGCTACAGCCTCACCTGTGACAGGAGGGTCATTGCCACCAATGCTCAAGGTCCCCTGTGCGCATAGCCAGGGTGGCATAAGGAGAGGAGGATGCCTGCGTTGGACTAGCTCCGCCCTTGAGCCGCTCACACTCCCAGCCATCCCGATGTTCTCCGCTCTGTCTGCCTCTGTGCCTTTGTACAGGTGGCTCTTCCTGTGTCTGGCTAATTCTAGTCTCTCTCTTTTAAAATATTTTATTAATATTTGAGAATTTCATGCATGCTTACAATGTTTGTTTGTTTTTAATTATATCCACCCTGTAACTCATCCCTCTAACTCCTAGATCCAACCCTCTCCCGGACATTGGTCTCTTGTTTGAGATTTTTCCTTAGAATTCTCTTTTTTAAAATGTGTGTGTGTGTGTGTGTGTGTGTGTGTGTGTGTGTGTGTGTGTGTGTGTATGTGTGTGTGTGCCTGAGTGTATATGCATACCACACGTGCATAGGTCCTAGCAGAGACCAATGTGTGCTGGGAACCAAAGTCAGGTCTTTTCTAGGCTCCACTTCTGCACCAGCCTGCTGTGTGGGAGTCTCATCTCCTCACCGCTGGTCAAGTAGGTAGCCTTCATGGCCCGTGTCCTGGTACATGTGCATAGACACTGGTGTGGGGAATGGTAAAGACTCCTTCACTTGGGGGTAGCTCTCTGAGTAATGAGTACCAGCCCTGCCCTTCACCTGTCTATGTCCATGGGTCGGTGCTGGGCCTGGTGGGGACTGGCTCAGAGCCCCGGGCTATAGGGTAAGGCTACAACCTCAAGAACAGTGCCGGAGTACAGCCCGGTGTTCCCATGCTCCCTTCCCATCACCAGCTTTCCTTCCTCTTCCCAGCCTTGCGAAGCCACTGCCTGCTCACCAGCCCAGCCCTTTGTGCCCACGTGTTGCCATGGAGATGGGCCATTCACAAGCCTGGTACTTCAAGGCTTCCTACCTCTTCTGGTGGGCTAGGGAGTGAGTAGCTGGAATGATGGTCTGAGTTCCCAGCAGAAACAGCCTCCTCTCTTTGTCCAGTTGAATGCCACACCCTGCCAAGGCAGGCGCATCACACCCAGTACTTCTCACTCTGGTGTGGGTGGCTGTCTCCGAGCCCTACCTTAGGAACAGGTGTGCTTTTACAGAGATATCCAAAGTGAACATAATGAGGGAAACAGAAACATCTAGTCTGTGAGGGAGGCAGACTCTGGTCACCCTGCAGCCTGTGAAAACACTTGACACACAGGACACCAAGGAGTGGCTGACAGGCAGCCAGCTGAGTGGAGATACCCTTCCTTCCCCGGGCGCAAAGTGCCACCCCTACACCAACAGCTTCCTGCTGGGACTCTGAGCTCCAGGACACGGCCCTAGAGTTCCTGCCATCCTTCCTTTAGGCCCCAGAACCAGGGCCTGACAAGTGGGGGATCTGGGGTGAGCTGCACTGCCTAGGGACACCTAACCTGGCAACAGAACTGGTTGCTAGCCCTCTCCACGTGTCCTGCATATCGACACTGTCTGAGTCACCCGTTGAGAGCCTAGAGGGGTCTTTGAGGCTTTCCACTTCCTCTCCATCCTGTGTGCCACTCGGAGTTTTTATCTCCCCAGGACCCACCCTTTAATCATCTCAACTCTTGCAAGTAGAAAAAGCCTCCAGCAGGATTTCTGATGACAGCTAGTCCCTCCCTCCTGTCCTAAGGTAGGAAGAGGGATGTGTCACCTTCTCCCAGTGGCCCTCAGGACAGGTCTGGGACCACCCAGCCTCAGTTTTCCCTCTGTCCTCTAGCCAATGCCCTTAGCTGTCTGGGGAGCTGAGCTCTGTGCTGTGCCCAGGGACATTATGTTTCTTTAGGGACATCTTGACTCTTGCTCCAAGCCAGGAGTTCCTCAGTCCCAAGGCAGGTCTGCCATTCCACTGAGACAGTCAAAGACTTCCTGAAAGTTCACTCGGAGGGAAGGAAGTCGGAGCCCAGAGCACAGGACAGACTGGGCCTACAGCACCTGAGCTCTCTGCCTGTTCCTGACCTGTCCTAGACACCTGTTCCACCTCAGCAGCCAGGACCCAGCAGGCCATGCTCCAGAAGCAGACGTGGCAAGTCCACGCAGTGAGATATGGCTGTGCAGGTCTGGCGGCTGGGTTGGTGATTTACCGTAAACCCTCTAGCAGTGGGTTCTCATTCTGGAAGGATGCTGGGGATGGACTACTTCCCTTTCTAGTGGAAGGGTCTGTTCTTGCCAGGCAAGGCTGTCAAAAACCCACAAGGAGCTGCAAACGTTAGGAGATCTGAGTGGACGTGTCTGGGCTGGGTCAGACTCTGGCTTCCGCGGCAGGAGAGACAGTGTATTGGCCACCCACTCCCCAGCCTTTGCGGCATCCTTGGAACCCCAAACAGTGGGCCCAGTTGTCTCTTGCTGTGTGAGACTCCAGCAGGCCTACATGGTTGTGTCTGGAGGCCCGGAGGCTGGGACTTACCCCCAAGCCCTAACAGGCCAATCCTGAGGTTCAGCACATAGCAGTTCAGGAGCAGAATAGCATGGCCGCCCTCCCATTCTGCACTTCCACAGACAAGTTCCCAGATGTTAACAGGGCTTGGTGGAGGAAACCCCTGCCATAGATGGGGTCCTATCTGGCCTCTCCTTGGGTCAGCATAACTGGATACACCCCATTGTCCACATGGCCACCCACCCCTGAGAGCGTTAGAGGGGTGGCTGGTCTATCTAGAATGCTCCCACCAAGAGTAAGAAGACCAGGCAGAGGTTCAGCTAGGGGAGGAGGTTTGGTCTTCAGACATCTCTCACCACATTCTGCTTTGTACTGAAAACTGGAATGGAGCCAGCGAGGCCTGGAGTCTACATCACAGTCACACTCACACGGCCAGGGGTGAGGTTGCCCTCCCTCAAGCCCTTGACCTCACCTTGAGTTCAGGTGAGGTCACTGCCATGCACTGCTGTCTGTGCATGCCCTGGCTGACCTCAGCCAGGTTCCAGACTCACAGGGACGGGAGCAGCATGAAAGTCACCTGACGTGGAATCCAGCAGGACAGACACACGGATTAAACCCACCAGGTCTCTCACCACCATGGAGAGTACTTCAGAGCACTTCCGGCTGGGGTTGGTGGCTCCCACAGGAGGGGTACAGGACTCGGGGCAATGGTCACAGACTGCCTGAGCTGGGCAAGAACTGCCCCGGGCAGAGACTGGGGTAGACTCTGCTTGGCATTGCTAATAAAGTCATCATTTTAAAATAAGCTTTCTTTGAGAATAGCTCTAGATTTTCAGCAAAGACAGTACAGAAAGCTCCCATATGCCACACACCCAGTCTCCTGCTGTTAGTGCCACATTCCTGCCATCACCGATGAGCCAACACCGAGAATCCTAGCAACAAAATCATCCCTTCTCCAGATTCTCTTAGTTCTGACCCAATAGCTCCCTTTTTGCTGTTCCACGATCTGACTGTTGGTCCCAAACTCCCCATGAACAGGGACAGATGCGTATTTGACTAGCTGGGCCCCCCACAGACACTCTGCGACCCTCCCCCAGGCTTTCCAGGCTCATCTCTGGGTGTCAGGCCTGCCGTGGTGGTAAAGAAACCCACATCAGGTCAGGACGCCTCCCTTTCTCCGGAGTTACTGGAGACATTCTCCCAAGCTTGTTTCTTCATCTATGACATGAGTCTGGTTTGCTGCTGTGACACCACCACCCATGGTACCCTGAGGGGCTTTTCTTACTTGTGTTGGGCAGGCACCCCTTCTCAGGAACCTGAGGAACAGACCATGGTGTCTCTTTTTCCTACAGCCAGATGGGATGGGGTTGGAGGGCTCAGGGCCTGCTCATTCAAGGATGGTGTGGCTTCTGGAAGTGAGTACTATAGTTCTTATTCCTAACCATCACCTCCTAAGCATACAGCCATCCTCCTGCCTCACCTTCACCCAGAAATCAAGACACAGAATGGATAGGGCAGGATGGCTGGTGATGGGTCTGGAAGAATGGCTTCCTCTTGCTAAGTCTCTGGGGCTCAGGCCAGCAGCTACCCGGCATTCAGGGCTGTCAGGCACCTTATCTTGACATAGCAAAGTCTGTCTGTCCATAAGGTCAGCCATGGGGTTGGGACTGACCTCAGCCTGGTTCCAGACACACAGGAACCTAGGGCAGTGTGAAAGTCTCCTGACATGGAGCCCCGCAGGACAGGCATACGGATTAAGCTATGAGGAGGCCTAGTCACCACACAGGTGGACAAGTGGTCTTGGTCACTGCAGGTTAGCCACCCTCTGCTCTAACCAATGAGCTTATTGGAACCAAGCCGAGAATCCCGCCTTCTCTGGGACCCCCTCTCTTGAAGGCCTCCTCTGGCCCTCTCCATTTTCAAGTTTCTCCCTCACAGAAGCAGGTCTCTCTCTGTGTTGATCAGTCTTGTCGACTTGGATTGAGAACCACCTAAGAGATCAATGAAAGATTTCCTAGTCACCTGTGACACGTGTGTGTGTGTGTGTGTGTGTGTGTGTGTGTGTGTGTGTGTGTGTGTGTGTGTCTGTAGAGGGGATCGGATCACAAGGACTCTAGCCTAACTCAGGTGTATCCAACCTGTGGCTGAAGGGCCAACATGCACCCTAGGACAGCTATGAGTGTGGCCTAACAAAAACTGTAAAGTTAGTTAAAACATTACAAGGTTTTGTTTTGGCTGTTGTTTCGTTTTGTTTTTGCTATTTTTGTGTGAACTTTTAGATGACATCATGCCTGTGGGATGGATTCACAATACGATGGTATTATTGAGAGGTGGTGAAAGGGATGAGGTGGGGCACGGTTGGAGAAAGCAGGGACTGGGGGCATAATCTTGGGGGCTGTACCTTGCCCTGCCTGTTTCCTGTATCTCCTTTCTCCACCTCCTGTCCTTCCTCAAGTGACCTGCTCTGCCTCACCATGCCCTCCTGCCACGAAACCCTGAGTCACAATGAATCTTCCCTCTTTTTAGCTTCTGGTAGGGCTAGGGGTGTAGCTCAGTGGTAGAGCATTTGCTTATCACACAAGAGATCTGGGTTCAAACCCCAGCACCTCCAAAACAAAAATAAAGGCCATTTGTAGAGGCCTTACATGGTCCACATGCCAGACCTCAAGATCTTTGTTCTTACTGAAGCTGGAGTGTCAGAGCCAGACATGATGGTGCATGCAATAATCTCAGCACTTGGGAAAGCTGAGGCAGGAGAGTTGCTGGGAGTTCAAAACCAGCCTGGGCTACCGAGTGAGAGCTTGTCTGAACACACACACACACACACACACACACACACACACACACACACACACACACACACACACACACACATACACACACACACACACACACACACACACACACACACACACACACACACACACTGTTAGGTATCTTTGTCACAGCCTGCAAAAATAATATACCTCATTTCACTATCAGAGAAACTGAGGCTGGAAAGACAGAGACACTACCCAGACCAGGTCTTTGGGAGACGGGATCTCTTGGTCCCAGATGACACGAGGGATGTGATGAGGAGCATCAGGACAGACAGAGGTGCTCAGAGTCGGAGCTGGGACCAGGAGAGGCCCCAGCTGAATCTGGCACCGCTCCTGAACAGCAGGGCAAGAGCTAATTAATTAACATAGGCCATTGCTAACCGGGTGCTAATGAAGACAAAGAGGCTGAGCAGGCAGCTGTGAGCGCTTAGCATGGACCTCTGAGCAGATGGGACAGCCAAGGGGTCCCCTGCCACTGCAGCTTCACTGGTGGCAGCATCGAGGGCCAAGTATCCCAGTCTCCTGTTTAAATGGACACTCTCCCACAGCCTGCTCCAGTCACCTCATAGCCTCAGCGCACAGGCAGAAAGCTCCCTATCCCGCCAGTTGGAGCAGCAGGTGCTTCTTTTGTAGACAGACATCCCCTCCCGCATCTCTCCAGCAAACCACCAGGTGTCCCTAGCCAACCACAAGAGGGCGCAACCCAGGCACAACCCAGCGGGATGAGGCTCCGCCCTTGCCTCCCTGTGTGCGAGGGGAAGAGTTGGAGCCTAGAGAGGTGTAGCTGTATCCCAGTGTATCATGAGCATGCATGCTTCTCGCTTAGTTTGGGTGAGGTTTGATGTAAGTTGATGGGTTTCTTTTATGTCTAAACCCATTTTTCCCCCTCTGTATAACCCAGAACAGCCCTTTGTGAAATGAATTGCTGATACTTTCATGTTTTATCGTTTATCTGTTGATTTTGTCTCTCCCATGCAGCTACTTTTTATTTTTATGAGGTTGAATATACCCATTTCTCACTTTACAGCTTCTAGGTTTTTATCATTCTTAAGAGTGATTTGAGATTATAGTTATTTATTTGTGGATTTTTGTTTGTTTGTTTGAGACAGGGTCTCACTATGTAGCTCTGGTTGTCCTGGAACTCACTATGTAGACCAGGCTAGCCTCAAACTCACAGATATTCCCCTGCCTCTGCCTCTACAGCACTATGCCAGGCTTTGTGCCTTTTTTCAAAGAGTAGTTTATTGTTTTGTTTTTACTTCTTAAACCTTTGGTCCTTTGGGTACTTATTTTAAATGTGAACTGAGGCAGGGGTTCAAACTTTCCAATTGGTTTGCTAACTGAGTTGTCCTAAAACTCTGTATGACTGTGTATTTAAAGTTAGTTTTTGAATAATTCACCTTCCTTCCTGGATTTTATGTATCTCCTCCTCATACCTGTAGTTGAGTCTTTTCCAGGATTTTCTTTTCCATCATCTGATGCCCATCGACTGTTAATTATTGCGGTCTTAGAATGTAATGTGTTCCAGAATTCAGAACAGCGAGTCACTCCTCTTACCCCTTCCCCCTCCTTCTTCTTAACTTTTCCTTCTCTTTTAAAAGATTATTTTTATGTGTATGGGCATTTTGTCTGCATGTATGTCTGTGCACCACATGCGTGCCTGGTGACCTCAGAGGTCAGAAGGTGTCAGATCCCCTGAGACTGGAGTTACAAGCAGTTGTGAGCTGCCATGTGGTTGCTGGAAATTGAACCTGGGTCCTCTGGAAGAGAAGTCAGTGCTTTTAATCACTCTCTCCAGCTCTTTCCTAAAACAAACAAAACTTTATTATAAAAAGTTGCAGCCGGCGCTGGTGACACACGCCTTTAATCCCAGCTCTTGCGAGGCAGAGGCAGGGGGATCTCTGTAAGTGAGAGGACAGCCGGGTCTACACCATGAGTTTCAGGACAGCCAGGGAAATGTAGAAAGAGCCTGTCTCAGACAAACAAACAAGCCATATACCATAATTACTCCAACCGAAGCCTCTGGCACCGAGTGGGCTTCTGTCCGTTGAGCAGCCGTTTCGAACAGAAGTTGAAGCTTCACGTTGGATCTTGTCCTTTCACTATCAAATGTATTTTTACTCCTTCTTCACCAGAAAAAAAAATCCATGAGAGTTAGGATTTAAAAACAGTTAGCTTTACCATAATGCTCTTTCATGACTGGTGTTCATTACTTCATCCGTCCTTTCCCAAGCCATCTCTTCTGTTTCTTCTTGCCTTGTGACCTTCAGAATTGCTCTGGATGGATACCCATGCAGTCAAGGGACAGTCGGGCCTTTAGCGGGTCGGCTCCACACTGGGCTTTGTCAGCTGGTTCATCACATTGGCCTTTCCCTGGACCTCAGACAGATGCGGCTAGCATGGTGCTGTCCGGGGCACTAGACCTGGGTTCGGCCTCATCCCTGGGACAAAGGAGAGGCCTAAGGGAGAGGCCTAGCAGAGGACCTTCTCTGAAGGCTAGGAAGATAAGGTTCCTGGCTAACATGGGAGGCTCCATGGGCTGAAGTGCAGCCTCTGTTGCACACATACGTGTGTCTGGGCACCAACAACCTGGCCATGCCAAGCCAGCTGGAGAGGCCGTCACCAGAGCGGTAGATGGTTCTAGACAAGGGTGTCACAGAAAGGATCCGGGAGCAGGGAAGATGGTTCTTGGCTTCCTGATGAGCTTCTCAGTCCAAGCAGTATTTCCAACAGGTGGGACACAGTAGCCTGTGGGCATTCCAATGGAGCCTGAGCCTGGGGAGTGAAGTCTTCGGGAACCTAACACCCAGCCACCTGAGAGTGGTGGCTGGGATTCTGGGATCCTTGGCTAGCCCAGTTTCAGCCACACGGACTCATCAAGCACAGTCCCACAGTGGGGGACTTGTTTGGGTAAACCAGCACATGAGTGGGAAGGTCCAAGGCAGGAAGTGGGGCCCGGAGCAGAGGGTGGGTGGGATGGTGAGACCCTGGATGTCCACCACAACCTGGGAGACATGCATACAAGACTGACTGCAAACCTTGGTCATCTTGGACCGTTAGCAGAATCCTGGCTAAAAACACCACAGACTCCAAGGCCTGTTTGCTGCCTCCTCTTAGAACCATCTTCACATAGAGCCCCATATGAGCCCCTGACCTCCCTCACTGGGAATGTGGAAAAATGCATTCTCTATACTCAGTGTGTCTCAAACCCCAGGCTCAGCCCCCAGAACCAGCTTTTGGGAGCTCTGTCTCATCCAAAAGCCAGGTCTGGTGCCCAAGGGCATGAATTAGAGGGGAGGTTCGGTCTAGGACAATCTCGGCAGCGTGGCTGTCCCACGGTTCTCAGGATGCAGAACTGCTTGTGGAACGTGGGACAGAATATGGGGTGCAGCCAGGCCAGCCAGGCCAGGCAATCTCCGTCCGTCCCTTTGAGTTTTCGGCTGACCACACACCATGGGTAGATTCTTTGTTCTGTATTATCTGAGCAATCCAGAGCAAGACCCTTCTCCCTTGGGTGCAGGGTCCTCGATTTTGTAGCCTGAAGGGATAAGAAGAGTCAAAATCCAGCAGAAGTATGAACTAACCTCCCAAAGTACCAAACGCCTAAATGTTGAGGGCAATAAGGAAAAGATGATGAAGGGCCTTCTTAGTGCCCGTTAGATGGGACCACTAGACTGAGTCAAGCTAGTCTATGTTTGTCCCCAGTTGAGCACTCTAAGGCTAACTAATGGAGTCCCCATCGGGAAAATAAATAAAATATTCATGTTCTGTGGGTGGCAGTGGCCCAGGCATGTGCTTTGGCCGTGGGAGTGCTGGGGAGAGCTATACTGAGAGTGTCAGGAGTGGAGCTGGCCCAGCAGAAACCCTTCACTGAGGGCCTAGAAAGGGCTCTGAGATGCCTTCTACCCCCGGCTCACACAGCGGCAAGCTATGGCTACTCTGGATGAGAGAGCTGTGCCTTCCTCATCCAGAGCTCATAAGTCTACTCAGACAGTGCCCCCAACTCAGTTTTGACTGCACTCTGGGCTCCTGGCCTGAACAGAAGCTCCCAGTTTGGCTATCACTGCTAGATAAGTGGTTCTAGAAAAGAATCCACTTCCCACAGTGGCCAAGGAGGGGCCAGGAGCCACAGTGACGACTTGGGATAGCCCTGGGACTGTGCTTCCCTGAGCCCTATCCCTATACCAGACTTTGGGCCCTCTGGGACATAGTATTCATCTCCAGCCCTCCATTGGGCTAGCTGTGCCCACTCCAAGATCACCAGCTCAGCAGCATTCCCTAGGAGACAACCCCGGGAATCTGTCCAACAGCAACTATCACAGTATCCCAAGCACGCCTAAGGTCTGGAAGTTCTGGGAACTCACTAATCCTTATGGGAACTCACTAATTCTTATGGAAGAAGGGACAGACCCAACCTTTGGGCCCAAGTGTCAGCACTGGTATCTGAGGCTGCCTGGCCTGAGGCTCCACCTCTCTCCCTGCTCAGGCTCTCATCCTAAAGATGGGCCACAGGGACCACTGAGAACTGACCCTGCAGTGCACATACCCTACCCAGTATCCCCTAGAAACCTCTCAGGGGTGGGGTGCACACATGATGTTTCAGGAGGTATGCTTAGCACTGCAGAACCCAGGATGGTGCCCTGTAGGAGGCCCTGGCTCAGAGCCAAGTCCAGAAGTGCTGGGAGATGGGCAGACCCAGTGGGATTCTGGGACATGCCAGGCCCCTTCCCTGCACCAGCCCCGGTTGCTGCTGTGTGTGCCTTTGATGAATAAGAGATGAGGAAGCTGATTAATTATGGCTTGATATGCACCGAAGTTGGGGAGAGGGACTCAGGGTGGGTTCCTCAGAGGTTCAGAGCTGATGATGGCAGGAGGTCAGGACCCAAGGTGGACGACAGCCAGAAGCCCCTGAGGGAGCAGAGGTGTGGGTGATCCAAAAGGGGCTGTCACAGTGTTCGTCTACCTAAACACTGTTTCCTGTCTGGAAAAATAGGTACTGGTGTTGCCATCACAGGACCAATAGCACCATGCATTAGCAGGCCTGGAACAGAGTCCTCTCAGGCCTTGGGCATAAAGCCACCTTCTGTGGTGAGAGCAGATGGCCCCCATCTCCCTGGCAGTGAGATCTCATCGCCAGCCACCCACTCAGGTTGGTGGCCTTGGCATGCTTAGGCAGCAGGTGCAGCCGTACAGCTTGACCTTCTCGCTTCTTTCCTGGTCCCTCCTTGCACTGTCCCAGAGTGGCCCAGAGCATGTAGAACAAGAACCAAGTCCCTTTAGTTCTTCCTCCCTTCCTAGAGAACACCAACAGCCTGAGGCTGTGTGGGTGTCCTAGAAGGATGCCCAAGCCCTTGCCACAGTGACCACTTTCCAAGGCTGTCAGCCCTGGCTGGCCCCATGCTGAACTCTGAGTGGACCTGGAGGTTTGAGTCACCCTGTAATCCCTGCTAGGATCCCACACAGTTCTCTCAGGGGACAGGAGAGATAGACAAAGAAGGAACAGTGATGTGACCACACCCCAAAGCATTAGCCTCTGCTTCATCTACATGCAAAGAGCTGGGCTGAGGTCACACAGCCAGACAGGGCAATTTCATGCCACACACAGATCACTGAGCTGAGTCTGGGGCCAGGAGAGGCAGGTGAGAAGTGCTGGAGCACTGCAGGATCAGGTCTCACTGCAGGGTCAGGCCTCACTGCAGGATCAGGTCTCACTGCAGGGTCAGGCCTCACTGCAGGATCAGGTCTCACTGCAGGGTCAGGCCTCACTGCAGGATCAGGTCTCACTGCAAGAGGCAGTGCCGGAGGCACTGCAGGGTCAGGTCTCACTGCAGGGTCAGGCCTCAGGCAGTGCAGGGTCAGGTCTCACTGCAGGGTCAGGCCTCACTGCAGGGTCAGGTCTCACTGCAGGGTCAGATCTCACTGCAGGAGGCTGTGCTGGAGCAAGCTAACCCTGGGGGTGAGGGGGCAATCCAGACAGACCTCCAGTCTGGCCCTGCAAGTCCAGCCCAGGTAGGGAATGACTGATATATCCAAGGCTTCGGGAAGAGCTGTCTGCAGACTCCACATCATCTTCTGATCCCCAGGCCACATGAGCACGAGGCTGGGAGAACGCACATCATCCAGCCCAAATGGGCCCATCATCTTAGCACCCCTCTGGAGCTTCCCAGAAATCAATCCTTGTCGACCTCATCAACAGGACAGTAAGTGGCCCGATTCTCCAGCTGGACCTCTGACTCTTCTCCAGGGGTCAACTAAGGCTGTCCGTGTGTCCTAAGCAGACTTCAGCCCCTACTAAGCCCTCCACCAGCCCATCACTAGCTGCCAGCTGCCCTCCCTCATCCTCGGGGCCCTGGGTGTGAGGGTGCCGTGTCTGCCCACCAGTGAAGGGATCTGTTCCTTGAATTGCCCGGTAACTGCCCACACCCTGATAAATATGCCTCTCTAAACCTCCCACATCCCCTGCCTCAGAAGAGAGCAATGTCCTCCTGGAGGCAGACTGGTCAGCACCCAGCTCACTTTGCTCCATACTGGATCCCCTTCAGAGCTGGCCTACACCTTAGCCTCTAGAGAGGAGCACCAAAGTCCTTACCGGAATGGGTATGCAGACCACAGAAACATGCCCACAGACTATGGATACCCAGTTCACACTACAAATCTTGGCCCTCCTCCCACCACACAGACCTGTGAGCAGGCAGGGGGCGTCCAGGCCCCAGCCCAGAGCACCCAGGGACAGTCAGCTTTGATCTAGAGAGACTTGTGGCTCTAGAAGCCTCCGTGGTTGCAATGGCTTTCCTTCCTCTCCCACACCTATCCCAGGCCCCAGCAATGGAAGGAGGGGGGTCTCAATCCCTACCTCTCCAGTGGGCAGTCAGCAGAGAAATGCCTTCTCCAAGCCTTAGTGCCAAAATTGTAGCCCAGTACTCTAGCTTTGTCCTCAGATTTTCAGCCATGTCACACGGCCTGAGGAGAGCTCAGTTTCTGGTTTGGGGACTGCTGTATTCAAGGAGGCCGGAAGAAAGGTGTTGGCCTAAATGATAGGCCATGGCCTTCTGCTGGCTCTTTGAGGTTGGCCTTGGGTTATCCATCTGTCCATGTGACAAACCTCCCATGTGGTGGGGAGGGGGATGAGAATTCAGAGCCACTTCAGGGGCCAGCCTGATGGCACTCATTGACCAGTGTGCAATGGAGAAGTGGCTGTGAACGCCCATTCTGGCTCCACCTCATCTCCCAGGTGCCTGGAAATTGAACCCACTTTCCAGTGACCTGAAAATCCAAGACTGGGACAAGGCAGGGAAAGGTGTGGTTGGGGACAC
The DNA here is from genome assembly GCF_007827085.1 of Peromyscus californicus insignis. Lineage (NCBI taxonomy): Eukaryota > Metazoa > Chordata > Mammalia > Rodentia > Cricetidae > Peromyscus > Peromyscus californicus. The sequence continues at coordinate 7,304,332 of NW_026294458.1, read as the reverse complement.
AGAGCACCAGCCAGGGAAGGCCTGAGTAGTGTAACCTCCACGTCTGGTCAGAAGGCCAGGCCACTGCAGCCACTTCAGCGGTCTCCAAGGCTATGCCATGCTACTTGGTGTTGGCTTTCCCCAGTGAGGCAGGCAGACCATGAGCCCTACCCCGCTCCCTGGGGGGCTCATGTGCGGGAGAGACACAGACAATGGCCTGGCAGTCAGCTGAAGTTTTCCAGAATGCACTTAGGAACTCCAGGTAGAGCACCCAAGCAGGAGTGGGAGACGGGACGTGTGTGTGTGTGTGTGTGTGTGTGTGTGTGTGTGTGTGTGTGTGTGTGTGTGTGCGCGCGCGCGCGCGCGCGCGCGCGCTTCTATTAGTCTGGCTTGGTGGAGGGTGGGTCCAAAGGAGTCTTCGGACTCTATAATCTCCATCGCAAAAAGGAAAGAGATGGGAACCTGTGCCGAGGCAGGGGAAGACAAGGCCAGAGTGCCCTCCTGGGATAGGGGGGGTAGAGAGGGCTTCACAACCGGGGAGGGGAGCACCACTGCACTGTTAAGCCTGTCTCTCAGTTTTCTTACCAGTCGCCGAGGACAGTTCTCAAGCAAAGGGATTTAAGGGGCAAGCAGGAGGCGGGCCACACAAAGGCCTGCTGCGCCCCTCCGATGCCCAGCACTCCCTTCGGGACTCGGCCAGGCTGGGCCGCCACGCCCTCGAGCCCGCGCCCACGGCCCGTTCCGGGACGCGGTGCCTGCGGTCGCCTGCAGGGGCCGCCGCCTCTTCAGGAATGCGCCGCCTTTGTCTGGGGCCGCGCGTGGCCCGTGCACCGAGTGGCTGAGCGCCTCCTGCCACCTGGACCGCGCGCCAGGCACCGTCGTCTCCCCTCCCGCCGCCCGCCGGCTGGTCCTGCACCCGGTACCCACCGGTTCGCGCCCGCGCCGCGCGCCCAGGTGAGCGCCCCGCCCGGCGCCAGGCCCCGCCCCGGCCCCGCCCCGCCCGCCCGGGCCGGCGGGGAGACCCGGCGGATTCCGCGCGTCAAACCACATGATCCCATAAAACATTCATCCTCTCCCGGCCCGTGCTGCGAGCGCCCCGCCAGTCCACGCCGCCGCCCTCGCCCTGCGCGCCCGCAGCCCGCGAGCCCAGCCCGGCCCGGTAGAGCGGAGCGCCCGAGCCTCGTCCCGCGGCCGGGCCGGGACCTGGCCGGAGCGGCGGCGCCTGGATGCGGACCCGGCCGCGCGCAGACGGGCGCCCGCCCCGAAGCCGCTTCCAGTGCCCGACGCGCCCCGCTCGACCCCGAAGATGAAGAGGGCGTCCTCCGGAGGTGAGTGTCTGCGCCGCTCCAGAGCCGGGCTGCAGCGGGGCGGCGGAGCGCGAGGGCACGGCCCGCGCTGCCGTTGCCGGGGACCGGTCGCCCGGCGCTCCCGAGGGCCACCGCAGTGCCACGCCGCGCGCTGGCCGCTAGCTGCTGGGCCCCGAGAGGGCGGAGCCCGCGGCAGCCGCAAAAGTTGCGGCTTTGCGGGAAAGTTGACGGCGACGGCAGGGCCAGGGATGGCGGGTCGGAGGTTCCAGATGTTGGACCAGGGCCGGGTGGAGGCTGCGGGCTGGAAGGGCGGGGGTCCCACCTGCGAGCGCACAGGCGGCGAATGGGTTAATAAGCGGGGTTTGCAGAAACGTGGACACTGGACCGAGATGGGGTATCTCGCCTGCCCGGCGGACTCAGCTCCGAAGCTGCTTCTTTGGGGTCAAACGAAATAGGGATGAATAGGGGTGTCGGCGGCGGCAGAGGGCGTGGAGGACAGGACAATCCCAGCGCTGTCCCTGGGGCAGGTAGCGAGGACACACACACACATACACAAAGCAATGCCTCCCTCCTCTGAGATCGGGAGGGCTCCTGAGAGTGAGAGGCTCCATTGAGGGGCGTTGGTGCTCGAAGCACCCCCTCCCTGGCAGCCCTGTGGGATCCCTCCTCCCATCCGGGTGCGAAGTCCCCGCAGTAGGGGCAAGGGAGGATGGGCTTCGTGTAGGTTGGGCATGCCTTACCTGGAGACTCTGGAGTGAACACATTGCCTTCCCCAGGTGCCCACCCTATCTACCCTGCTGATGTCCATGGTGCCGCAGGCTGCACACACGTTTCTTTGCACGTGTCTATGTGGGCTACATATAGTCTTGCACACCTCCAGTGCACACTTACACCAAATCTGCCCTAGTGTGCACATGCGTAAACACTGTGGGTACACACACGGACTCTAAGGGTACATATCGCCGTCCTCACTCCTGCCTACATACCTATGACCACACACATGCATTTACGCAGTCTGCCTGCTGTGATCTTCATGCTTAGCTCATGCTGGGGCCCCTTAGCAGGACCCACTCACAGGTAGGTATGCTCCGGTTTTGAGTAGGGAGGCTCTGGGCAGCTGGACCCACAGACAGAGGGGCAAGACCTGGAGTCTCCTTCACAGTGCTTGGGTCTGTGTGTGCAAGTACATGTGTGTAACATGGTATGTATCTGCACATATGTGATTGTGTGCATGACCACGTGTGCCTGTAAGCACATCTTCATATTTCAGTTTGCTTCTGGGTGTGGGTGCCCCTGTGTACCTAGGAGGGCTGTGGCTCTACCCTGCTCAAATCTGGAACAAACGCAACGGGAAGGTGTTTAGGGGTTTTGTTCAGTATCCCCAGCCCAAGCTGTGAGGTTCAGAGTCTTCCAGCCGCTCTCCCACCGGCCAGGGTGGGGGCAGTGGTGGCCTGTGGTGGACTGGAATCTACCTGGCAGGGAAGATTCTTTTCCCAGCTTGAGGTCAGCACCACAGTAGAGGAGTGTGAGCCTGGGCACACTTGGCTGCCTCTGCAGCTCTGCCAACTGGGACATCTGACCCAGCATGGCCTCCGGGAGGCCCTGCCTTTAGCACATTGGCCGTTCCATCCTGGTGACCTTCTGGTGCACTGCTCTGTAGTGCCCACCTAGCTCAGGTGGGTAACAGCTGGCCACTCCCTTCGTTATGCCCAGACCTGTCTTCCCGTCTCTCTTGTCCTACGCCAGCCCAGGGGAGGAAGGCGTGCTCCCATGGTGGGACCTCAGCCAGGTGTGGTCTGCACCAGATCCCTCCTGGCAAAGGGGAGCTCACCAGGCCTGACAGTGTGTCTTCTTAAAGAGCTTTCCCCCTGTCTCAGCTGCTGTAATCTGAGGTTGTTGGGGGCATTTCCGAGCTGATGCCCAGTGGGGTCTGTCCACATTTCCCAAGGAGGTGGCTTTGTTTGCTTGTTTTAATTTTTTTTACACTACATATTTTATTATATTCTTTCCCCTTCCCTAATCCTCCCAGATCCTCCCCACCTCCCTACCAACCCAACTTCATGTTCTCCTCTTTTTCAAGCAAAATAAAACAAAACCCAAGAAAAACAACAAAAACCAAAAAAAATGAAAATCAAAACAGACAAAGGAAAGAAAAAAAATCAGTAAGACAAAAAATACAAAAAGAGCCGGGCGGTGGTGGCGCACGCCTTTAATCCCAGCATTCGGGAGGCAGAGCCAGGCGGATCTCTGTGAGTTCGAGGCCAGCCTGGTCTCCAAAGCGAGTTCCAGGAAAGGCGCAAAGCTACACAGAGAAACCCTGTCTTGAAAAACCAAAAAAAAAAAAAAAAAAAAAAAAAAAAAAAATACAAAAAAGAGCTCAAGAAAAGGTCCATTTTGTGCTGATCCGTTACTCCTGGGCATGGGGCCTGTCCTGGATTGAGACAGGGTCTCACTGTTTCCCTGGCTGGCCTGGTCTCTATGTAGAACAGGATGGCGTTGGTCTCAGAGACCCACCGAGTGCTGGGATAATGGCATGTGCCACCATGCCCTGTTCCAAGGAGTTTTTATTGTTGTTTTGCTTTGAGGCAGGTGCAACCATAGGACCTAGGCTGGCCTTAAACTTGGAGTCACCTCAGCTTCCCAAGTACTGGAAATGCTGGCCTCAGCCACCAAACCTTGCTTTCCTAGGAGTTTGGGCCCCCAGCATTTCTGCTTTAAAATTCCCCAAATACGATTTTTTCAACTCCTAGTCAACAGGGGTTTTCCTGGGACTGCTGCCAATTTAAGCCCCTCCCTCCTTCTGGAAGATATGTTGGGATATTGAAGGAGGTTGTGAGCAGGGAGCGTGATGATGGTGAGCCTGTGGCTCTGCCCTGTTTTCTTCAGGCAGGCCTGACCTGTGGTGACAGAGTAAGAGCCATGCTGGGGGTGGGTCATCTAACAGGAAGTGGAGAACCCCGAGGCTGCCCAGGGCCCTGGAAGGCGGTCTTAGCCTGCAGTCTTGGAGGGCTCAGGCTGGCTCGTTGGCTGTGAAGAAGCACAGGCTTGCTGCTGTTTGTTCCAAGTGGTAAGTTGTCTGGGAGGGGTCGGGTTTGTGGGATCATGCCATCCAGGCCTGGCTTCTAGCACCTTTTTTTTTTTTTTTTTTTTTTTTTTTTTGCCAGCCTCCTGGTACCATGCCCTCCTTGGGAGGGGAGGGGTCCAGCTGGCAAAGGAGGCAGAGGGAGCCCTTCTGGGGGCTGTGGCCTAGAAAGTCTCCCAGGAGCCTCAGGCCGTGCATCCGTGAAAGGGGTCAGGAGAAGGAAGACTGGGGTGTGTGTGTACAGTGGGAGAAGTACATGAGAGGGTCTGACCCTGTCAGAGTTACCAAGGCTCCTGGCATTGCACTGTACCTGGTCATGAAGCTTATGCTGCTCCCCCCCATTCTGTGAGCCCTGACTTTCAACCCCGGGCAGGGCTGCCTGGCTCTCAGCAGCCAGCCAGGGCCTCGACCCTCAGACCCCTAAGAGCCCAGCGTGGCTGCTCTGCCTGTCTCTTCAGGGCCTGGCACGCTTTGCACCCTTCAGTATACCTGCCCTGTGGCCTGGCTACACGCAGCCAAGGTCACC
>NW_026294458.1:6787507-7299338 GCF_007827085.1 Peromyscus californicus insignis | reverse complement strand
GTTGCCTTGAATCCATTCTAGATGTTGGATCTTCTGGGCCATGGTGTCATTGGAGACCTTTCAGAGGGTCTTGGCTGGTCAAACCTGATGTATCTTAATCTGGAACAAATCCATAGCCTCTGGCTTTCTGTGGAAACAAAAGCAGAGCCTCCCTTCCAAAGCAACATATCCTTAGATGCAAATTTTGAAGTCAAGGTATCTTTAAAATATACATATTGGCATAACTCAACAGCTTTTACAATCAAATGTTTTTCTGCAGTTAAGAATCTCAAAGACAACACAATCCAGATTCTCTGTGTAATATCCATCTTTACGTGGCTTATTTTTTATGCTACCTTTACTGTCTCTTTAAAGACTTTATTTTTTAAAACTATCTCTCTTTTATATAACTGCATATATTCCTTTTTATCTCTCTTCCAAGCCTATGTACATTTTTATACACATTGTAAAGCATTTAAAGTCTTGTTCTATCTGAATCTGGCTTATTGTGTAGCTATTGCTTTAAAATGCAGCATTACTAGGGCTAAAATAGCATCTTTGACTGGTGGCTCTGCTCACCTCAGCTTCCCAACATGGAGATGATATGTTTACCCCCAGCTTTGGAGGACCCATGCTCACCACCGGAGGCAGTGGGTCTATGCCTCTATCAAAGCAGTGTGTAGCCCAGAAACCTTTTTTTTTTTTTGTACTAACAAAGGCTAAATCCACCACGCAGCATAATATGCTGCTTGGAGACGCCTCATTCCCACCATACTGTAGGTCAAGCTCGCACACCATAGTAGCTCAAACCCACAGGCTGCCGCTAACTTGAGAGAGACAACTCGGAAGCTGTTTTTAGCTCTGTTTTAGAATCTTCTTTCTCAGGTGACCCGTCCCGCGGGCCAGGTTATTGGGGAGACCCGAGGAGGCACCTCCTGAAAGATCAATGGGGGCGAGAGAGAAAGGAGACCAGGCGCAATAAGGGAAGACAGAGTCAGTCTGAGTCGCATCAAGGTCTCGTTTATTGACTGGGTGTTGAGGCTTATAAGCAGGGCTTCAGGCAGGGAGGGGGAGCAGGGGAAGCAGGGATAGAGAAAATTCCTAAGGGAGGGGTCAGGGGCAAGGTCGCTTTGATCCCGGGCCCCCTGCAGTTGACAGGCTCCAGAAAGTTTACCTAATCGCCATCTCCTGCAGTTAGGCCAGGAAGGTCTTATCTAGTCACATCTCCTGCAGTTAGGTCAGGAAGTTTTTGTCAAGGCTTGACAAAGTCCAGGACATAGCTGTCCGGAGTCGGTCTCCAACACTCAGGTTTTAGGTGGAAATTCTTGCCCCACATTCTGGCACCATTTGTAGCTTGAAAGTTTGTCTCCATCTCCTGCCAAGCCCCGGCAGTCCTGCAGCCCACTTATAAAATAAACACACAGATGCTTATATTATTTAAACTGTTTGGCCTAATGGCTCAGTCTTCTTTCTATCTAGTTCCTATATCTCAAATTAACCCATATCTATTAGTCTATAAGTTGCCACATGGCTCGTGGCTTACTGGTACCTTACATCTCACTGTTCATGGCAGTGGCTGGCAGCGTCCCTCTGCCTCCGCCTTCCACTTCCCAGCCTTCTCCTCTCTCCTTGTCCCATCTATACTTCCTGCCTGGCTACTGGCCAATCAGTACTTTATTTATTAATCAATCATCCACAGCACCTAAGAATACAACTGCTTGCCTTAATTCAGCTAATTCATTTACTATCTCATTATCAATTTTATTTTGTTCAGTCCAAAATTCTTCTGAATGTTTATGCCAGTCTCTAGTGAATTCAGCAGTTTGGATTTCTTTATGAAGTGCCACTCAGCTGTTGCTGCCATAGCTGTCAATGCAATGATTCCCATAATAACTGCAACCACCATTCCAACCATTTGAATTGTTCTTTTTAATATTCTTTCAGAGAGCTTCTATACCAAGATCATCACAGGAGAGTCTTGCCATGGCCTCAACAACTTCACCGGTATCCAGATTGCTGGCCTTGTACTAAGAATATATAAACTTTCAAAGGTCAAATTTAAAAACATACTAGAATTAACACAGGTATGAAGGGTACACCATTCACAAGTGATGCTGTAATTATTTGGGTGCCATTGTACAGGCCCCTTTAATAGCAAGTAAGGTTATGGTACACATGCCATAATAGGATGACTTTGATTTAGTCTAAAAGACAGAGTGTACTTATCATCCTTAATGTTTATTTTTCCTTCCCATGCCTTAAGCGGCTGGAAGGCACTTGTCAATTTCCACAAGTTAGTCTTAAATGAATCACCAAATTGCAGGAGAGGACTTGACATTCCAACTCCATGCCACTGAGTAGGTTCATTAATAGAAGCACTGATTTCCACAGTTCCATTTATATTATACCATTTCCATCTTAATTTTCAGTGAGAATAATTTCCTTGAGGGGTGCCGTAAGGGCTCCAATCAATGATGTCTCCTTGGGAGATATTAATTAGCACTTGAGGTTTCTCACTCTTACACTGTTGCCAATGTACCCAGTCAGATTCCTTGTTGGTAACCCTCATCTCACAGAATGGTAGATTTATGGAATTAGTAGCATTGATCTCCTGTTCTTTAAAACCAGATGCATGAAGCATATAAAACTTATTATGATAATCTTGGGTAGTATTGACTATGGATAGCCATATTTGAGAGGTTATTTTTAGGTATTGAATTCCATTTCCAATGCAAATAGGAATTCCTTGTACTCCCACAGTGTAATTGTCAATCACTTTACCCTCCTCCATTGTCTGAGGGGGACCTTGGTTGACATAGGTAGCCAAGAAGATTCATTAACCACTATAGGAATATTTCTATCTCCCCAACTTACTACTATGTTAATTTGAGGATTAACAATTTACAAGCTGTTTTTGAAATTATAGAAATATTAATTTGAGCTCACCATTGTTGTAACAAATCTCTATCCCATAAATTCATGGCTGTATCAGCCATATAAGGCTTTAACATTCCTATCTGTTCTTTAGGCTCTATACATTTAATATTTTTTATATTTTGTTTTATTTTAGATGGGATTCCAGTGTCAACAAATTGAGTGGAGACTTCTTGTAAAGACTAGTTGGGATCCCAGGTTTCTTGTGAAATTATAGATACATCCAGTATCAGAATCCAATAATCCTTTAATCTCAATTTCATTTAATTTTACTTTTAATTTAGGCCATTCATCATTAATAACTGTTTGTCAAAACACCTTTTTTTTCTGTTCTCCCAAAGTCTCCAGTTCTAAATATAGGTGCCATTTGTATTCAAGATATGAAAGTAATAATAATTAAGCAATTCTATCACCAGCTTCTAATTTTATGTTCCTTTTTACACATGCTATTTATAAAAGCATTAAATACAATCTCTATAGGATTTTAAGAGGTAACTTTAGGCAATACTCTGGAGTATTTTTTTAAAAATCTTAAAAAAGAGGCTCCTTTTTTATAGATCTCAAGTAACACATTAATGTAACTCGCCAATTATTAACAATGTGGACCAACCAAATAATTTACTTGTATTTTGTTTACTGAAAAAAATTTTGTAACCTCTTTATCAGTAACAGATTATTTTCTATGAGTTTTTATCCTAGCAATTACATTAATTAATAAGTTAACAACCCAATCTGTTTTAGGTGTTACATTTCTATAGAATTTAACCAAAAATTTTTAGAAAGCAACTTAAAGAGCAGATCCAAATACTCAGTAATGATCAACAGACAAGAGCATACTCAATATATAGTTTAAAATTATGAATCCTGTTCATTTAGTTTATCTACCATGAAAAATCAAACATTCACCCAAACATTTATTAGACAATCAAGAGAAAAGAACATCCTCTATACACTGAATGATTAATATCTCTGGAAATTCAAACAGCATCAGCTTAGCATTCCAAGCCCTGACTGAAACCGTTCTTCACCAGAAGTTGAGCCCATTTAAACTTCTTCTTTCTCCCATGAAGGGACTATTAATAATGAGTTATTCCCACCATTAGGGGAAAACAGAAAACATTTCCCACAAAGGGATCTTTAATAATGAGTTATTCCCACATTTAAACCAAAGTTAAGCAACCAGACAACAAAATTTTAAGCTCTGGGCTTGCTTGCTTGTTCAGCCAGCAGCAGTGAGGCCCACCTGTTGATTCTTTGTAATTCAGATACCTACCAACATTCTGATCAGAGGCAGAAAGAGCTCAGAGTTTTAGCTATCCTGAAGTGTTTATATTGGAAAGTGTGCCCAGATCGTGACCCCCAGACAGACCACTGAAGAGAAGCATACTGGAATGCAAAAGCAAGGCTTTAATTCAGGGTATTTGGGAGCAATACAAGCCTAGGCAGGGACTTTGTCCAACACATCCAATGCAGTGGAGGCTGGAGGAAGTACCCAACCTGAATTGTGCACAGCTTTTAAAGGCAAAATCCACAAGATTACAATAGCAGGGGATTTCCATACATGTACATTTCTGATTGGTTCATTTCTAGGGACTTTCCAGAAATCATGGTTTAATCTTACTTCTAAGGGAGGTGGTTGCCCATAACCATTTCTCATTGGCTGCCCTCAGGTGGGGACATTCTGTGGTTAAACAGTCACCATGGAGACCAGGATTGGGACATTCCAGGGTCACACAGTCACCATCACATGATTAACTTGTTATTCTGTAAAAATGGAGGAGTTTTGGTCTCACAGAAAGAGCCTTTTCTTCCTCTATTACTACTGGGAAGAGACTTTTTTCTTTCCTTTATGTTACTTTTATGGGGCTTTATAATCTTTAGGCCTAGTTTTAATATTTTTCCCCTTTTTACTGGGAAAATCCTTTTTTCTTGATTAAAAATGTTTCCCTTTTCTATTGGGAGATTCCTTTTTATTTCCTTTCCTTTCCTCTTCTCTATTGGGAAGATTTCCTTTTTTATTTTCTTTCTTTCCATTTTCTCTATTGAGAAAGGTCTTTTTTCATTATTTTTTTCCTGTCTCAGAAGCCATTGTATTTCTATCTTTAAAAATTGTGCAGTTACAGCTTTTTATTTTGACAAGCATTTAGCAACTGTACGTTCTGTTGTTCCTGTGATGGAGAGTTTAAATTCTCCAATGATGCTGCATATCCTGGAGTCCTCTTACCCTGAGAATGTTCCCTCCAGTTCTTAAGATGACCAGCTCCTTTGTCCTTCTTCAGTGGATCCTTTTCCTTTTTTAAGCCCCATGTTAGGCACCAAATGTAACTGTGTGGTTGCAACACCAGTGTATGGGTTCACTTGGATCCATGGAATGAAGACTTGGGGGCATCTTAAGAATTAATCTACCCTTTCATGGCTGCAGGGGGGTCCAGTCCCGAAGGACTGAAGCACTTTCCCTTTGCCTAGGCATTTTTTACTCTCTATTACAATTTAGCCAGTTAATTTCCATACCTTCAAAGCACCCTAAAAGGAGCTCTCAGAGACCAAATACCAAGTGCAAATGACTTGCTTTATCAGGTATCTCAGTTTTTCTGAGCACACATAACTTCAGTCATTTAATATTTGATGAAGACTCAAAAACAAAAACAAAACAAACAAATAACCTTGGAAACAAAAAGCATCTTCAACAAATGGTTCTGGGAAAATGATGTCCACATGCAGTACACATTAGATCTGTATCTATCACCTTGCACAAAAACAAACTCCAAATGGATAAAAGACCTTAACCTGAAACCTGAAACTGCTGGAAGAAAACAGTAATACCCTAGTGATACAGGTATAGGAAAGGACTTTCTGAACAGGAATCCATTTCCCCAAGAATGAAGGCCAGCAATTGACAAGTGGGACTCTGTGAAACTACAAAAGGTTCTGGTTTTTATTGTTTGGAAACAAGTCCTACAATAGACAAATGGATAATGAAAATGCAGCACATACACGCTGGTAATACTAATCAGCTGCAGAGAAAAATGAAATAACTTTGCAGGTAAACAGATAGAAGTAGAAAATGTCAAGCTGAGAGACATAACCCAGACCCAGAACGACATGCACCATATGGTCTCTTATTGAAGGCTCCTAGTTCCAAATCTTCAGATGTGAATATGTAGCCTATGGAAACTACAGAAACAAGGAAAGTAAAACAGAACCATTGTCAAGATAGGGAGGTAGGAGAACAATAGAAAGGGGATTATCAAGGGGCCAGGGAAATGGGAGCAGGGAATCCCTAGGGTGGGGGAGGAGAGTAAATACAAAGCAGGGTGAAAGGAGGGTAAAGGGGAATAGCAGGATGCAAGCGATTTGATGGGGAAATGGAAAAGACGGGTTCTTTAGGGACTGAAGAGGGAGGTATATACAGAAGGAGGAGAGAGGTGGGTCAAATAACAATAAGGACATCTAGCCACATGGTGGTGGTGCACACCTTTAATCTCAGCATTCAGGAGGCAGCGGCAGGCAGATTTCTATGAGTTCAGGGCCAGTCTGGTCTACAGAGCTAGTAACAGGACAGCCAGAGCTACACAGAGAAACTCTGTCTTCAAAAACAACAACAAAAAACCAACAAGGACATATGAAAAAGCTACAAGGAATCATACTATTATTTACAAAAAAAAACCCATAATACAAGAAATTGCATGTATAAATATACATATATATATTTTAATGAACCTTTCTCATCTGGACTTTTTGTGCTCCCTCCAAGAGCCAAAGATCACCTAACAAAAACCCCAATAACATGCAGGAAAAGTTCTCTTCTGAGTTGTTGTCTAGGGCTGTCTAAGAGACTCCCAAAACATAGCCAATTACAATTTCCCTTGGCTACTCCTCAGAGGTATAAGGTAAGTCCCTATTGCTAAAGACACCAGGTACTGCAGAAACAGGGCCCAGAGGCCCATGAGCTGGGACAGACTTGTAAAGTCCCCTCCCTGATGACTAGCTTTCATGGTATCAGAAGGCACTATGCAAGCTTCCAAGGGAGGGAGACAACCAAAAGTCCTACCCAGCTATGACACCTGTGAGCCACATCAATGACCATCATGGCAGGATAACCCTAAAGATATAGTAATGGCACACATACCTTGGTAGTAACCAGTAGCTCTCTGATTGGACTTGACAAGTTCAATAAGAGGGAAACCATGCCTGGCACTGGAAACCTAGCTAGCTAATCAGTGCTAGTGAAGTCATGGTTATTGGAAGAGAATCTACAAACACTAATTTACTAAACTAGAATGATCTCTATCAAAAGCCTATAATCAATCGTCCTTATACCCACAGATAAGTGTATTTTTCAACTTCATCAAGAAAACTTCTCTTCACAACACAAGGAGACTATTAGAGAAATCCACAAGCAATAAAAATGCAGAATTATAGAGCTCAGTCCCAGTGGATGCATCTACAAAACATTCCTGCACCTAAGGCTCTGGGAACATGTGGAAGAGGAGTGGAAAGTTGTAAGAGCCAGAGGATCAGGGAGTTTGCTGTGGGACTGTGTCTCCTAGTCATGTCTGGCCAGCATGACTGTCCAAACGTGAGCTGAACAAGGATAACACCAACGGACATGACAATCTAGATAGAGAACCCACGAGGTCTCAACCCTACAGAGAACTATACAGATAACTGAGGATGGCTAGAAATGGGAGGCGGCCTTCCCAGAGAAGTGCATACCAACTGATTCAGCGCCCAATGGTCAGCCCTGAAACTATACACACAGGTAGCAATATGGACCGAACAGACTCTACTTAGGAATGCATATGTATATCCATATCCATATATGCATGCAAATAACAATTAGTAAAAAAAAAACCAGGGCATGAATTTGAAGGAGAGCAGGGAAGGGTATATGGGAGGTGCTGTTGGATGGTCTGTATGTCAAGTGTGTTGCTGATTGGTCAATAAATAAATCACTGATTGGTCAGTGGCCAGGCAGGAAGTATAGGCGGGACAAGGAGGAGAATAAAGCTGGGAAGTGGAAGGCTGAGGCAGAGAGACACTGCCAGCCGCCACCAGGACAAGCAGCATGTGAAGATGCCGGTAAGCCACGAGCCACATGGCAAGGTATAGATTTATAGAAATGGATTAATTTAAGATATAAGAACAGTTAGCAAGAAGCCTGCCATGGCCATACAGTTTGTAAGCAATATAAGTCTCTGTATTTAATTGGTTGGGTCTGAGTGGCTATGGGACTGGCAGGTGACAGAGATTTGTCCTGACTGTGGGCCAGGCAGGAAAACTCTAGCTACAGGGAGGATTTGGAGGGAGGAAATAAAAGGGAGAAATGTTGTAATTAAATTATCTCAAAAAACTTTTAAAGGAAAACAGAAAAGAATAAAAATTCTCAACTTAACCACCCAGAGTTAGCTTGTGACGTTGTTTGGCATATATCCTGGCCACCTTCCACCATATTTATGCTTATGTGTGTGTATTTTTAAATTAACAAATATACCATGTTGTGCTTATATGATACCTTTTTATCACTTTTATTTTTACACAACATCTCAAACATTGATCCTGACCACATTTTCATGTCAGTGTCATAATTGCTTCACAATCTAAGGTATGGTTGTAACTGTAAGATCATTACATATAACATTTTATACAATTTTGGCTTTTCCTCTTAGAACAAAGTAGAATTATTAAGATCTAGGTTGCTGGTCATAGGCTGGGTGTCTAGGCTAACACTTAGGTGTGTGTTAACTGCATGGTAGCACACACCTGTAGCCAGACACTCTCCAGAGCTATAATGATTGTCCTTCCAGCACAGACTAAGGGTCTTGAAAGACCCCCACTAAAGGCCCAGACACAGTTCCAAAGGCCCAGACACAGCTCCCCCAGAAACCCAAAAGAGCTGAGGGAAGAGATATCTTAAAAATTAACAGAACTGAGTCAGTTCCTTCTTCCTGGAGAGGGTGAAGTCAGGTGTTTTCAAAAGAACAAAGTCAGGATGTCTGGTGGTGACTGATCAACCATGAGATGCCCCTCTCCAGAGATAACATGACCAGACCCCAGAGATGGGTTGTAAAACTCCTGACAGGGCAAACAGATAAGCTAGAATAAGACAAAGTCCAGGCACGGGAAAAACTGGACCAATCAAGGATGGACCCTCACTAACCCCCTCCCCTCTAAGGAATTTTGAGGCTATAAAAACTAACTTCCCCAAGAAAGAGGAACTCTCCTCCCTGCCTCGCTGCATCGGGTGTGGTGGACAATGGTTCCCTGCTAGCTTGAACTACGCACGTGCGCTGAATTAAACCTTGCTATTGCATTCTGGACATCTTCGGTCTCTAGTGTTCTCTTTGGGGGTCCTAATCTGGACAGAACAGGTCTGTGTCTCCAGGGATTTAATGCCTACATTTTTCACAAGTGGGCCTTTATTCAGTGCACAATGAAGAATAGAATGAATCATCTCAGTGGATGACTTGAACTTCACAGAAGTTTTACAAGAAATTTTTTATAAAATTTTGAAGAGACAAAAAGAGAATATAGGGTTATGAGCCTTTATGCAAATATGTTCTGCAGTTATTAAAGTGCAAATAATTCTGCTAGGTGTGGCAGTGCACACTTAAATCCCAGCACTTGGGAAACAGAGTTCTGTATGGCGAGCCACAGGAATATAAAATAGAAGTCCAGCTGTATATTATAAGCTACACCTTGATAAGGCCAAGGGTCAGTGGAGTGGGAAGCCAATCAGCAGGATCTATTGGTGTTATGCAGCTTAATATTCAGTTGTACCTTGCTATGAATTCCTTGTGATCATAATTCTCCTAAAATGTGTATGTGTGTGTGAATCTCTGTTTCAAAGCACCTGGATAGTCATGTAGACAGAACCTTCTGCCTCTGAGCTCCAGGCCCCCTCTTTAGCAATTGTTTGGGGTATCTGCCATTTGCAAATACCCTCCTTGAGCTACTTCCTGTGATAGAGTCAACCCCAAACAAAGTCTTAAAAGACAAGCAAGGAACAGATAGCTACCAGGCTATCTGTTAGACACCTGAAAACCCCCGAACTAAGATAAAATGTCCTTTCTGAGGACAGGACTCACAGGCCAAATGTCTGACAGGCCAAATGCTTACCAAGTAGATGAACAAGCTTTGTCTTGTGCAAATCAAGGCCTCTCCTCTCTCTCACTGCCCTAGAGAACCTCTTATCTCAAAGAGAGTTTCCCCTCAGCAGGTGTTTCAAGCTGTGATTCAGATTGACTAGCTATCAGTATTCTTCCCCCACCCTATCAGGAAACTAGTGGCAGAGGAAAAAAAGTGACAGTTTTAACTTTTAGTGACCTACAGACTTTCCCTACCCTATCACCTGTAAGTTTATAGATGAACACATTTATGATACACTGGTAATGCTTTCTCCTAACCACGGTAAGGATATATTTTTAGCATACAAATTCCTTTTCTGATTTATCCCAACTACTATCTTATCTTTCCCCTTGGGGGTTGCAAATAAAATGGCCAGGAAGCCTTTAGTGGGGACCCCTACAATCTGGTGCTGTATACAAAACATAAGGTGTTACTGTTTGGGATAGAATATGGACCAGTCCTGGGGGAAGAGGGTGAAGGATTGAGGGATTAAAGGTTTGAGGGAACTGAGGATGGAGGGAACTAAGAATGAAGGGGACTAAGGAAATGAAGAGAGAGTTGAACCAGTGATTGAATAATGGTGACTGAGGAATAAACGAATTGAACTAAAAGAGCTCCGAGCAACTGGATTCATTCCCGCCAATGGTGGTGTCTCTCCTGGGCCCCTGGATTTGCATAAATTTAGGGCTGGACCTTTAAATATTATACAAAAGTTCTGGGCCAGCCTGGTCTGCACAATGAGTTCCAGGCCAGCCTGGGCTACATAGTGAACTCCTATCTAAAAAAACAAAAGAAAAAATGCTGATTTAGTTCACCTATTTCTTTCTTCTAATGGGGGATGGTCAAACCTGGCAAGCAAAACCCTGATGAGCCATCATGTTCTGCTACTGAAATGCATCAGAATTTCTCCCTCACAACAAACAGAGTCATTTCACATTTAACAAAATAATTGATTAAAAAAATCCCCATATCCAGTTCACTTTCATAGCTCCCCGATTATTTTAAGAATATGTTAGAATCTAAACTATTTGGGGGTTTGCTCCATTTATCATGTGTACCACACTGTGTGTCATGCTACCCAACCAAGAGCTAAGACGTAGGTTTTGAAGTTGATTTTCTCAGGTAGTTGGTTTGGTTTATTAGGCAAGGACCCCCTTTAGCTGACTTTACTGCAACAAGAGCTCAGAATGTCAACTTGTGCCAGTTAGTGGCGCTGGTTGTGATCAGCGGTGCAGGCTATGTAGGTCTGAACTCCGTTTTAAGTTTTGATAAATCCTTCTTAAAGTGTATGTGTGCACGTGTGTGCACATGTGCTATTTCATTCACAAATATAAAATGCTGATTTTATATTTCTGTCACTACTCCTGTGCTCATGAGCTTGAATTGTTCTAGGATGAAAAAGCTCCCAACTATTTGGCTGTGTGCGTATTTTACACAGTGGGGGATGGCATGGTGCTTAAGTTCATTGTCATTGTTTTGTTACCACACAGTCCCTGCCTTAAACTTGGAATTTCCTATTGGTGTCCCGATTTTCTTTCATAGGTCATTTAGAAAGCCATATTTGGGCACAGTTGCTCTCATCCCTGGGTTATTGGTACTTCCAGACCTTTGCAATAGAAGAGGAAATGCTTTTCTTTGAAGAGAAGAATTTTCACTCATTTCACTTTCAAATTTGAGACTCGGAGTTTTCTCTTCTTACACCATAATTATGCACATCAGGGTGGCCTTCTGCATCAACAATCATTTGCTTGGTCCTAACATATATGTATGATGATGCCACAGTCTCAATGCCCGTGTTCTACTCATAGGACCACTAAGCCCAGTATGAGATGTGTTCTAGAGTCATGATGAGAGTACTCATCTGAAAACCAAAGAACTGGTGCTGCAGCCCTGAGGCCCTGAGTTTGATCCCCAGTGCCACCAAAAACCCCTCTGTTCACACTATGAGTGGTTGTGCTTGAAGGGTTTACAACATGCCCCCACGGTCGGGCGTGTTCACATATGCCCGACGGACACTTCCGCCTAGCCAGGTCCAGGTCAGGATAGCCATTTCCAGGTCAGGGCATCTCGTGTGACCAGGATGCCCAGCGGACCTGGACACTTCCGCCTAGCCAGTTCCAGGTCAGGATAGCCATTTCCGGGTCAGGGCATCTCGCGTGACCAAGATCCGTGACATTCCATTGGCTACGTAGGCACGCAATGTGGCCATTTGATCTACGCGCTTGTGTGTAGTAATGACGTTGATCTGTCCACGCCCAGCCTTTAAAATCCAAGGCATGTTCCAGGTTCCTTCTTCTTCTTCTCCACACACGTGCTTCTCGCAGGCCTGTTCACTCTCTGTCACTTTATCTTTAATAAAACACTTATTAGCGGATTCTGTCGTGTTTCGTGACATTTCCGTGCAGAGTAAGAACACAGCGCAGCCGAATAACTAACAGTGCTATCAATTCAGTATGCAGTTGTATTTGTGTTTGGGAACTTTTGTCTCTGTTTTTGCTTACACAGAGCAAATGATTGGGGCAAAGTTCCATGGTAAGGCATGATCACAGTAGGTCTGCCACTTCCACCCAGTTCTCCCTGCAGCACTCACATGTTTACCTCCAGACTTCTGAATATAGCCAAGACTTACATGTTTTTCTATTGCTTTCCTAAAGAAGGCATAATAAACCATGCACACCCCTTGATTTAACCTCAGCTGTTCTAGACCCAATTCCTCATGTTCCTTCCTATTGCTGAGTAATTTAAGGCACTGTGGCTTATTGTTGTACCTTCCTAAACAGATGTTAAGGGTACCAGTCTTTCTATCATGAACAGTACAGTGAGACAGGTACCTGTCTTGGGGGTAGGTTACTTGAAATGAGGTTGCTGGGTCAAATACCCAGGAGCATTTGTCATTTTGCTAGGTACTGCCAAATTTCCTTGCACAGAGGTAGCTTCTTCATCCCTTCCCAGACATGGCTTCACTGTGTAGCCCTAGTTGTCCTGAAACTCGATCTGTAGACCAGACTGGCCTTGAACTCACAGAAATCCACCTGCCTCTGCCTCATGAGTGCTGGGATTAAAGGTGTGTACCAGCCCCTCTCAAATAGCTTCATTTTTAAATTAATGTGTGTGTGTGTGTGTGTGTGTGTGTGTGTGTGTGTGTGTGTGTGTGGTTGTTTGGTCTGTATTGGAGCCCATCTAGGTTTCCTGGTGGCTTTATCCAGCAGTGTGCATAAAGAGGATGATTGGACTACAGACCTGAGTATCAGGTGTTTGGAAGGGTCTACACTTGGCTGTACTTAGCAAAGGGGAGGTCCTTTGCTCCTCCCCTTGGCATTGTCATAAAAAGTTCTTTGGAATAAAGTTCTGGCCTGATGGATTAGGATGCAGGCCCTCCCGAGGCTATCCTCTATTTTCTATCTGTTTCTCTCCCCCTCTATACTTCTAACTAATATTTCCTGCTGCTCCTACTCAAGAGTACTCTGGGGAAAAGTGGGGGTGGGATGGCCCCCCACAGATGGCGCCAGTGAACAGGGACAAAGACAAAAAGAAAATCCAGAGTCCTTGGCGAAAATGAGAATTAGGACCTGCCAGTAAACAGCTGAATCGGTCCAGTTTTGTAGTGAAAAGTGTTAAATGAGGCAGGGGGCTTTATCCTCAGGAGAAAAAGAAAAAAGGGGCTGAAAGGATGCCCAAGTGATACAGTAAATGTTTGTCTTTGTCTATGCTTCTCTGTCTATGTTTTTCTCTCTTTTTAGTAAAATAAGCCATAAGTTTAGTTTGAGATATTAGGGTAGAATAAGCTTTAGGTATATACATTGTGAAGGCTTAGGTGAATTTAGAGTGGAGTAGTGGTGTAGGTTTTCTCAACCTGGGACGCAGAGAGTAGTGTGTCTGGCAGACTGCGAGTTTGGCAGTCTGAACGGCTTCAGAAACTCCAGAAGCCGCTAAGAATGATGGACACTAGAGGCAGCAAAACAGCCACAGCCAGGCATGTGCAGCTGAGACCCGAGGAA
Source organism: Peromyscus californicus insignis (assembly GCF_007827085.1). Lineage (NCBI taxonomy): Eukaryota > Metazoa > Chordata > Mammalia > Rodentia > Cricetidae > Peromyscus > Peromyscus californicus. The sequence continues at coordinate 7,285,299 of NW_026294458.1, read as the reverse complement.
CATTAGGGCAGTGCAAGTGGCAGATGCCCGAGGGCCTGCAAGCTTTCTGCAGAAAGAAAGCAGCAGTGAGGAGAGGAGTGGAGACTACGGCAGGTAGCGGCTTGAAGTGCAGCTGACTTGAAGTGCAGCCAAGGCTTCATTAGACCCTAGTGGCTGGTGCAGGCCTGTCTCTTGGAACCATAGTCCCTGGCAGTCAGAACCCCATGATGCCATGGGAAAGGCAGAGAGCTGAGCAGGTGACACAGCAGAGGTGACATGGAAGAGGCCAAGAGCCAAGTGGGCAGCTGGAGTGCTGGAGCCCAGGGAGCTAGAGCCGTGCTCCAGGCTGAACAGCCAGATCAGAGCTCTGCAGGAACTTTTGAGACACAGGCTGAGCTCCCAGCAGCAGGGTGTGGCTGGAGCCATGGTATTGCCCTGGGGTTACATTCAGCATGCAACAAGAAAGCATCCAGAAGTTTCTGGGACCCAGAGTGTTGGAAGCAGGTAATGGGACCCAAGGAAGCCACAGTAGCAGCTGGATTTCCTCCCAGAGCCAGGGTTGCTGTAGAAAAGCAACAGCTCATAGCAGCTGAAGGAGCCTTGAGCCTGTGTGGCTGAGGTGGTTGAAAGCTTTCTATTCTCAGGACACAGAGGTCCCAGAAATGACCGGTTATGAAAGGCACACACTGGGACTGTAAAAGCTGTAAAACTGAGCTAGCAGCAAAAGCTTTGCAGTTTCTGTTTGCTGGCTAAAAACAAAAGTCTCTTTTGAGAGGGCTTTTCACCAATCAGCTCTTGTGGAGCTAATAGCTTTCATCCTGAGGGAAAACTACTATAAAATGCTGTTGTAATTGAAAGTACCTCTGTCCATGAGAACAAAAGTTTCAGAGATGCTTATTTGAATTAAAATTGTTAACTGCAAAAAGTTTTTGGTTGTGAGAAATGTTTCTTTATATTTGGAAGCAGAAGTCTAATACCAGAATTTTTTTTTAACTTTTTGAACTTGAAAAACTGAGATAAAACTACAAAAAGGTTTTGGTTATAGGTTTCTCCATATTTGGAAAGCTGGTAACAGAATTTATTATTTGAATCTTTGGACTTAAGAAGTGAATTGCATAGGGTTGATTTCATTGCAATGGGACAATTTTGAATTTCCTTATGTATATAGACCCTATCAATGGTAATGGCTTAGGAACTGTTTTATGGAAAGTTTTGTGTTAAAAAATGGAACTGGTTAAATGGAGAAATTTATTTTTTCTGCTTAAGCTCAAGATGCAGTGTATGCATATGTGCTTTATTGGCTGTGGTGATTCATGAATTGTTTTGTGTTTAAAATGGAACTGTTTTATGGAACTGTTTGTATAAAAAAGGAACTGCTTATGGAATTGGTTTTGTGTTATTTGTAACTGGAACTGTTTAAATAGAGAAGTTGGGTTTTTTTCCATAACTAGGCTCAAGATCTAGTTTAAAAAATTATAAAGAAACAGGGGAGTTAATATTCCTTAGTCTATTTAATTTTTAAAAAGTATTTTCTTATTGAGTGGATTAATGTTATGTTTTGTTAGTAAGAAATGCAAATAGTTATACTAAGAGATTACTTTAAAGTGTAGAGAGTTTTATTAAGAAATTACTTTTGGATGTTTTGCTAAAGTTTTTTTTTTAAAGTGTTAAAGGTTAAAATGAGAATATTGCTTTTAAATGTAGGTTTGTAGGAATTATAATTGTGTATAATGCTATTTATGTTAGTTATTATGTTATCCTAAACGGAGAAGTTTGAGTTTTCTTCTAACTAGGCTCAAAATTTAGTTTAAGAAATTATAAACAAAAGGGAGTGTTATATTCTCAGGCTATTTAATTTAAAGAACATTTTCTTGTTACTTGAGGGGATTAATGTTATGTTTGTATAGTTCTATTTAGAAATTGCTTTTGAATGTAGGTTTGTAGGAATTTAATTGTGTGTGGTAATTTTTATGATAGAGTTATTAATCTATTGCTATTGATACATCATGGTTAGTTGAAGTTCAGGGAGTATTTAAGTTTGATGTGGATGCATCAGAAGTTTATCCTATGTTGTGTTAGTAAGAAATCCAAAGGTTATATGAAGAGATTGTTTAAAAGTATAAAGAGTTTTTATTAAAAAGTTGCTTTTGTATTTTTGCTAAAGTTTTTAAAGTGTTAATGGTTCTATTCAGAGTTTGCTTTTGGATGTAAGTTCGAGAGAGCTGTAATGATGTATAGCAATACTTACATTAGAATTATGTTAACCTGCTAATGTTAATGATGAAGCTAAGTGAGTTTTTAATTTTAATGCAGTTGCATCAGGAGTTTGACTTGCTTGATACAGTTGCATCAAGAGTTTTTTATTTGAAAAGGGCTTGATGCAGCTAAGACTGCTGTAGTCATATTAGACCAATTCCAAAAAGGACATTCCATCTATATCATCTTCTACTCCTTCATTGGGAGGTGTGACAGCTTTGGAGATTGCTGTGAGCTCTTAATAGTAGTTTTTTTCTTTTTTCTTTTCCTTTTTTTTTTTTAAATATTAAGAAGGGGGACCTGTTGGAGCTCGTCCAGGTTTTGTGGTGGCTTTATCCAGCAGGTTTGCATAAAGAGGATGATTGGACTATGGGCCTGAGTATCAGGTGTTTGGAAGGATCTACACTTGGATGTACCTAGCAAGGAGGATCCCTTGGCATTGTCATAAAAAGCCCTTTGGAATAAATTTTTGGCCTGATGGATTAGGATGCAGGCCCTTCTGAGGCTACCCTGTATTTTCTATCTGTTTCTCTCCCCTCTATACTTCTAATATTTCCTGCTGCTCCTACTCAAGAGTATTCTGGGGAAAAGTGGGGGTGGGATGGATCCCCACAAGACTTTATGTATATCTCTGTACCATGTGCATGCAGTGCCCCTGGAAGCCAAAAGAGAGCATTGGATTCCCTGGAACTAGAGTTAGAGTAGTTAGCTGCTATGTGGGTGCAGGGAATTGACCCTGGGTCCTCTGCAAAAACAGCCAGTGCTCTTAACCACTGAGCATCTCTCTAGCCCCCAAGTGGTATTATTTTGTATCACTCCCTGCTGTTTCCTGCAAAGCCTGAAATACTTATTTTGTTTTTAGCAAAAGGTGATGAGCCTCTCTGATCTAGAGCATTCCAGCCAGTGGAAACCTTGGAGGAGAGTAGCAGGCAGTTTTTAATGGGTAGCCGTGGGAGAGGCATGAATCACGTCTGTTCACGTTCTGTGGCTAGAACTTAGTCATAGAGCCACATCTTTCAACAAGGATCTCTAGGATACAGTGTGATTGAGGGCTAAGCAGATAGCACTTTGCAGCAATCTTTAACATTTATTCAATCTTTTTTCTGTTTTAAATTTTTTATTATTGCATATGTGTGGTGTGTGTGTGCATAGGTCAGAGAACAACTTCGTAAAGTTAGTTTTCTCCCTCCTCCTTCTCATGGGTTGCATAGTTACTTGGCAAAAACCTTAACCTTCAAAGTCATCTTACTGGTTCTTTTCTTTATTTTGAGAGGGTCTCACTATGCAGCCCAGCTTGGCCTTGACCATGATCCTCTTTCCTCAGCCTCCTAAAAGTTGAGATTACAGATATCTGCCACTATTAGTGGCTTGGGAATACTCTCAGCTGAATCATTGCAAAAAGGTAGTTTGGGTATAAAAATCTCCAGTAGTAAGTTACCTCCTTGGGCCTATGCATGTCATTAACCAGACTTACAATACCAGGCATTCACTCCCTCCGTTTGGGTAGGCTTCAAATCCAGCATGGAGAAGTTGGTTGTTCCTATAACACTGTGCCATTATTGCACAGGTGGGCACATCTGGCCTGGAAGGTTAGTTTTGATCTTCCAATTGGGGGAGACCATTGGTACCTTTTCTTGCCCAGCTGCCTGCTTCACATCTTGTGGGAACTTTGAAAATTAGCCAACAGGGAAGAAATTTCCAGCTCAGTTCTAGCTTGCTTTCTTTGAATGTTGCAATCAAGATGCATGGTGTCTTCCATGGAGGCTTTATCCTCTAGTTCTGATGAGTAACTAACAAGAGCCTGTATTGCTCTAAAGGCCTCTGAATCCCCCCTGATCAGATCCTGTGATGGCTAAAGTTGTGTTTTAAAATACTGTGTTTAGGAGATCTTTAAAACAAAATTGCCTCTAATCTGTAAACCCCAATTGCCCAAGGACAGATAACTTCCTGGAATCCTGGGGGCTATTATTCATGTAAGATAACAAGTCATACTTTTTCTCTTCTGTAAACAAGCTTGGTTGCCCCAATTGCACAGGATGTGCTTGATTACACACAGGCAGAAAGAATGTCAGGATGTATGTTTGCCCCTGATTGGACAAAAGTGGGAAGTATATACCTTTGTGAGTTGTGCCTTTATAGGCCCCTGACTAATGTAATTTGTATCCATACTATGGCAATCCCGGGTATGGACCTGGCCAGTGTCCATTGTCCTGGCCAGTATTTAATAAAGCCTGCTTCAAATTTGGCTCAAAAAATGTAGCTGTGCTCTTATTCTCATCAGGTGGGATTTACAATCCCATGATGATGTCTCACACCCAGCACTAGTGACTCTCTGCTAGGGGCAACAGGGTGTCTGCCTGCAATCCCTTTTGCATTTTTTAATTGGGTTACAAGATAGTGTCTCCACACAGCTTTTTTTCGAGACAAGGTTTCTCCGTGTAGCTTTGTAGCCTGTCCTGAATCTTACTCTGTAGACCAGGCTGGCCTTAAACTCACAGAGATATGCCTGCCTCTGCCTCCTGAGTGCTGGGATTAAAGGCGTGCACCACCACCACCCAGCTTCCACATAGCTTTTGTACACCCCTTGTTTTGGCTATCACTCACCCCTTGCCCCCTTGATTTTCAGTCCCCTAGTGTCTCCCCCGCTTAAACCTTTCTGCCTCTAATACTCCCCTTTCTTTTTACCCGTGGTTCTATTTCTTATGCCTGAAGGCACCACCCTTCTGCCCTCCAATGTCCACTTCCTACTTTCCTTTCTTCCACAGGCAAAAACCTAGAGTGTCAAAATTAGGATTCACATGTGAGAGACACCACGTGGTGTGTGTCTTTCTGGAGCTGAGTGACCTCACTCAGTACAATTTTTTCTAGTTCCATTCAGCTGCAGACTTTATAAATTTTCTTAACAGCTGTATAAAATTAAGTGTATAGACACTATATTTTCTTTTTATTAAACTTTTTAATCTTATGTGTTTGTGAGCCTCACATGTGAGGGATTGCCTGAGGAGCTGGAGCTGGAGTTACAGGCAGTTTTGAACCACCCCATGTGGGTACTGAGAAGCAAACCCAGGTCCTCTGGAAGAACAGTAAGCCCCTTTAATGCTGAACCATAACCCTGGCCCCATGTACCACATTTTCATTATATATTCATCATCTAGGCTGCTTCCATTTCTTAGTTACTGTGAATAGAACAGCAATTGTTAATATTCTGATGCATCCCTTAGGGCCACCCTGGGTCCTGACATAAAAACCTCATTTTAAGGAAAATCTCCTCCCCTTCCTCTCTCTCTTCCACTCTTTCTCCATTTCCACAATGTGTGCATCCTCTGCTTTCTCTCATCTTTCCTTCCTGTCTCCCTCTTTCCTTTCTCTCCATCTATAATAAACTCTCCACGTGGATGCAGCGCCTGGGTGTGAATGACTTTCCACATGCAGCTGCTCCCATTGCATCTGCCCAGCAGGTTTCCCTCACACGTGGGATACCCTGGCCTGGCCAGCTGGGGTACCCCACTCCTGCAAATTTATAACAGCAAAGAACACGGATGTGCTGCTAAATGCTGTCCTCTAGTACAATATAACCCTTGCAAGCAGGAACACAGTGCTGGGGTTGCCTGCACTGGGCATTCGCAAGACCAGCCCTGGTTAACAGTCATGGATGGGGGTGGGCTCATAGGGTTCTACCCCTTCCTGCTGAACTATCGGCTATTGATAGATTCTTAAACAGGGGGAGCCATTGTCTTCAGTTGTATAGCCATTGCTGATCCCACCAGGCTACAAAGGAAGCCATGGAAAGTCACATAGGACAAAGCTAGCAGATGAGAAGGTGTGGGAGATAGGGTAGACAAGGGTGTAGGGGAGCTAAGAGGAGATGGAGGCAAAGAGTAATCTGTAAGGATTCTGTAGATGCACAGCTCCGGGTCTCGTCTGGTGCCTTATTACGTCATCAGCAGGCGTCCCAGCCTAAAAGCCAGACGTGCTCGCGCTCTCTCTCTCTCTCTCTCTCTCTCTCTCTCTCTCTCTCTCTCTCTCTCTCTCTCTTCTGTCTCTCTCTCTCTCTGTCTCTCTCTCTGCCAGGCCTGGCTTCTCCTGTCCTATCCCCTCTTCTAATACAGCCCATTCTAACTCTGGTAACCATGGCTCATGACTCTTCCGCTCGTGGTTCTGCCACTGCGGTAACTGGTGCTGATCCAGTGCCGTAAGACCTTTCATAATCTGTATGCATTAACTTGTTAATTAATTTAATTAACCTTGATGCATAGCCTTAAGATTTCCTTCTCGCTATGATGGGACACCTAGTGCAGCCTTGAGGCAGGGGAGAGGGCTTGGATTTGCCTCTACTGGATGTGCCTCCCCCTGGGAGGCCTTGCCTTCTTGGGGGGGGAATGGAGTGGGGGGTCAGTTGGGGGTGAAGGCTGGGGGAATGGGAGGGGGAAGAGGGGGAGCTGATTGGTGTGTAAAATGAAAAAAAAATTCTTAAAAAAAAATGGAGGAAAAAAAAAAAAGATTTCCTTCTGGAACCAGAGACCTAAAACTGGGTTGATTTTTGCTTCTGAATTTTTGTTTCACAACTTTTTGGGGGGATTATAGCCCATCAGAAATTTTACCAGAAAAAAATTCAGAACCTGTAGCTATATTAAAGGGTTAAAGGTGTGCATCACCACGCCCCTGTTTTACATATTTTTAAGCTTCCATCTGTATTGATATTTAAAGAAGGACAATTAGGAGAAAGGTGGCTAACTCAGCAGTTCTCAACCTGTGGGGCGCAACCCCTGGGGATTGTTGAAAGACCCTTTCACAGGGGTCACCTAAGACCACTGGAAAACAGATATTTACATTATGATTCATAACAGTAGCAAAAGCACAGTTAGGAAGTAGCAATGAGATAATTTTATGGTTGTGCGTCACCACAACGTGAGGAACGGTATTAAAGGGTCATAGCATTAGGAAGGTGAGAACCGCTGCTCTAGAGGAAGGGAGAGCCTCTGCCCTCGAGTTGCCCGACATGTCCTGCCTGGGCAGGCTCAGGCAGCAGCTCAGCTGGCAGTGCAGGCTGTCCTGTAGTTCTACAGATCTGCACAAACTGCCATTCCATGGGGTCCCAGCAGAGGCGCACTTCCCACAAGCCCCCAGGCGAGGCTGCTGTGCTGGCTGCACACTGACTCACTGAGCTGTGTCCCTCCCAAGAACTAGGTGGACAAGGAGCTGCCCAGTCCCGACTGCCCAATTGCTGTTCCCCTAGGCCTCCAGCTGACACCCCCGGGAGACACAACGCTCAGCAAATAAGACACCAGGACGCCAGGATCTTGTTAGCTTGGATATATTTTTTTCCTTTTTTTTTTTTTTTTTTTGTCACAGAACACCGTTTGCAGTAGAGGAAATCGGCATTGCAGTCTGGTGGTGTCTTGGCTTCTTCACATAACCAGGACGTGGTCATCCTTCAGCGCAAAAGCCCTCATGGCACGTACCCTATTGAAATTCAGGACGGCTCCAATATTCTGTTTTTCTTTGTCATTTTTAAAAAATAAACATTTTTAGATTTGTCCACAAGAAGGCCACGTAGGCTCTTGGCTAGCGGAAGACAAGTCAGAACAGTCGCTGCACACTTGGGCTGCCGCCTGCTTCAGGCTGGCAGTTGAAATCTTTTTTTTTTAACTCATTTTTATTAAAAAAATAAAAAATGCTCCAACTATCAGTTTTACAAAATCTCTAAGGGAAACACAAGAGCAAGGTGCTGAGGTAAAAAACACCTGAGGTAGCTTTATTTGTGTGTTTTTCTCATTTTAAAAAAATCTGTAAATTTAATGCCCTGGGCCAACAACCTTGTATAAATTGCTGTTTTCCTGCACTTTAAATTTTTAAAGAAATAATTTCACTAAATGTTGATGGCTTCTATACCAAAATGTAAAAAGACAAAGTACATTCTTTCTTTATGGAGTTTTCCTTTGTTTGGTTGGCTGGTTGGTTTGGAGGGTTCCCGCTTTGCTCTTCCGAGACGCTAGGACAAGTGCCATCGACTCTTGTTCGCTTGAGTAACCAAGTGTAAGCTGAAGCTGGTTCGTGTGTTTCACGTTTGTTCCGTTTGTGTGATGTGATACTCAGAGCACTGCTTTGCCTGGGGGGGAGGGTGTGCATAGGTATGGGGGGAACAGAAAAGGACAAAGGGATTCAGAAGGATGGCGGGCAAAGAGGAAGGTTGGGGGGATAAACAGAGACAGATAGACATATATAGCAGTATGCAAAAAAAACCAGTTTAAAACCTGTGAAGCAGAGAAATGGGTGCATGGATAAACAGGTGACAAGGGCCTGGGGCCCCTCCTCAGGGACGGTATCCCTTCTGTTGATAGACACAGGTGACCCACAAGTGCCATGAAGTGTCCTTGACGAGATTTCCCTCCAAGTGAAGTTCGTGTGGGCAGCTCAAAGTTCCTTTCTCTACCAATGGACCTCACCCAAGACTTTATTCTTTGAAGTCTAGAAAAGCCTGCTTTCTCTTCAAAAAGAAAACAAAATTAATAATCGAGTAAAAATTGTCGTTAGTTGAGTTATTTGATATATTATTTCTAAAATATATTAACGCTGCAGGCACCCTGTGTAACCCACAGGCCACGTATCTTAACATCTCTCCCCTTCTAGTATGTACATACATGTACAGAGACAACGCTCCACAACAAAGAAAAGGCTGTGGAGTTTGCTTTGCTTTGAGTCACCCATGTTCAACTGAAAGGGATAGTGTCCTGGGAGCTGAGGAGGGATTTGAGTGGATGGGCAGTGGATGGCTGGAAGCCTGCAGAAGCCAGGGGAAGCTGGGCACAGGCCAACTGGTGTTTCTGGGGAACCCGGGCCCTCCCTATGCCCTCCTGGATCCCAGGATGTGCAGGGGTCTGCAGGCCCTGGCTGCTCTGCAGACTTCTCACTCCTCAGGATGGTCTTTGGTTTGCTCCCGATCTGCTGGCTGTTTGGTCTCGTCTCTCTCGGGGGTTGGGAGGGTTACATTCATCTGTTGTTTGCTGGCGCCTGTGGGGGCCTCACTTGCTGCGCTGTGAGGCGACTCCCTGAGGGTATTTCTGCTCCTGCTGCTTCACCTGTTGTACAATTTCCCTGATCTTGCGTTGCGCAGTCTGCAGCAGAGAGAGGGAGGGGAGGGCACAGGGAAGAGACAATCCCAGTTCTGGGGCCCCCACAGGGAAACAGAGGGCTCCGGACTTGGGAAAGGTTGAGTGCTCAGACCAATCTTACTTCCCCCAGGTCCCTTATGACCAACCACACTCAACAGCCAGGGGCAGAATTCCTCTTCACTTCACCAAGCCAGCCAGGTGCTAGGTGGGAGGGGGGCGGGGAGAGGAGGGTGCACTGGGGTGGGAGGGGGCGGGGAGAGGAGGGTGCACTGGGGTGGGAGGGGGCGGGGAGAGGAGGGTGCACTGGGGTGGGAGGGGGCGGGGGAGAGGAGGGTGCACTGGGGTGGGAGGGGGGGGGAACTAGCAGCTTCTAACTCACAGGGAGCAGATGGCCAGGCAGCAGCAGGAAGGGTCAGTGATGGGGTGGAGGCCAAAGGCCCTGCCGCTCCCACCTGAGCTCTGACATGCCCCCTCCCCTCCCCACCCCTTTCCAGAGCACTAGAAAGATCAGGAAAGGGGAGAGACTAGCCCTGAAGAACAGGAGTTCCAACCCTGAGTCACAGCTTCCCACGGGCCGAACTCTGCCACTGGCCCAGGCAGCAGTCACAAGCACGAGACCACAGGCTGCCCTTCCTTCTCCTTTGGCTTACAGGAGGCTCACAGTCGCCCTCTTCTAAAGCCCGCCCAGCAAAAAGCATCAAGACAACCAGGCCACATATTAGGCCACTTGTCCCTGCAGAGCTGGCTTCTGTGAGTGAAAGGCAGCAGTGACGTGGAGTTCTGGGGAGATCGGGAAGAGAGCAGCAGAACACTAGGTCCCTTTCCTTCGTATTCTGAACCGCCCCTTGGGGACTTCTTGCCCAGCGTCCTGATGTCATCTTATGTAAAGTCCTCTTTAAGAAAAAACTCCCCCTTCGTTCTCTCTCCTGACTCTTGCCAGAGGTAGAGTGCACCTCCCTCTTTCGCTTTCTCTCCCCCTTTAATAATTTCCTCATGGACATCTGGGTCTGGATGGTGAGAGTAACTCTCCACCTCTCCACACATCTGCATGGAGGGTCTCCCTCACCCACCAGGGCACCTTGGCCCAACCCGCCAAGGCCTCCCTTGTCACAACACCTTTTTGAGGAGTCACTTTCCACAGTGAAACTTGGCCACCTGGCTGCTCTGCTGGGGGCTGGCTGGACATGTGGCTCCTCAGAGGAAGGCTGGGAGGGCAAGCGATGCTAAGCTCCCAACCCCAGCGGAGCATGCTAGGAGCCTTGCACCAACAGCTTCCAGTCCCCGAGGTCAGGGGCCAAGGAGGGGTTCCACCGTGTGTGTTGTGGGGTGGTCGGGAAGAGCTTTAAGCACATGGCCACTTGACACAAATACAATACGTGAACTAGTGGGAAGAGCTGGGCAAGAGCAGGGCCCTCACAGAATAGTACCTGGCTAGCGAAAAAGTGTCCGATAATCCTGACGATCACTTCTTCATTTTCATCTGGGGTTTGGTCACGAGGCACGATAACTTCTGCGCTTGTCAAGTTCTGTAGCTCGTTTACCTGGAGAGGCAGAGAAGGAAGTGAGTGAGTAACCCCCCCAGCCCCCGCCCGCCCGGGCCACCCATAAAGCCGATCCTTGGGCTGTGGATGGAGAGACCAGAGAAGTTAACCGCCCCCTTTCCTTTCTCCTGCCTCAGCTCCTGTGGGTTTGGCTCCAAAGGGCTGAGTGACAGAGAAATGGGAATGTAGCCCTAACTCCACGAGGCTGCTTCTCAGGCTGAATGCTCTAATTCTGCAGACACTCGTGAGGACTCCTAGTAAGAGCCCAGGTTAGTGGCCCACTTCTGGACCTGCTTCCCTGGCTGCTGGCCAGGAGCTATGGCCTCTCCTCTTGTCTGACTCAGAATAAACCAACCCACTTCCTTCTCCTCCCTCTCCTCACCCCCCACCCTCTTCTTTCCTTCCTTTTCCCCCTCTGCTCCCTTTGGGGCAAGGTTGGCCTTGAACTTGCTATATAGGCAAATATGACCATGTACTTCTATCCTCCACTCTCCATTTCATGAGTGCTGGGTTATGCCTGCCCCTTGGCATGATGCTCAGCTCACAGGCAGTGAGGGGATCAGAGGGGCGGCTGTCCACAGCTGGGGATAGAGAGGATTCAGTGACTGCTTCTAGGCTCGGTCTCCAACACTTCAAGTCTGTCGAGCGGCCAGTGTGCGGACCTGGGGTTTGGACTGCACTTGTAGATCCAAGCCAACTATATTCTTTTGGATGTGACTCACCATGTCTAGAACCTGAGCTCCCCCTCCCCACTTCCTGCCACTCAACAATATCACTTCATGATCACAGGCCCAGAACTGCTCCAGTCACCTCCTCACCAAGTGAGAAAGCCATATTCTTGTGTCCACAGATAACCTATTGATGTCTAGGGATCAATATTCTTCTCTCTGGGGCACTGAAGGTTGATCCCAGGGTCCCATACTTGATAAGTGCATGTTCTATCACTGAATTATACCTCCAGCTCCAGATTCAGGTGACGTGTGTTACTGAGACCTTCAGACTGAACACATGAATTACACTTGCTCACCCTATTGCTGAGCCAACTCCCTTAGAGCAGATGGCCAGACTTGAGAAAGAACCAGAAAATGGGTTGTACAGTAGGGAGAGTGAGAGGGCCCCTGGAGACTGTCGTCAAGAGAGAGCACCGGGCAGTTGTAGCCTCTGAACTTGGAAACCAAGCAGAGTGTGGTCTCAAATGGCTTCTATCTGCTACATGTGGATGTGAGGGTGGGGGTAGGTAGGTGGGATAGGAGATGGCCTTCTTGTCTTCGGATATAAACAGCGCTGGGTGGCATAGTGCTCAGGAATAGGGTGGGCTTGACACCATGGAACTGGGCCCTTAGTGCTAGAGCCCTGCGGATAACCTTTCTGTCCTTGGAATCCCCGTGCCTCATGCATCCTGCATGTGCCGGAGCCCAAGTGTGTCAGCCCAAGGCCCTCAGACATGTTGAGAGCGAGCAAAGGAGCTAGTGAGGATCTGAGGGGAGTCAGGCATGGCCAGGCAGGGAACTCATCCAGGTGAAGGGAGTCAGGAGCCAGCTTACGGTTTTCCCCCCTTTGCCGATCACGCGGCCGGCTGTGGACGAGGGAACACGGATGTGGGCTTCCAGCTTCACCTCTTCTTTGGGGTTAAAGAAGTTTTCTTCCTTCAGCTTCCCAAAGATCCGTCCCTGAGCCTGAGGACAAGATGACTGGTGATCGGGCTACTCTGTCAGTGCTGTGCAGGAACTCGGGAGTCCCAGTGATGGAATGTGTGGGCTTCCCTCCAGGCACTGGGCAGCTGCACACCCACCTCAGTTCTACCACCCATCTCAGCCATCCATCTCAGCCACCTCACTCTACCATCTGTGCTCGCTGCCGAGCCTCGTGGTCTGCAGGGGACTGCTTCCTCTAAGGAATGTGTGTGTCTAGGCAAGGGCAATGGTGAGCCACCAAGACTGCACCTTGTTTTCATATGCCCAGTGCCTGTAAGTGTGTGATTGGCTGAATTTGTTTAAGGCTTTCTTAACCCCCCTCCACTGTAGCTCAGTTCTCTGGTTACTGAAGGAGATAACAGGATTTGGTAAGTCTCAACACACCGCTGCTTTTGTGCTGCTGAGAATCAAACTCATGGCCTTGCACATGCTGGCAAAGTCATCATCTCATCAAGTACTTAGTTGTTAGTATGTTGTGGGACCATCACCACTATCCAGAATATTCTGGATCCATCTCAGTGGTGGGACAAACCCATAATCCCAACTTTTGGGCAGCTGAGGGAAAGAATTGTAGGTTAAGGCCAACCTGAGCAATTTATTGAGGCCCTGAATCAAAATTGAAAAAAGAGAGGACTAGGAATGTGGCTCAGTGGCCGAGTGCTCACTGCCTCCTATGTGTGAGGCCCTGGGCTCAATCCCCAGGACTGCCCGTCACTCTCAACCAGCCTACCGTCTTTCTCTATGGTTTGCTACTGGACACATGTACGTGGAACCATGGCCTACATGTTCTTATTTCTCTAGGGTCATTCCTTTGTAGCGCACATTGGATAAATCATTCTCTTTTGTGGACACACCACATTTTGTTTGTTCATTTCCAAGCTTTTGGTCCCCTGTGATTTTCATTGTAAGAGCTGAACTTTTATAAATTAAAGCACATTTCTGACTTCTTGAAATTCAAGTTTTAACGTTCCTCGAGGAAGAACATCAGACACAAAGCCATGGTCCTCGCAAAAGAACTCTCCCCAATGCTGCTAGAATTCCCTCACAGACTGCCAGAACTTCCACTACATAAGGCTTCTCCTCTGCACCCATGTTAACGCTCTCAGCTGGAGAAGCCCAAGACAGCCACCCAATCAGAGACATGCTGGAGGCACTGGCATCCTGACTGGGCACCAACAGACAGCCCACCTTTCCATGGAGAGAAGACAGAGCACACAGAGCACAGAGGAGAAACGAGGAACCAGGCACAAGTCTGACCTGTGAGCAGCAGAAGAGGAAATGGACACTAGGCTGACAAAGCAGCACCTCAACTCCTCTGGGCTGTCTGCCCGGCACCCAGAGCCTGCAGGGCCGGCATGGGCTTTGGTACTGACCTTGAACTGGGCTTCAGGTGGCCCGGTGATGATGACCATCCTTTCACTGACATCTGGACCTTCTGCCGGAGCTATCTGCGGTTTGAGAAAAGGAACATGCTGATGCCAAGCTCCTGTGCTTGTCTACGAGCATGCTGACAGCAGCTGATGACCAGCTTCTGCCTCTGAGCTCCATACACAGTGCCACCTCTGCCCTGGGTCTTAGGAAGTCTGACCTTAGTTCTCAGTATCAAATATGGGTCTTTGGCTACCCAGGGCCAGTAGTTACTGCCTGTCCCTGCAGTGAGCACCCTTCCAGCAACTTGCCTCTTCCCTCAGCCAAGTCCTAAGAGATACAGGCTCTGCCAATCCCCAGGCCCAAAGGGAAGGAAAGGTTAGTCCACAATGCTGTCTAACTGGTATCTAGCTGCTTCCTGCCATGATGAAAATGGACTAAACCTTTTTGAACTATAAGAAAGCCCCAACTGAATGCTTTCTTTTATAAGAGCTGCCGTGGTGGTCATGGTGTCTCTTCACAGCAACAGAACACGTACTATAACAGGAGTTGGTACCAGGGAGTGACAGGACTGACCACGCTGCTTGTGGTAGAATGTGGACTTTGGAACTTTGGATTAGGAAAGCAGTTGAATGCTTTAAGCAGGGCTTAAGGAGTCACTATTAGTAGGAGCATGACAGACAGTGTTGAAGGCAATCTGAACTGTAAAGTCCCAGCTCAAGAAGGTTCAGAGGGGAATATTAGTAAATGGCCTAGAGACCATTCTTGTGATGTTTGGGGAAAACAAAATGTGGCTGCTTTTTGCTCTTGTCCCCCCCTCAAAAAAAAAATACCTGAGGCAAAAATGAGGCATTTTTGGATTAATGGCATTGGCAGAGATTTCAAGATAGACTAGTATTGACTCTGTTGTGTGGTTATTAGTGGTCACTCTCATGCAGATCTATAATGAAAAGGAGCAAGCTGAGAAAGGGAAAATACAAAATGTACAGTTTGAAGAGAAAAGGAGCACCAGGAAGTGTAATAGAGCTAAGTCTAGTACTCAGGGAGATAAAACATTTCAAGAAAAGCCTGATGTTCAATGGAATAAAGGGAGTGGTGACCACAGGGCAAGATCCTACCCACCTAAGCTTCTAACTTGTGAAAAGGAATTAAAGAAAAGTTTAGTAGCAAAGAAAACCATCAAAAACAGAAAGCTGATGAAAATGTATTTGAATGAGGGGGCCAAGTTCCAGCCCCAGCAAACAGAACTTGGTAGCTTGAGCCATGTGGTTCTGGCTTTGGAGTCAAGGATACAAGTCAGGTGTTGTGGAATCTCCCTCTGTGACTAAGAAAAGCTACAGACACCGATGTGCTAGGGCCCAAAGAGGCCATTGTGTGACACTGTGAAAATGAAACCTGCATTTCACTGGAGACCCCAAGATGTTGGAGATGCCAGAGTGATGAGGTATCTGCTGAGGAAAGCTACTCATGGGGAGTGGAACCAGCTTAAGAGAGAGAAGTGTGCTCCAGTCAACAAAACTGAAAGGAGTTGGAGATCTGAAGAGCACTTTGATATCAGACATGGAGATGCAGAGTTTGGAGTTTGTCCAGATGGTTTTTAGTCTTGCTTTGATTCAGTATTTCCTCACTATGCTCTCTTTCTTCTCTTTTGGAATGGTAAAGTATATTCTGTGACACTGTATGTTGGAAGTATGGCACCTGCTTTTTGATTTTGATTTTATAGTTAAGAGATTGTCATGTATCTCAGAGGACACTTTGAACTTTGGAATTTTAAACAGTGTTGAGACTATAATAGACCACAGGGACTTTTGAAGTTGGACTGAATACAATTTTTGCATTATGATATGGCTACAAGACTATGGGGGTCAGGGAGTTGAAAGTGATGGTCTGAATAAGAATGACCTCCAGAGGTTCACATTGGAACGTCTAGGGAACGGCACATTGGTAGAACACTGACTACGACAAGGTCTTTATTACATTTTCCTCCCAGCACATCCCGACTTACTTAAACAAATCTTTAGGGGAGGAAGAGGAAGAAGAGGAAGAGGAAAAAGGAGAAAGTGACAACAAAATTGAGTTGGACCTGGTAGTTCATGTCAGTAGCCCCAGCTACTGAAGAGGCCGAGACAGAACGGTCATTCGAGACTAGATGTTAGAAGTTAGCTTGACAACACACACATACACATACACACACACACACACACACACACACACACACACACACACACACACACATACATACACATACACACACACACACAAAACTCTCCTCTCAAAAAAAAAAAAACAAATAATTAAAACTCAATCATCAAATGGCAGAATTAAACGTAATTCAAAGTCAAATGAATGGGAAGCACATCGGGAACATAAGGGTGAGCCAGGAGTTTCAGGTGAGCACACAATTCTCAGCTCAGCTCCTTTAGAGCATTGGCACAGCTGAGCACAGTGACTGCAAAGCACACTCAGGAGGTGGAAGCAGGAGAATCAGGACTTCAAGGTCATCACAGGCGCCAAGGTAAGCTGGCGGTTAGCCTAGGCTATGAGACCAAGCCTCAAGCAAGCAAGCAAAAGATAGGGGGAACATCGTCCAGGGCCACCCAGGCAGAAGGAACCCAGGGTTCAGGGAGGTGCCATTCCCTCTGCTCTGTGAGTATACTGTCTCCAAAGCTCAGCGGAGACCTTCACTTAGAGGTCTGATTCTGTTTTTACCCCATCTAGGCTCTAAGCCAGGGTCTACCCTGGGACTTCAGGGTCCAGTGCTGTGTCCCAGCTTCCTCGGGAACACTCATCCACTGCATGTTGTCACCTGCACTGATCTAGAAAGAAGGACCCCTTCATTGAGACCTCTGAAGACTCCTCTGGCCTTGCTTACTTACTCTGTGGCATGAGGACAAATGGAAGACATAGGTAGCCAGTAAGCAAGCTCCCGAGGACCACCCTCCACAGTGGGCAGTTATTTCTTGATGGTAGACACAGCCTGTTCAGGGGATGGAGACTGGAACAGGCTGGCCCTGAGACAGGTGGCAGGAAGCCCTGTCTACTTCAAGATCCACCCCCAGCACAGAGACCTGAGGATGCTGTGGAGCGATGCCTACAGGACTAATCAGACCTGCGCCTGAACTCCCTCCCTCTTCGTTTCCATGAAGGCGCTAACTGGGAATGACTCTGAAGATCAGTAAGGTTGCTATGGGAGGAGGAGGCCATGGAGCAGAAACAGGACAATCTGGGCAAGTCTTGGCTGTCACACTCTGTAGTTTTGTGGCCATGGGTAGATAGTCAGACCTCCGGGGCTCCATTTCTCAGAAGCAAGAGCAAATGGGAAGTTATTGCTGTCATCAGCAAAAGTAGATGGTCAGGATCCTAGAGGTCAATGGAATTTATATCTAAGAGCTAGGCTGCCCACTTAGGTTCCTTGCTCAGTTCCTATTCTCTCTGTGTCTCACTTCTGCCAGTAAAGTGGGGCTTAGATGAAGGAACCGCTCAAAGCTCTTTGGTCCAAATTGTCTCACTGGGGTTTTTCAGCATCTCAGACTACAGCACTGAGCACCAGCAAAGATCTCCTGGATGCAGCCAGCCTGTTCTCATCCCCGCTTTCTCCATTGTCTAGGCCAGGACGCTACCTGTGTCAGGCCGCTGGGCATAGAGGACCGCATGTCAGCATCGCAGCCGCCTGGTCTAGGCTTCACCCAGTGTGGGAGTCTCTAACTGCAAGCAGACAGATGCAGGCTGAGGGTGCAGCGAGGTGCAGTACTTTGCCAATGGCACTGCAGTCCTCATTCTGCACAATTCAGAATGTTCTGGGCTTTCCTGTTTGTCTGTTTGTTTCCCTGTCATACTGGCTGCGGGAGAGACTCCAGCTCTTAGGGAGAAAGTGTAAGTATTCTTTCTCTCTAAGTCATGAGACGCAGGTTCATAATTCAGGGTTGTCTCATGGTAGCGAATTATCTCCCACAGCAGTGGGAAGTGTTTCCAGCAGTGTTCAGCATCTCAGCAGAGCTGACGGCCGGGCTTGAAGCAGGCCCATGGCAAACAATCCTTGAGAACCGAGAGAGGCAAGTCAAGAGGACTTCCCTAGCCTTCTGCTCAGTCCTGGCCTCTTAACTGGTGATGCCATCAGCTCTTGTCTGCCCATAATTCTATCAACACCTTCCAGAAAGTTCTTCATTCAATTTGTTTTCTCATAGTCTGTAAGTCCTTGAAGCATGGACTAACAGACACACCGATGTGCTGAGTGCTAGCACAAATGCTCATTCCACTCGAGCACATCCCCTCAGCTCGGGAAAAAAGTCTTCAGCCTTCCTTTATCCTCTTGGGAAGAGGGGACAATGCCAATCCTCAGAGGACCTGGTTTGGTCAGTACTAGTATCTTTGTTCTAATGTAGTTGTTTGGTGGAACAGGAAAGGACTAAGATGAAGAATGGGAGCAGTCAGGAAGGGCCCTGGAAATACATTCTGCAGATTCTGTCTCTGGGTGGTGTGAGAACTGTCTGGCACTGACCAGAGGAGACCAAGGGGACAGGCAGCTGGCAGCAATAATCTTACCTTGATAGAGGCCCCAGCAAATCGAGCCAGCTGTTTGATGTGCACCCCCTTTTTCCCGATGATAGCACCCACAGCCTGGGTTGGGATGAAGAGATTCACAGTCTCCTGCTCTGGGTACTAGAAAAGAACACGTGCACACTGTCATGCTCACTGGGCACCTCACAGCCCAGCCAAGTACCTTAAAAGCATGGGAAGGCCTCATTACCCAGGGAGATGGCCAAAATGGCAGGGTGGATCTTTGTGTGGCCTGGTGCTCTCTACATGAACCCAAGCAGGATTGCATGAGCCTATGTAGCCCCTGAGCCTGTGTTTGCTGGGCACAAGCAGCCTGGGTTCTCTGATATACACAGATTTGATAAATATGTTTCCTGTGCCTTCATTCAAGATCAAAATGGTTGTGATGGCTCAGTGGATTAAAAAGTGCTTGTCACGCAAGCCTGATGGTGTGATCCCTGGAGCCCATGGTGGGAGGAGACAATTTCTGAAAGTTGGCCTGGCCAGCCAAACACACCTGCCCATGGACAGAGGGACAGCTGTCCAGTCCCTCCCATAACTAGGAATACCATTTCACAAGGCGGCTCACCCTGCTGTGCCCAGGCCCCATGGTGAGTACCCAGGGAGGTGGGCTAGCCACCTGTCCCTGGAAACCCCCGAGGAAAGACAGCAGCTCTTAGGTCAGGCTGCCAATGGCTCTTGTGGGAGTGATGATGTGTCTTCAGGGTCAGACTTTGATTAAAGAACACCGACAAGAAAAAAAAAAAAAGGTGTGGTTTGGTGTGGTGGGGTGTGTGGCTATGCACACGTTCATGTGTACACACACATGTTGGAGGCCCGAGGTTGATGCTGCCGTCTTCCCCACTCACTCTCTCCCTTAGCTTTGACACAGAGAATCCTATGGAACCTGGCCAGTGAGATCGAGGGGTCCCGTCACTACTTCCTCAGCACTAGGAGCACCACCACACCCGGCTTTTATGTGGGTGCTGAGGATTTGAACCCAGGTCCAAATGTTTGTATGGCAAGTACTGTGCCAACTGCACCAAATCCCTTGCCTACTGGAAACTTTTCTTTAGCTTATTACTATTTGCTAACTGGTTTTCTTTGTTTTTTTTAAAATGCATTTTTAAAAGTGTGTGAGAGAGAGAGAGAGTGTGTGTGTGTGTGTGTGTGTGTGTGTGTGTGTGTGTGTGTGTGTGTGTGTGTATGTAAGTGCAGGTGCCTACGAAGGCTAGGGACACTGGATCCCTGGAGTTACATGTGACCGAGAGTCACCTGATGTGGATGCTGGCATCTCCAGTTCTCTGAAGAGCAGTGTGCACCCTTAATGACTGAGCCACAGCTCTAGTCTTTGGTTCTTTAAGGAAGGATTTTACACTGTGTGTAGCTTAGGCTGGCATGAAACTCACTGCACAGCCCAGGCTGACCACAAACTCGATCCTCCCACCTCCCACTCCCAGGGTCATCTAAGAGGCCACACAGTCCAGGGGGCTCCCCAACACTGAGTGTGAAGCAGGGTGGCTTGGTGCTTACACTCTGAGCTGTATCCTTCTGGGACAGCCTAGAGCCACAGGAGAGAACAGTCACACTGTGACCAGTCACTGGCCTGTTCCTCAGGGGCCATATAGGGCAGCTGTGGAGCAGGAAGAATGGTGGTCGGGGCAGATCTGAGGGGCACTTACGGAGTGATGATGCGAGAAAGGGCCGAAATGGTGATGAGGGTACAGACTGGAGAAGTATCCGGAGTGGGTCTGCATATTAATGAGACGTTCAGTGAGTCAGGTGTCCGTTTCCATGCGGCACATGTGCTCTGTGAGCCAACACCACTGTCCCATCTACAAACTTGTGCCTCTGTGTTTCTAATCCCTGAACCCTTGACAAGGTGTCACCTGGTTGCATCAGGCCCCGGGCCACAGCTTCTAAGATGAGCCTTGCTCTCTAGGCATTCAGCCCAGTCCCACTGCTCAGACCTGCCTTTCAGTGAGGACAGGGCTAGTGGCTCCTGTGCTATGGGGGAATGACAAGTTGGGCATTACAACAGAGAATCCTGGGGACAAAAGTCATGAGTTATTCCGAACAAGCAAATGTGATCTTGGGAAGATGGAGCAGTTAGCTGCACCAGAGATTCCCAGAGGAACAGAAACTCAGTGTGGAGAAACTGAGAGCGTCAGTAAGAGAAAGGGAGCAGACAGACAAAGACGTCGTGCGCAAATGTGGAGAGGAGAATCAGGAGGGCAGATGTGGATTCACGACGCAGAGCTAGCGATGAAGAAAATCACAGTTGAAACAATAGCTACTTTTTAATTCAGTACTTGCAGTATAGCAGGGACTATGATATTCTACATCTATTTATAAATTCTTAACCCGTATAGTGGTGCTGTGAGACAGAAACATATCCGAGTTCATATTCTTCTGGGTAGGACACTTACTAAGTGAGCAAAGCTGTGTTAATTATGTTTTACATAAGGTCAAGTAAACAGTACTGTCACTGTTACTACCAGCAAGACAGTGGCAGGTGCGGAGCACCACCGCACACAGCCCTGCCCGACAGAGGGCGATGTGGATGAAGCTTGGAGCTCGAGGATAGCTGAAGGCCCCAAACACATTTCAGGCTGATGTGTGAGTCTTCCATAGTCTGAATCTCCAGCTAGACTCAGCTCCAGATTAAGATCCACTTATGATTTCTTACCAACAAAACCAACTGTTCTTTTGAGCTTGGAGAGAAAAGACGGAGTTGATGAGCACGCTGTAGTACTTCCCAGGTTCTGCAGCATCAGGGCTCATGGCCCTGGTTGAACTGAAGAGACTGCAGTGATGCCTCTGCCCACAAGAGGGTGCCACCAGACTGGGATCCCAGGAAAACCTCACGTTTTGAAGGAAGGTGGGCCAAGAGGGAGCTGAATCTTTTTGAAAACTCTCTGGGAAGCACAGAGACTGCAGCCCTTTCTCTGTGCAGGTTCCTGTTCTGGGGTGTGCTAGTAGGCACAGGGGAGATGATTCCTGTAGCTTTTTCGCTCAAGGCTCTAACCAAGGGAAATAGGTCCTCTGCCTGCCTCTGGCCCTAAGCACTATTCCTTCAGTTCTCATAATAAAAGTGATTCCTGTAAATTGTGATTCTAACACCCATGCAAGGCCAAGAACAGATCTAGAGCACAGCTTGTATTCCAAGTCCTCAGAGTCCTAACATGAACACTGTCCAAATCAGAACCATCCTGAGACAAAGAACAGATTTTTAAATAAGCTGTAAAACGGTGATGAGGAAAGATTCCTTTTATCCATAAGTCAGAGCTGCAAGATTGCTAGAAGGACAGAATTCTTTCTCAGCAACCAGGAAGTCATTTTTAGCTGAGACTCGGACCTAAGCGAGTCTGAATCTCTAGCTCTTTTACAAAGTGGACCATTTTTTCAAAGCTTTCTAAGTCCACCCACAGACTCAAATACCTACATCTGATTGTATTTGACCATTCACTCACTCACAAGCTTTTGAGCACCCATGTGGGAGACCTTATTTTAGGAGATAGTGACACAAGGGACTTATGGTCTATGTGAGAGACAAATGCAGAAAAGAACTTCAGAGAAGTCCTCAGACGTTGACCACAAAGATAGAATGAACGAGCAGCTCAGAGGCAGCAACTCCTGCTGGGCATCAAGACTCCAAGACCAAAATCACACATGGCCCTGGGCAAGAAGTATGTGGAGCAGCAGGGTTCCTAGGTCAGGCCAGGATAGGTTGGCCTCTTTGAAATTTAGACAGAAGGCTAGCTTGGTGAATACAAAGGCATTTGGAAGGGCATAAGGCGGCAGGGGGTTGAGATCATGCCTTGTAGACCTGGTCCAGATGTGGACTGACCTCAAGAACATCTGTGAGCCAGAGTGTGGGCCGTTTCAAGGAGTGTAAATGAGTATTTATCTATAATGAAGTCATGTCTATCAGTGTCCTTTCTCTTCCCACCTCCCCTTGCTAAGGTGGCATTGACGGTATCCAATAGAAAGGGATTTTCAAATTCTCTTTCCTCTGGTGATCTGAAAGCAATCTATCAGCAACCGAGGAAAGCAGGATGCAATCACCGGCCTAAAGGGCCAAGGTCAGTAAGCAACTTCCTCTTGACACTGGGTTCCCTGGCTCAATCCTTGTATGAGGGAGAAGAGAACTATTTTTTATGAAAAGCCTTAGCACAGTTTGTGCATGTTGGGGAAGGGAAGGTGACAGCGAGGTGTGCCCCACGAGGGGACAGTGGGGGGAGGTCTTCTTCGTACGCCTGCCCATTAAAAGTTCCCAGTGTGACTCTGCTGGTGGGCAGACACATTTGTGACAGCTCGCAGGAGCCACCATCGGTTCACCCACTTTCCTGGAAGAACTGCGGGGTCCAAGGTACAGTAAGAGACGGGCTGACACCAGAGGTCTCTTCAAGGAGAACCCAGAGACCATTGGTATGAACAGTGAGAAAGGATAGGAGGCCCAGGCCAGGCTTGTGTATTATACTCAAATGTTTCAATGGCTCTGATGTGATGGCAGACTCATACCCGGCTGGAAAGACAGCAGGCATTCCCTCTGGAACCAGTGACGTGGGCCCAGGACAGGCAAGGATAGTTTTCCAAGGTTAGGAAAGTTCAGTGTTCTGTCCCAGACCGTCAAAGTGTCTCTGTCCCCAGCAGCTTATCCACTCTGGGTTCTCTTGAGACACCTGAGGGAGAGGGTGCGGGGACTAGAAACTAAGAAGTAAGAACGAGAAGCAAAATGACCCTGGACCTCTGCAGCCTAAGACATTTTTCTCCATACATCGTTACGTGCAAGTGTTGATTGCAAGGAGTCACTGGTCTGGTTCGAGGCCTCTGCTTTCTCCTACACTGTCGATGCTGGTCCTCACTAGAACCCCTCTTCTTAGTTGTCCTGTTGTTGCCCTGTGTCATGGAGATCTTGCAGCTTTGGGTCTGCGGGTCAGGTTCTTTCACAAGCTCCAGAAGATCGTAGATGGGGTGGATGTTGGGTGGGCCAAGTCATAACCCTGGTTCTGGGCCTTGGTCACCTGTCAGCTCTCCCTTGTCCTCCCCACCAGGGTGAGCTCTCCTGTACTGTCCTGGCTAGTTGACCCCTTGCAGTGATGAGCAAGGGGCGGGGCCGGTTCTCAGGCTTTCAAGTCCTCCCACACCTACTCCTTCAGGGCCAGCACTACTGTGTTGTCCAGTAAGTCGTGCTGCAGCTGATGAGGGGCAGGGACAGCTCTCCCACCTGCCTCAGGTGTTGATGGGTGGAGTGGGGTGGTAAGGACTGAGGCAGGGCATTTCTCTCCCGCCCATGATGCCTCATGGCAGATAGTAATAGGAACAGCTCTCCCATGCTCACAACTACTGGGCTGGCTCACCCACACCTCTGCCAATGGGACTGGTGCAGCCTGAGCTCTTAACCACTTTTCAGTGAGGTCAGGTGGAGCTTCAGGAGAATATTATCAACAAAATTCCCTATGGTCTCATTAATATATCCTCTCAAGTTAACTTAAATACATGAAAGTACAATGAAATCTCATTAGGCATGTATAAAGAATCAGTGTGGGGGGGGTGGGGGGGGGTAGGAGAGATGGCTCAGTGGTTAAGACCACTGGCTGCTCTTCCAAAGGACCTAGGTTCAATTCCCAGCACCCTCACAGCAGCTCACAACTGTCTGTAACTCCAGTTCCAGGGGATCTGACACCCTCACACTAATGCACATAAAATAAAATTGAAAAAAAAAAAAAAAAGAATGAGTGGGGAGAGGGCAGCAAGGCCAATCAACAGACCCAGTGATCAAGTTCTGAAAGAAAGCAAGATCCCAGAGAACTGGTAGATTTAACAAAAGTCCCTAACACAAGAGATTGGGCCTGTGCTCAATTGGTAAGTACTTGTGAAAGGAAACGAAGCCCAGGGCTCAGTGCCCAGCACCAGGAGCCAGGTGTGGAGTCACGTGTCACCAGAGCACAGAGAAGTAAGGCAGCAAAGCAGAAGTTCATCCTCGGCTACACGGGGAGTTTGAGGCTAGCCCGGAATACAGGGAACTGTCACCAGCAAATACATAAGTAAGTAGAAAACCGAAAAGTGAAAGTCTGCAACTCTTATTAAGAAAATAAGAGCGCCGGGCGGTGGTGGCGCACGCCTTTAATCCCAGCACTCGGGAGGCAGAGCCAGGCGGATCTCTGTGAGTTCGAGGCCAGCCTGGGCTACCAAGTGAGTCCCAGGAAAAGGCGCAAAGCTACACAGAGAAACCCTGTCTGAAAAACCAAAAAAAAAAAAAAAAAAAAAAAAGAAAATAAGAGCAAGCCAAGCAGTGGTGGCGCACGCCTTTAATTTCCACACTTGGGAGGCAGAGGCAGGTGAATTTCTGTGAGTTTGAGGCCAGCTTGGTCTACAGATTGAGTTTCAGGACAGCCAGGGCTACAAAGAGAAACCCTGTGTCTTGATAAAACCATTAAAAAAATATGCTGGGCGGTGGTGGTGCATGCCTTTAATCCCAGCACTCAGGAGGCAGAGGAAGGCGGATCTCTGTGAGTTTGAGGCCAGCCTGGTCTACAGAGTGAAATCCAGGAAAAGCGCAAAGTCACACAGAGAAACCGTCTCAAAAAAACCTATATATATATATATATATATATATATATATATATATATATATATATATATATATATATAAATATATACAAACATACACTATTAGGAATCAAGAAACAAATGACCACAAGGTCAGACGTTTAAAAATGGAAACAATCTATTATGCACAACCTCATGGTGTTGTATCTAAAATAGAGACAAAATGGATTTTCCCCTCATGCTGGAGAGCAAACCCAGGGCCCTGCACGTGACCGGCAAGCATCCCTCCACCAAGTTTAAACCCAACAACTGAAATGGATGCTTCATAGAAATTACAAACTAACAAAAAAGGCCAAAAGCTTTGAAAAGAAATGGGGAAAAGGCCATCTTTTTCTAAACAAAAGTTGCCAGATCAAGATGTTTCATGAGTAGAATTTATCCTATCTAAAAGGAACAACAACAAGAAAACTCAGTATATTTTCTTTCATTTTGTCAAATACTAAACAGCTGCCAGCTTTCCAGTTCATTCTTTGTGGAAAAAACACAAAAACAAAAGGCAGCTTTCTGTTGAAACTGCCAGGTAGTATAAGACTGTAGTGACTCCCGTGTAGGCACAGTTGAACCGAATGGGATGAAGTGCAGAAATGCGATGAGGTAGGCTGGGAGAGAGTTGGAACTGGGCAAGGTGGAGCATTCACCCTTGCGGGGGTGGGGGTGGGGGTGGGAACATTCACCCTTGCGGGGGTGGGGGGTGGGGGGGACAGGAGATCAGTGGCTGGAAGCCACAGTTAGGGAGACCAGCTTGGGCTGCCTGAGACCCTGTCTCAAAGAATCACAAGCAAAACAAAGGCAGAGCTGGATTTTAAGTTGACTGATAAAACAGCAGGTTACTCAATAAATTACTTTGGGAAACTGGCTATTCATTTGGAAAAATAATAAAGTTAGATCAAGATAAATCCCCTGTAAAATACAGTTATAAGCAACCCCCAGCAAAACCAACTAAAAATTAGTGTAAGGAAAACGTTTGTACAGTCTTGAATGAAGAGGCTTTTTCCTTAGCATGGCATTAAAGGCCAAAAACCCCCCAAAAAAATCACATTTTCAGTTTTTATTTATTTATCTGTTTCATTTTCTTGAGACAGGGTCTAACTATGTAGCCCAGACTGCCTGAAACCTCTGCAATGCTACCCCCTCAGGCTCTCAAGTGCTAGGATTAGAGGCAGGAGCCACCATTCAATTTTTAAGAAAACATTATCTTTATGCTTAAAAATCCTGCAACAATTTGGTCTAAGGGAACGCTGTGATATTTAAATTGCACACATCATTTTCTACTGTAAATCAGGGGCTTTAGCTTTCAGACAGACTCTAAAAGGCCCCTTATTCAGCCCGTCCCAGGAAGTGAGACGTCTTCAGTGCTTTCTAAAGGCACTAATTTGGAGATGACATCTCACAGCAAAGGTAAAGGATGTGAACTCCACATCCGCCACCCCATGTACGTCTGCCACGACCCCTCCATTACACAGCCCTGTGTAATGGTGGCTCCTTCCTTTCCTTTAAGGGAAATTGGACAGAACCAAAGAGATGGTATGCAGTGATTCATAACACCTCAGAAAAGCTTCTGCCAGACAGAAGGTTCTGAGCCCACAGGTGTGGCACCAGTTCGTGCCTGTTTTGAGAGAGTGAACACCAGGGGGCCCCCAGGAGCCACTAGCCACGCCTACTACACCAGAGAGCAGAACAGAATTGGCTCCCCCACCTGATCCTTCCCCACGGAAACAATTTATACACAAAACAAGCCATGTGTTTAGAGAAGAAACAGCTTCTTAGGGAGGGCAGCTGTCACGTGTCTGGTGTCCGGTGGGTGTCTTCAGCCCCCATTTGGTCATGTACTAATCTTGAATGATGATTGTGAATGAGGGCAACAAGCGGAAAACATGCCATTCACATTTCTTCTGCTGAGAGTTATGAGTCAAACCACACTTACTGAGAACCTACTAAATACCAGGAAGTGTGCTCTTTAGACTCAGACGCTGGGGCCTTTTCCTTTGAAAACTTCCTTTCAATAAAGTATGTCTGAATTATGGACAAAGGTGGGAGTGTGTATCTACTCAAGAATAACCCAGGTGTCACCTGTATTAAATAAGGAACACTCATGAATGTTGTTTGAAACAGCCACGGGGTTTCTCTGTGTAGCTCTGGCTGTCCTGGAACTTGCTCTGTGGACCAGGCTGGCCTCGAACTGCCTCTGCCTCCCAACTGCTGGGATTAAAGGTGTGCACCACCACTGCCAGACCAACAACTTTTATTTTTATAAAATGGACCTCGAGTGAAGGAATCGGGGAGCAGCTCTTTTTCTGGGTGGCATGACACTTACCATGTTTGAGAGCACACGTTCAGAGCTTGGATCAGTGTCAATTTCCCACTGGAAAGGCTTTCACTCACATTATAATCACCCACCAAGACAGAATGCAAATAAACACTTTTGCCCTTACTCAACATGGCAGAGTAGCTGTGCTGCCTGGAGGTGCCCAGCCTGAGGGAGCCTCGGGACACCGAGCTACTTACAGCGAAAGGGTGGTAGGGGGCACTGGGGGGAACCCCACGGGGCCCTGCTGGTGGAGGAAGCACGGACAGTCCTGTTGAAAAGATGCCAAGTGCACTGAGGTTCAACCCTGGGATTAGATTGGCTTGTTGCTGGGAACAGAAACGAAGAAAAAAGATGAGGGAGAGAAGCCCAGAGAGGCCAGGCATGCCGTGACCAGTCTCTACCTCCTGTCTGCACAGCACCAGTGTTTCCCAGTCTGTCCTGCCCTGGTACCTGGACTTCCTCACCTTGTACTGGGCGTGGACAACAAATCTCAACCTCTCAACCTAACTCGGACATTCCTTCAAAGCTTCCCTGTCCCCTTGGGTGTAGCTACATCTCTGACTGTGGTCAACCACGGATGTCTTCACTAGCTGCTTTCCTGCTGAGCCCCGGCCGCTACCCCACCAAATCCTGCTCCCTCCATACCCTGTGCCCTTTCACCTCTGGACTCCGGTGCCCTGTTATTTGTCCTTCTTGCTCCCCTGTCCAGGTGTCTCCCCGACCCCCTCCCAGTTGACATGGCCTTTTCTAGGCTCTCCTAACACTCCTATTCATTCCCTCAAAGATACAAGACAGAATCACGGGCTCAGTGCCTCACTCCTGCCTCACTTCCTGGGATCAGTGGCCATTTTACTTAGAGCTGTATTCAATATCTGACACACAGTACTCAATATTAACATTTGCTGAATGAGAACAAACACCAGTCTTTTCTAATCACCCAAGGACGGGTCAGAACCTTCAAGATCTCATTACTTATTTCACATTTCCACCTAGCATCCTCACCAGGGCTGGAGGCGGAGAAATGCAGTCCCTATGCTGGCCTGTACCCAGCCTGGCCCAGTCCTTAGCTTCCTGAACATGAAGCAGTCTTCTAAGAGTTTCTGTTTGTTTCTCTGTGGGTGAAGTCAGTCTAGAAAAATGTCCCTTTTGTAAGAATGCAGAACAGCAAACCTGGATCCTTCACCATCGCCTCACGCTGTATGTTAAGAC
Organism: Peromyscus californicus insignis; assembly: GCF_007827085.1. Classification (NCBI taxonomy): domain Eukaryota; kingdom Metazoa; phylum Chordata; class Mammalia; order Rodentia; family Cricetidae; genus Peromyscus; species Peromyscus californicus. Next base: position 7,256,681 of record NW_026294458.1, on the reverse strand, counting down.
TTGGTGATTATGTGATTTCTCTCACAGAGCATCGACTTGGCACAGGTATCTAAGGGACATGCGCTGAAATAGCGATGTGTAGGGTACCTATACCCCTTTGAGCATATCCAGGTGTTCACAGAAAGAGATGTTTAGCAAAGATAGGAGTCCCCAAGAGAATGAGATGGCCAGATGAAAATGCCACAAAGCTGCTCACTCAGGATGCTCTGCCTCTGCCCATCCTGGCCCACAATTACTGTGTCATCACGTGGGGCTGCAGAGGTGGGGGATGGGACACTGACCTGAGGAAGAACTGTGCAGTATTGCTGAGAGGGAGGTGGGGCTGCAACACAGATTGCTGTGTCAGTGTTTACCCCTCTGTGAAATGTGAGTGGGTGGGATGGGAGGTAGATGAAGGGTCAAATGAAGCCTCGAGGTCAGTAAGGTTGATAACTGTGGAGGCTGAATTGTGGCCCATGACGGCTGATCAGAGGACCCTTTCCGGTCTCAGAAGATTATAGTGAAAAATGGAAGATTTCACTCTTCTGAGATGAGCCTGGACTTTGCTGATGGGGAAATAATTTTAAACAATTAATAAGGTGAGAATTAAGGAACAGGAAGAATGTGCTAGAGAGCGCTCAAGTGGGTGACAGCATGTACTAGGTCAACTACAAGCGCCAACCAGCTAGCAAGAGATGCCAATCAGGAGTTAGCCCCTCCTTTCCTCCCACAGGCCACTCTGAAATGCCTGCTTCAGATAGACTTTCCCCCCAGAACAGCCCAGACTAGACAAGGTTTCTTTACCCTATGATGCCATCTGTTTTAACCATGAATAATTAACCCCAGGCCTTACATACGCTACACACATATTACCATAGAGGTAAACCTCCAGCCCAGTCTACTTAAATATATAAAGGAGATAGGGTTTCACTATGCACCCCCAGCTGGCTTGGAACTCATTATGTAGACCACGCTGGCCTCGAACTCACAGACATCCACCTGCCTCTGTCTCTCCAGTTCTGAGATTAAAGGCGTGTGTCACCAGGCCTGGCTAAAGTATATACTTGGGATTTTAAAGAGAAAGAGGACACAACGATATTATACAAAGTTTAGAAAACGGGGAGCACACTTTCCTGGCCCCGTAATTTTTATCCTCGTATCACAGCATCCAGCCCTATTGACCCACATTACTTTGCATGTGTGTGTGTGTGTGTGTGTGTGTGTGTGTGTGTGTGTGTGTGTGTGTGTGTGTATGTAACCCAGCTTTGAAACTTTCCTGTTTCAATATATGTGATCATGAGCATCACTCCACTTTACAGTCTGGAAGGTATGATTTTACTGGCTCATGCTGATCTGTGTTTACCAGATTAAAGACATCTTAAATCCTAGGAAGTCGGATGCTCTTCCCATCTGCCCTAAGGCACTTCCTCCTCAGCTGAAGGACAGCTATCCTTACAGAGCTCGGGTCCTGCCTTAGCTGTCGGAAAGCCAGCAGACAAGGACTGGGCACTTACATTAACGGCCAGCATATCGTTTTCGAAGGCCTCTCGCAGCTTCTTCATGATCTCTATCTCAGCATTGGCGCATGCATCAATGGCGCCCTTCACCGTGATGGTTCTCTCAGGGTTATAGATGCTCAAATCCTGCAAGCTGGCCAATGAGGAAAAGACAGGAAGAATAACATTCCAGACCACAAACACATCCTGGTAAAGACCTGATTTTTTCCTAACACTGTAGCATAGAATCCTGCTATCTAGTCGCAAGTCTTACTAGTGACTAGTACTATGAACCTTGGCTTCACGAATGCTAGGAAATGTTGTGGAATAATCTTTTTGTACACTGTGAAAATATGTCATTCTGATTTGTTTACTAAAAAGCTGAATGGCCAATAGTTAGGCAATATTTTCAGGCACGTAGGACGCTGGGAAGAAGAGAGGAGTCACCAGCCAGATGGAGAGGAAGCAGCCTGAGCATTACAAAGTAAAAAAACATAGATTAAAAGATATGCGTTAGGACTGGAGAGATCGCTCAGAGGTTAAGAGCACTGGCTATTCTTCCAGAGGTCCTGAGTTCAATTCCCAGCAACCACATGGAGGCTCACAGCCATCTGTAATGAGATCTGGCGCCCTCTTCTGGCCTGAGGCATACATGCAGACAGAACACTGTATACATAATAAATAAATAAATAAATAAATGTTTTAAAAAAAAGATATGGGTTAATTTAAGTTATAAAAGCTAGTTAGAAACAAGCCTAAGCTATCGGTCAAGCTTTCATAATTAATAAGTTTCTGTGAGGTTATTTGGGAGCTGGCTGGTGGGACAGAAAACTCTGACTACAAGGAAAGCCTTCTACCTCTGAGCTATATCCCCAGCCCCAAGTCTTACTTTGTATTTTCAGAAAGGTCTCACTAAAGCTCTCCTTGAGTTCACTGTGCAGCCAAGGCTAGCCTTGGACTTTTGGTTCAGCTGCCTCTTCTCCTCAGAGCCTGGATTACAAGCTTGTGCCACAGAACTGACCAGATTTTTTTTATCTTAAAAATTTCATGGTGCTGGGGATGGAGCCCAGGGCGCCCCTCTTGCTGGTGAGTGCTCTGGTGGGCTACAGAGCCAACCCTATGGACCTGCTTCCTACTGCTCAGAGTGTGGCACGGATGAGCATTTCCCTTCTGGAGAAAAGTAGAGGCTAGGAAGGCTCAAGCTGTCGCTCCTGAACATAAGTAGTCTGAAGGTGTAGCTTACGATGAGATAGTGATCTTGGTCCCTGTGTCATGTTCAATTTTCTTCAAATTTCTGCCTTCTTTGCCAATCAGTCTTCCAACCAAGCCATTGTGGGCCAAGATTTTCAGAGGCACCTCCTCAGCTCTAAAAAGAGAAAGTAGACTCACCACTTAGAACAGACGCCACGTTGTCTCTGGGTGTCATTGTCTTCACTTCTTACGAATGGAAACCCATTTTTTAAGGTTCTTTCCCAACCTCAGCTAATAAATCCTGACTGAAACAAGCCACACAGTGGTAACTCTACTTCCACTTTCTACTCACTAGTAGCTAGGTGGCAGTGAGTGGGTCCAGAGGCAGGCCAGTGGGAACTAAATTAAAAAATAGAATCCCATATAATCCAGCAATCCCACTTCTGGGTATATATCAAAAAGAAATCAAAATCATGACTATTTGCAAATCGACATTCACAGCAATATCATCAAGAAACAGTCAAGGCACAGCAGTATAATCCAGATAAGGGGATGGACATTTTATGTGCTACAATGTGGAAGAACTGGGGGGCTGAGATAAACCAGTCACAGGAAGACAGATCCATGTGACCCACTCATATCAAGTATTAAAGGCAGTGGTTCTCAACCTTCCTAAAGCTGAACCTTTAATGCAGTTCCTCATGTTGTGGTGACCCCCAACCACCATTATATTCTTTTTTTTTTGTTTTTTTTGGCTTTTCGAGACAGGGTTTCTCTGTGTAGTTGTATGAGTGTTCTGCCTGCATTACAGAAGAAGGCACCAGATCTCATTACAGACGGTTGTGAGCTGCCATGTGGTTGCTGGGAATTGAACTCAGGACCTCTAGAAGAGCAGTCAGTGCTCTTGACCGCTGAGCCATCTCTCTAGCCCCCATAAAATTATTTTTGTTGCTACTTTATAACTAATTTTGCTACTGTTATGAATACCTGGTCATGCGGGATACCTGACATGTGACTGTGAGAGGGGTGTTTGACCCCAGGAGGCTGTGACCAACAGGTTGAGAACCATTGGTCTAAAGTGATCCAGTCGGTGAGAACAGGGAGACAAGACTGGGAAGTCAGAAGCTGTTTAATGGGCAGAGGGAGGTTCAGGTTCGTAACCTGAGAAAATTCTGGACATGCATTTTATAACAGTGTGAATGAATATATTGTTATGTGTATTTTACCACAATTCTTCAAAACATTTAAAAAGGCACACAACGTGACAGCCTTCCTTGCAAGTTTGGGATATCTTCCTGTGGTGATACAAGGTCTGCGATACTGTAAGGAAAGCAAAGCAGAAAAACGTCCCAGATCTTTGAGCCCAAGGTTCCAGTGACCTCAGAGCTTTTCTAACTTAGGGCTTTGTGTTATTTGACAATATGTTTCTCACTACTTAAGCCACTTGTATTTTCTACTAATTGAGAACAGAAGCGTCTGAGAGGCACATCATTTCAAGGCACCCAAATAAACAATATGGTTAGAGGCTGTCCCAGGATGCACCCCTCAGAGGGCAGAGGAGCCTGTCTGCCTTGCTTCCTGTGCATCCCCAGTGCATACAGCCACGTCCAGCACACTTGGCAGATGAAAAGGAAGCTTAGTGTCTTATCGTGTATCATTTGCCTTTTCCTCGCCCCCTCTGGTCTCTGTCCTCCCTGGACCCTCAAGTCACTCCCTGTGTCCCTGAGTCTTGGGTGAGTCTCATGTGCAGTCACCAGGCTGATTTCTCACCACTGTGTTTTCTCCTGCTCATAGCTGTAACTCCAACACGAAGCTCAGTGCTCGGCCCAGGGCATCTGCTCAGGAAAACTCAGACACTCAAACTCTATCTTGGTTCTGTACGACACCTTAAAATCCCCATCCACACACCCATCTCGTGGCCATTTTATAAGTGGCGTACAACTAATCAAAAGAACCAAGGAGGGTGTTATTTGTAAAAGCCTCAATAATTGAGATCAAAGAAGAGTTCCCTTAAATTAAGTCATGACATTTAGGGGACTTCAGACAGTTGCAAGCAAATACTTGATAACTGTTAGGTGAAATATGATAACAGATTTGTAACATTGCTCTTTTTAGAACACTTTAGTCTTGATTTTGCACATCACATCTGCTATTATTTGCCAAATGAGTTTAATATTCAACGTTTCTCTATAAAGCTGCCACCACTGCTCATAGATTTTGAAGACTGATAATCTTTTTTAAAACTACAGATAAATTTAAGTAAAACCTAAGCTGCTGGGTACACTTGTGAAGGATTTTTCTTGTTTTTTTTTGAAACAGGGTTTCTCAGTGTAGCCCTGGTTGTCCTGGAACTCTCTGTAGACTAGAACGGCCTTGAACTCAGAGACTCCTGCCCCTGCCTCCGGAGTGTTGGGGTCAAAGGTGTGCATCACCACCACCGAGCTATTTTTCTTAAATATATGAAGTGGGAAGATCCACCTTTAATCTGGGCCACAACTTCTGCCAGCAGCCTGTAGAAAGGACTTGGAAGAAGTAAGCTCTTGCTTTTGCTGGCAAGTCCATTCCTTCACTGGCATCAGTGTGTACCTCTTTGGGATTCCATATACTGAAGACCATCTGAGACATGCAGCCTCATGGACTGAACAAGTGCTGGACTCTTGGATTTCTTGTTAGTGGACAGCCATTGCTGGACTAGCTAGACCACATAGGCCACAGCCTGTAGGCCACTCTAATAAATTCCCTTTCTCCCCATCTCTCTCTCTCTCTATATATATATATCTATATATATCTATATATATATAGATATATATACATACACACACATACACATACACACACAAATATATACACAGACACATATATGAATATATATATTTATATGAACATAAATTCATATATGTGGAGGTCTTGTATATTATATATAACATACATATTCTAGTTGTATATAGTGTATACATTATATACACATTCTATTTATAACGTTCATGTGTATGAATATATGTGTATATACATATATAAATTTATTCTATCAGTTCTGTTCCTCTAGAGAACCCTGAGTAATACAAACATGATCCCCTCTACCTTTCTTGAATAACACACTTAAGAGCTTTTTAACATACTTCTTTTTTCATTCTTCTCTCACATATTACACCCCAAGCACCGTTTCCTCTCCCTCCCCCACTTGCCCCTCTCCTCCAGATCCCCCCACTTCCCTGAGAAAAGAGCAAGCCTCCCAGGGACATCAACCAAACACAGCATACTATGCTGCTATAAAACCATGCATATACTATCACGGCTGGACGAGGCAACCCAGGAGGAGGAAAAGAGTCCATAAGTAGGCAGAAGAGTCAGGGACTGCCTCCACTCCCACTGTTAGGAATCCTACAAAAACACCAAGCTACTTAGTCATGACATACATGCAGAGGACCTAGGTCAGACCCCTACAGGCTCCCTGATCTCTGTGAGCCCCCATTAGTCCTAGACAGTTGATTCTGTGTGCTGTGTTCTCGTGGAGCTTTTTAACATATTTCTTTTCTTTTTTTTTTTGGTTTTTCGAGACAGGGTTTCTCTGTGTAGCTTTGCGCCTTTCCTGGAACTCGCTTTGGAGACCAGGCTGGCCTCGAACTCACAGAGATCCGCCTGGCTCTGCCTCCCGAGTGACATATTTCTTAATCTTAAAGCACTGAGTGGTCTAGGCACTGCACGAACTTACAGTTTGGTCTCATCAGCCTCTTTCTGCATAATTTCAAGAATCATGCGGCATGCTTCAGATGTCCCCTCTGGGGTGGCATGGATGGTGACAGGCTTCTCTGCAGCCCCAGAGTTCTCCTTTCTGTGGATGTCTACCCTATAGGGAAAGAATCAGGAGCCATAGCACAGCAATGTCCAATAGGGCCTTGGACGCAAGAAAGCACAGCCCCGGCCAACACAGTAAGGAGAGCGGAAATGCGATCAGCACACTGCAACTGAGGCTGCTCTCTGAGGGGCCGGTGTGCAAGGGGGCTTGTACCAAATTTAAGTCCTCTGCAGCTCCGGCCAGAAGGAGGCCGTTCTGACAGGAGTGTTGCAGGACCAAGGCACCCAGGCAACCTGGTACTAAAGCCAGCTTGGCTAAGGAAGTATTTTGTGTCGCCTTCAAATGTCTAGAGAATGAAGAGTAACGTGAGAAGGGGGGAGCAGCCCAACAGAGCAGTGCGGACCTCTGCCATGTGTGAATCCGAATTCCAACACCAAACTCAAGCAAGCTTTATGTATCGGAGTATAGACGGAGGGACAGAGAGACAGAGGGACAAAGGTCTGCCTCTCTGCCTTCCTAAGGTTCTGGTTTCCTTTCTGTTGGCAGTCTGCCTTCTTCCAGGCTCTGTCTACTTTCAGAGTCTCGTAACTGATGGCAGCCCCTTTCACTTCACTGTTAGAAAGAACCCAGTCTTCAGTCGCTTTCTCAAACTGGGACCCACACTTTGAGAACTAATGTCACTTCACTGAAACGTAAGCCACCTTATACAATTTTTGCAATCAGAACAGAGATATAAAATTACTTTATAATGCTGAGATTAAAGGCATGTGCCACCACACCCAGCTAGACTACAACTTCTTATTTCAGCATTTCCCTCCAGGGAATATGCACGCTGGGTCTTACCCATCAGTGTCTGCAGTGGGGGTTCCTCTGCAGGTTACAGGACACTCACTCAAGGACTGGAATAAGACACACCAGCTCAGATGAGAGTATTTGCTGGCAATCTGGTGCTTTGCAACGTCAGTTCATTTGATCTGCCCAATTGTTGGCATTGTCACAACGATCCTGGTAAAACATAGTGGCTTCCTTTTTCACAGAAGCAACTGATACTCAAAGAGATGAACTAGTTCATAAAAACCTGAATACACGTCACTGTTTTCAAGTCCTACATCTTCATTGCAGTGTGCTGTGGTCTTAACGGACATATAAAAATCAACAACTGTACAAATCATTTTGCCCACTGACTGCTACCTCTAGTTCAGTCTTCTTATACAGAAAGTCAGACACAAAGCCAGATACTTTCTTGTTCGATGAAGCAGTGACCCACAGCTTCTGTTTAGACCAACCTAGACGGTCTAAAGAATGGCTGACTCAGTAGAAGGTAAGAGCTCACACCAGAGCATCCTATGACCAGAGCTCCCCTCAGCCACTGTGGAACTAGATGCGCTCCCAGAACGCCAGCGTAAGGGACCATCCTTCCTGGAGGTCCTCAGTCTTCTCTTCATGGACTTAGCCTTTCAGGGAATGATGATTACGTCATCAGCATGAACACTCATCACAGCCCCCACCTGAGGTGAGTCTAGCCAGTCTATCGGGAGAAGAGCTGCTCCATATGACAAAGCCTTCCACTATAGCAACAAGTGCTCTGAGCACAGCGGAGACAGGGTGCAGGCGACCCCTCAGAAGGAAGCAAAGGAAGCCCTGGCGGCACGTACCGGGACTGGGTCTGTTTAGTGATGTTCTTTATGGTCAAGCCCTCCTTTCCGATGATGGCACCAACAAACTGGGTGGGGACCAGGATCCGCAGCGGGAAGTCAATCTGTCTGGCCTGAGAAGAGCCCCCGGGGCTGTGGCCTTGTTCCCGGGAAGAGTGGTCCCCACGCTGGACTCGCTGAGGGGGTGAAGGAGAGCTCACCTCTTCATCGGGGATGTAGGAAATCTTGAAGGAGTAGTTCTCAAACTGATGCCCACTCAGCTTCTCAATGGCTCTGAAACACAGCAGGGTTGGAAGGCTTTTCGGAGAGTACAGGAAAGACTAGGTGTCTGGAGGGAGGCCTGACTCACTTCGCTCACTAGCCATTTATGTGGCGCCTGTGCCAAGCATCAAGGATACAGAGACGAATCCTGTCTCACCCCTGGAGTCTCAGGCGACGATTAAATTCTCTCCGCATCTAGATCTAGGTGACTCAGGCACAATTCTGCAGTTTGCATCCCCATCCCCAACCCCCCCCACCCCCGAGACTAAACTCCTTTCACCAAAAACTGTAGGTATGGGTCCAAGAGAATTGCTTTCTAACCGTAACATGTCTTCATGATTATTTTAATCATATCACAAAAATTAAATATATTCGAGAAACACATAAGCACAAATTAGGGAAGCTTAGAATGGATAGTTTCCTTGTCCTTATTATGCATTGTTTACTAAAATGTATTAAAAATGGATGTTCTATTTCTGATCCTTAAAACTCAGTTAACAATCTAAACATTTTCCATTATCAAATATTTTTATAGAATTCATTGCCCACTCCACTTGACACAACTTTAAAACGAGGTCAAAGCCGGGCGGTGGTGGCGCACGCCTTTAATCCCAGCACTCGGGAGGCAGAGCCAGGTGGATCTCTGTGAGTTCGAGGCCAGCCTGGGCTACCAAGTGAGTCCCAGGAAAGGCGCAAAGCTACACAGAGAAACCCTGTCTCGAAAAACCAAAAAAAAAAAAAAGAGGTCAGCCTTCTCCTGGTTCGCTGTAACTTTAGCTACTGAGCCTCCCTTAAGTTTCTAAATTATGCCCAGTCTCTTGAAAAATCACGTTATCATGGGTACCTCTGAAGTTACAGCTCTTCCTTAGGGGCAAACGCCTAGAGATTAGATTGCCCAGTGTCTGGCTGGTAACATTTCAGTATTTACTATTCTACAGCAGATAGGGTGTATCTATGCCCTCAATCCTCAAGGTTACAGATTATCTAAAAATAACCATTATAAACAACAAAATTTACTTCTGTGTTTTAAAAACTGTACATGAAATGGGAGAATGCCTTTACATGTTTCTACAGCCATCCTACTGGGTAACACTGAGGGTTTGCGAATTCATTACAAAACAGAACCTTCTGAATTCAATGAAGGCAAGAGAGTAATGTGTAGATACGAGCTAAGTGGCACTGGACTATGGCTAGGATGGGCAGAGGTGGCATGGCCTGGCCAAGCTTCACAGTGGATGAGCCCGTATGTTTAGCAATGACCAATTATTTAACTTCCTGAGCCTGTCGGTAGGAAAATGGGTACACTATGTCTCCACACATGCTGAGAACTGCAACAGCAGTGAGGTAATTACCTTGGAATGGGTATAGCCTGGGCTACACACAGCCAGGAAGTACGACCACCTGTTATACTTCTAAGTTCACCGGCCTATGAGGCACTTCAAGGAACTCGTACCAACAGAAACTTCTTAGCTAGGCATGGTAGTACATGGCTATAATCCCCCCACCTCAAGCCTAAAAGATTTAAAAAAAAAAATCTTATTTTTTGTTATTGTTTAAAAAACTTAATCCCATGTCTTTTAGTAGTAAACTCTAATCATTATTGAAGCAACAGAGTAATGAACGGAATTGAGTAGAGAGTCCAAGTCAGTCATGTGGGTGGAATACTCCCAGATAGTTAAGCCTGCTGTTGGCGCTGAGGTGAATCCTTTTTAAAACATCATACCCACTAAAAACTACTGTTTTAGTCTCCATTCAATGAGTGTGGACAGAAGGCTGTGCACATTTCTTGTGGAGAACAAGCATACTCCAGGTAAAGGAGGCCCCAGGAAGCTTGTCAAAGTGGGCCCATGGGTACAGTATCACAACGCTGGTATCCCTCCCTTCCTGACATGGCTCCTGCCTTTCTGCTGATGCCAAGTTCAACACTGTTCAACACGGAGTCCTCTGTATAATCACCCAACAGCCCGGTACGAGCTCCCTGGGGTTGCACAGACATGGATACCCTGGAGTTGTCCTGGCATGTCCAAGAGGATGTGGACTGGCTGGCGGCACCTGTCTTCTCAGGAAGGGTTTCCAGAAGCAGGACTCCAAGGAAACCAAAGACAAGCCCGAGTACACCTGCAAGGAGGCAAACCCAGACCCACTTACATCTTTGCTTCCTCTCTGGTTGCATAGGTCACGTTGACAACAGCAGTCTCTGTATCTGTATTGACTAGGGGAGAAATGGAAATCGCATCATCATTTAAAAAGAGCTATCCCCCTCTGGCCCACGGAAGGCTAACTTCGGAGGAAAATGCATCGTATCACCTTAACTGGAGTCATCTCTGTTTACTATCATTATAGAATTTGTAAATCAAATGTATACCACACTCTGTAATCAGTTGCACCTATAAAACGTTGCCCTGATTTTCACTTATCTTTTTTTTTGAAGATTTATTTATTTATTACGTATACAGTGTTCTGCCTGCATGTTTGCCTGCAGGCCAGAAGAGGGCACCAGATCTCATTACGGATGGTTGTGAGTCACCACGCGGTTGCTGGGAATTGAATCAGGACCATCTGGAAGGACAGCCAGTGCCCTTAACCACTGACTCATCACTCCAGCTGGAATTTTACTTATTTTATAAGTACTTCCGAGTAAGTGAACTATCTCTGTATATTTACGTATTTTCACTTTCAATATGCGCACAAAAGCAAATAGGTCATCAGTTGCTTCATGAGGTGTTTGGGAATGTGCTGTCCCCAGGACTGTCATGCTGAAGTGCTGCTAAGTCACCTCAACTGCAGACACCGCTGGACTTTGTATTCTGAATTACTTCTTTAGGCTAAAATCACAGAGGGAAAACGAGGGGACGAACATGACAAAAGAAAATAAAGAAGAAAAAAATCACCATGGTTCTTCGTGCTTCACTATTTTCAAACTTCTGGACCTATTTATTATGAATTTTAATTGTTAATTTAAAACACACAGACTGGCCGGGCGGTGGTGGGGCACGCCTTTAATCCCAGCACTCGGGAGGCAGAGCCAGGCGGATCTCTGTGAGTTCGAGGCCAGCCTGGACTACCAAGTGAGTTCCAGGAAAGGCGCAAAGCTACACAGAGAAACCCTGTCTCGAAAAACCAAAAAAAAAAAAAAAAAAACCACACAGACTGTTAAAGTTTCCTATCTGCAGTCTGTGGACTCTGACTCCCAGAAATGGCTGGGCTTGAGCCTCCTAGTTAAGATATCCACCATATATTTACACACAATAGTAAGGAAAGTCAACCATATATATCTGTGGCATGCAATGTGTGTGTGTGTGTGTGTGTGTGTGTGTGTGTGTGTGTGTGTGTGTGTGTGTGTGTTCCACCCATCTATCCATCCATCCATCCACCCATCCATCCATCCATCCATGATAACAACGGGAGACTGAGGCAGGACAGGAAGCCTGGGCTACACAGCAAGTCCCTATCTCTAAACAGACACAGACATGCAGACACAGACAGACAGACAGACAGACAGACACACACACACACACACACACACACACACACACACACACACACACACACACAATTCATTCAAAGGGCATGATTGATGAAGCTTGCTTTAACCCAGAAAACCTAAATGAAAAGTATGTTTACACAAAAACCAAGAATGACTAAATCAGATCCTCTCTTCAAAACATGACATTGTGGAATTTAAAGTCAACAGCATTTAAAAAAAATTCTGCAAAGTCACACTAAAGCTCCCTTTCAAAGTAGCAATATTTCTTCTTAAACTTCAGGAGTTCTAGGACCATCCCTGTTGTAACATTATTAAAATGTGAAGAAATGTGACTCTGAGATTCTCAAAGGAATCTGGCATCCCCCAAACATTATAGACTCTAGGATAAAAACGTATTTTGCCCAGTAATTTTTTTTTGGAGGGGGGGGTGGTTTCGAGACAGTGTTTCTCTGTGTAGTTTTGTGCCTTTCCTGGAACTCACTCTGTAGTCCAGGCTGGCCTCAAACTCACAGAGATCCGCCTGGCTCTGCCTCCCGAGTGCTGGGATTAAAGGCGTGCGCCACCACCGTCCAGTAATTTCAAAGCAGCTTCAGACTTGGTGGGGGGATGTTGGGGGACAGGTAGGAGGTGTACAGTCAGCAGTAACTATTGGCACAATGACTGACACATCATCAGCACTGATCCCAGCCCTGGCCTCTGCCCTGGTGCACTCAGGCTGCTCCTAATGGTTCTTACTTACAGATACCCACAGTGCAAAGCGGGGGTATATTACTGTCCTCACTCAGTGTTGTCAGAGGCTTCCAGTCTGCGGCTTTCTAGACCGACAGAGAAGCTGCAGGTGCAGACTCCCAGAAAAGGCATCCTCTAGGAATCGCGGATCCTGAGATTTTGCTCTCACCTTTCACTAATAGTCTCTGCCCTTCAAAGATATCTGTCTTCTGAAAGTCACGTGGTCCTTAATTCTAGAGGAAACTGAGCTCCATTTAAATAATTTATTTCATTGCTCATGAAAGCCATGTTCCTAAGACTTTACTGACAGGCTCTACTGGATCAAAATCACCCAAGAAACACGACAAAAGAGCAGCTCAGTAGCTTGCTCTGTGCCTCAAGGTGCTGGAAGTTGGGCAGTCTCCAGAGCACAGGTGCTGAAGAGCTGCCTGTTGCCCCAGGGCCCTTGCACATCTCCTTCTCAGGTAGCACCATCCTGAATCGATTTCATGGTTATAGCTGCTAATCTGTCTCCATCTCTCCAAAACTGGGATTTCAGGTATGGACCACCACACCCAGACCAGCACTTTGTTTTTGCAATTTTTTTTTTTCAAGTTCACACCTGCTACTAGAATGTCTTCCTTGCAACGACAAGGAAATGAAAACTGAGAACAGAATTCATAGAAAACATTTTTCCTTCTGAGTGCTTTTCTTTCAACTCTGAGCATGGGTAAGCAGTTATGAGAAACAGAGAAATGTTCTTAATAATCGTGGAGGGGAGCACACCCACAAAATTGCTGCTTCAAAATGAGTATGCTTAGTACACTGACAGACTGGACCATCTGTGAGAAATCGGATTCTATATGATCTTTCCGTAAGGACTTTGTAATCCTTTACACTTGTCTACAAAATACATCAACAGGTTTCTACTGAGTGATGTGACCATTCGATGCTACAGGAAGGGTAGAAATCACACTTTACGTAAGTGGAAACAGAATCAGTGCGGTTCAGTTGGTAAGGCTGAGTGACTGTCCAAGGGTTCACAGGCAGGGGGCAATCAGGGCCAATGTAAACACCACCTTTACCATACTTTGGTGTCTTCATTGTCAGCGTCCTGGGATCCACCTTTCCGAGACTCCTACAGAGCTACGTGGGACATCAGCTTCAGATGCCCTTTTGGTTCCCCTTAAAAATCAGTGCTTCAGTCCTTAGCCAATAAAAATGAGTAGCAGGAGAGAAGGAAGTATTTCCTGGGCATAGGCAGTGCTGTTCCTGTGATGGTGGGCCTCAGTTCTGAGTGCACACAAAACCACTAAGAGATTCTTGATTCAACCATGAGCCACTCCCTCCACCCCTATAGTAGGACAGGCCTATATGGTCAAGGAAATGGGCTCAAACCAGTTGCCAAGGCATGGGACATAACATACTTCCTTATGAGCCAACCTGGAGTCTGCCTGAGGGTCTAGCAACAGGTGCTGTCAGAGTTCCTGATCGTGCCCAGCCAATGAGAGACGACCATGCAATGCTACCAGGTTGGGACACAGTGTGGGTGCTCGGAGGAGGGTATATAAGGCCTTCCCCGTTATTGAATAAATGAGTCTGCTGTTTGACTTCAACTGACTCCCGGTGTGTCTGTGTCGTTGATGCTGTGCCTTCTCGATGCCTCCCCGCAAGGGAGTCATTAAAATCCAGCAACACACCCTGAGTCTCCGCAGATCTGTGGTGAACCCTAGGAACCTACATTTTCATAAGTGTCTCAAGACTCTTGGCAGGGAAAATCTACCTCATAGTAAACAGATGTTAGGTTGTGTCCTCACCTCCTAGTGAGCTGGAGTTAGTTAAGTAACAGCAGTGTTAACTATTCTCAGATGAATTAAGCTTGCCCCATCTGAACTATGTTTATTCAGAGCTTATGCTCACTGCAGGTGTTAAGAAGCCTGAATGCTAGGTGAGGCAGCCACACCTCCAACCCCAGCACTCGGAGGCAGAGGCAGGCGGGTCTCTATATGAGTTTAAGGCCAGCCTGGGCTATGTATTGAGTGCCAAGTCAACCAGGGCTACACAGAGACACCCTGAAAGAGTATTCCTTGAACTGAACTATACGGATATACAGAGATGACAGACACAGATGCCTCTGACATGCAGGTGTACAAACAGACGCTAGCGGAAGAACATGTCAAAGGCATTGGGGCTTACTACTTCCCCCTGATGACCCCAACCTGTAAGAAATACAATGTCCTCTCCAACATTCAGTGAGCTAACCTCCTCACTCATTACCTTGTTCCACATTCTCCACTGTCCCACACTCAGCCAACAGTCCATCCAATACCTGTAAAGGAACAGGAAGAAAAGATCATAAAAAAGACACTGATTTGCCTCTACAAGTGAAATATTTTAAAACAGAGACATAGGAATAGTGTAAATAAGTTGGCATGTCGGGTCTTCCACAAGAACTCTACACATCTAAGAATTCAGGACTTTTCGCCGATTGCTTCCCAACAGCCTATTCAATAAGATGACACCACACAATTCTGGAGTCTGGGAACTGAACAGTTATACTCATCTGATGACTCAAAACCATGCTGTTGAAATGAAAAGCAGACTAGAGGACAGAGCTCATTTTTCTTTAGGGAATTTAACAATTCTTCCTTTGGCTTTCCTCAAGGGACCTCCTTATTTATTCAAGTAATAGACTGTGTAGACTTCAGATTTTCCATAGTAAAAAAATTGTTCTTGAGCATGGAGAGATCACAGTAAAGAGTGTGCATTGCTCTTTCAGAGGATCTGAGTTCGTTCCCAGCACCCACATGGCAACTTATAACCACCTATAACTCCAGTTCCAGGGGATCAAATGACTTCTTCTGGCCTCATGTGCTACTGAACACATGTGGTGTACAAAGACCCACACAGACACACATACATACACATAAAAATAATGAATCTTTTAAAAAATTTGTTCTTTTGCTTTGTTTTGTTTTGTTCTGAGACAGGTTTCTCTATGTAACTTTGGAGCCTTTCCTGGAACTCACTCTGTAGACCAGACTGGCCTTGAACTCACAAAGATCCGCCTTCCTCTGCCTCTTGAGTGCTGGGATTAAAGGCGTGCACCACCACTGCCTGGCAAAAGTTTGTTTTTGTTTTTTTTTTTAAGATTTATTTCTGAGATAGGATCTGGCCGTCCTGGAAATCCCTACATAGACCAGGCTAGCCTCAAACTTAAGAGATCAGCATACCTCAGTCTCCTAAGCACTATAATTAAAGTCACACACCACTATACACCACAATGCCTGGCTATTGTGTGTGTGTGTGTGTGTGTGTGTGTGTGTGTGTGTGTGTGTGTGTGAGAGAGAGAGAGAGAGAGAGAGAGAGAGAGAGAGAGAGAGAGAGACAGACAGACAGAGATAGAGACAGAGACAGGTGCCTGAAGAGGCCAGAGGTATTGGATCTGGGGTCATAGGTAAGCCACTCAATTTGACTATTGGAAATTGAACTTGGGTACCCTGCAAAGGTAGCTTTTCAGCCTCGTCCTGTTTCTTCTTCCCCTTTTAAAGACAAAGATAAAACAGCTTTTTTTTTGAGGCTGGTCTGGTATCCTGTGGGTTAGGGCAGTTTGTTCCTAACAGTGGGGCCACTCCTTGCGTCCTACTGTATTTTATATTAAGATAGCGATCTTAGAACTTGGAGTGCTCTGCAGATATATCTTTAATGGTTACTTATAGCAACTAACTCAAAACAAAAACAAGCAAACAAAAAAATCTACTCTGACAAAGAGCTTTCTGTTTCCATAGGTTTCCCGGTGCCTCAGCCAATCAGAATGTGAAACAACAAAAATCTTTCATCAGCTTATACGGTAAGAATCACGAAGAGGTGCACACTTTGGTCTCCTGGCTGGTGTGCTGGTGTTTTGGTGTGGTACCTGAGGGAGAAGACTGTGAGAGGCCAGAGTGCACTTCGCTGGAGAGGGAGAAACAACCTCTAAATCGCGCTGTGCGCCCCAGCACTGGAAAGGAAGGACAGGACCCAGAGGTGTGGGGGCAAGTCTCAAGGTCTCTGAGTCCTAAAGTAAAAGGAAGCTAAACCAAGGAAGTGTCTGGTGTCCCGGCTTACCTCCCACTGCAGGTGAGGCGGGATGTTTCGAATCTGGATTTTTCTGCTCCTGTAAAGACAAGAGCAGTCTAGAACATTTTCTCCATACACTCCAACTTCCGCAAATAACAAAATCAGACAGAAGATCATAAATCAAGTTCACTGTCCAACTATATGTACCAAACCCCCCAGAGAACATTCCTACAGCGGACAGTAGGCTCCGCATTTTAAGGTTTCCAATTACCTTGGGAGGAAAAAAAAAATCCACAAATTGCAACAAGTTAAAGAAACTACAATTTGCCAGGCGGTGGTGGCGCACGCCTTTAATCCCAGCACTCGGGAGGCAGAGCCAGGCGGATCTCTGTGAGTTCAAGGCCAGCCTGGTCTCCAAAGCGAGTTCCAGGAAAGGCGCAAAGCTGCACAGAGAAACCCTGTCTCGAAAAACCAAAAAAAAAAAAAAAAAAAAAAGAAACTACAATTTAAATACAGATTTACATTTCCAATTTCCTACTAAAGAAGTCAGAAGATAAACCACCATATATTGTTTCTATGATTATTCTCTCAAAATATACATGCTTGCAATTAATCCTATCCCTAGGTTCAAACATAATGGGTAAGGTCACAACTACTACAAGCTTAAACAAAATCAGATTTTGTTTCATGTCAAATTTCTTTTCCAGAAATTTATTTGCAGTTCGAAATTAAAACATCATAAAAATTTCCCATCTCCCACTCCTCGCTGGAAGCAACTTGTTTCTGTATATCTTCGGTTTCATATAAATACAGACTTACGTCTCTTACAGAAGCACCGGTACGTTCTCCACAGTCTGTACCTTGTTTTTTCACCCGATAGTAACACACTGACAATCTTCCTCTTAGAAAGCTTCCTTGTCTGTTTCCTACCCCATGAATGTCTGGCATTTATTTCATCTCGCCACTTTCCTTATCGTGAGTATTTAAACTCTTCCCTCTCTCCTCTCCCCTCCCCCCCTTTCTTTTTAAATTCAGAGGCCTTTCTTAAGACATCCTGAAAGTCTGATGGCTCTAAATGATTTAGGTATCTTCTTCTGTGTTTGTTTTTGCTTTTCAAGACAGGGTCTCTCTATATGTAGCCCTGGCTGTCCTGGAACTTGCTCTGACCTCAAACTCACATACAGATCCTCCTGCCTCTGCCCTCCGAGTGCTGGGATTAAAGGTATGTGCCACCCAGCTCTTCTTCTGTTTTTTTTTTTTTTGTTTTGTTTTGTTTTTTTATGTAAACAATTACATAGAAAATGTAACTAAAATTACACAGAAAGTAAGCCAGGCCTGGCGATCTAGGTTTCTTATACTAACAATCATAAGACAGGAGGATCAGAAGTTCAAAGCCAGCCTGGGAAGAAAGGCAGCATGGTCCTTCTATTCTCATCTGCTGAGACCCCATTAAACCCTGGGAAGACCCACCAATGTACAGAAGTGCAATTTTCATTGAGCTCAAATTCCACCAACACTCATTTGCGGGGGATGTTGGAGAAGGAATGTGGTCCCCATTCCTCTTCCCTTCTTTCTGAAGCTCGTATTTCCAAACAGTGTTTGTACACGGCCACATGCATCCCCATGGCTTCAACCTTAGCAACAGCCTCGGAGGAACAAAGAAGTACAGACTACGAAAAGGAAAACCAGTGGAGCAAGCAGCTGGCTCATCTCTTCCCTGCACAGGCAGGTTTGAGGAAGTGCCTACGGAGGCCAGAGGACAACCTCAGGTGTGTTCCGGCAGACTCCGCGAGCCTAGAGACAAGGTCCTGCAGTAGCCTGGAGCTCCCCAAAGCTACTAGGTACACTAGGTTGGCTGGTGCAGGGATCACATGTGTGAGCTGCCGGGTAATCTTTAAAGTGTGAATGTGTTGTGTTAACGGCTAGTGTGGGTTAGGATGTAAAACCTCACATCTTATGGCCAGATGGAAAAAGCAGCAAGAATCAAGAGTCACTTTTCTGTCTCCAGGTTCTAAAGCCTGGTTTAGCACACTCTTTGGCCACTGATCTTAATAAAGAGGCATGCCAATGGTGGCTACACAGAAATTTCCTACAGACAATGCCACCAAACCCATCTGTAGAAAAGTCATCAGAATTTAAGAAGATAGAGTATGTCTAAAGAAAAAAAAAGTTTGTTATTTCCAAATATAAATATTGACTCTAACTGCTAACCAAAAATATAGCCCATAGACAGCAACTTATTCATGAGCTCAAGGATATCTGAACAAACATAGCTACTGCACAGTAAGTATCGATCAGCAGATGATAAATAAGTTAGTTAAATATATAGTTATATATAAATAAGCACAGAGTTATAACAGACAGCTGTTAAAAATGGAGTAGGTATATACACACATAACCTTGCAGGGAACTTTCCAAGGCATGTCGTTACAGAAAACCAGTTACTAATTAAGTTGATCCTGGTTTTGTAAATTATTTTTATGTATATGTGTATATGGGGGTGTGTGTGCACTATGTGTGGGTGCCCATGAAGGCCAGAATCAGACCCCCTAGAACTGGAGTTACAGGCGGTTGTGAGCCAACCACCAAGGGTGCTAGGAACTGAACTCGATCCTCTTACAAGAGCAGTTCACGCTCTCAGCCACTGAACCACATCACCAGCCCCCCCCAGACGCAGACCATAACATACAGGCTGTTATTATGGCTGGCTTGTATCTACTATGTAGCCAAGGATGGCCTTGAACTTGTGGAGATAAATTCTCCTTTCTCAGCCCCTCAGCTACTATAAGAGTTTTAATTGTTGATCTTTTTTTTAAAAAAAAAAAAATAAGACGGGGCTAGAAACACAGCTCAGCAATCCAGAGCACTGAAGAAGAGGTCTATACACATACATACGGGCAGGAAACTCACTGATGATGGCCGAGCAAGGCACTGATCTATGAATACAGCAGAATGTCACTCGGAGCCATTTTATTACTTCCTCCCTTCAGCAGAACAGTAGTGTTTGGTTTTCTCCTAGGTCCACGGCCTATGCAGTCTCCGTGCCTTGGCCACCCAGGCAGTATAGGGCTGGGGTTCCATCTCACAGAGTGGGCCCGAAATCTAATCGGGTGGTGGCTGGCCACTCCCACAAGCTTTGTACACTACTGCACCAGTGTGTGTGGCAGGCAGGCCGCCACGGAAGACAGAAGAGCTTGTAGCTGGGTCTGTTTGCCTTTCTCCTTCGGGAGCATGCAGAGTGGCGTCCGGCACCATGAATACTACTAGGCAGGCAGGCGAAGGTTCTATGTAGGCATCAGCCCGACTTCTTCGTGTTCCGTGAGTTATGCAGGGGCTGTCTTCAGCAATACGGCCTTAGCATCCGTTTGTGGGGAGCCACAAATGGCTTGGGTTGTTTAGGGGTTTCCATGAGACCCCTTTGGCCAACACCTTGATTAAAAGTTACCCATTTCCTGCACTGGAGGTTTTGTTGAGTGACAAGAGATGTTTAGCAGGGTCCTTTATTCCATTTAGATCTCTTTCACATATGCACATATTTTAAGAAGCTTTTACTTGTTGGGTGGTGGTGGCACACGACTTTAATCCCAGCATTCCAGAGGCAGAGGCAGGCGGATCTACAGAGTTACAGGACAGTCAGGGTTACATAGGGAAACCCTGAGACAGAGAGAGAGAGAGAGAGAGAGAGAGAGAGAGAGAGAGAGAGAGACAGAGAGACAGAGAGACACAGAGAGAGAAAGAGAGAGAGACAGAGACAGAGAGAGAGACAGAGAGAGAGAGAGGCTTTTACTTTATTAGATTTCCATATGAACCCTCAAATGACCCTTAGTTTAGTGGTCCCTCCCCATACTCCCCCCATGGCCCCCTTCTTTTCCTCTCTTCTGGTTTGATCCTCCTGTTCCAGCCCACGATCACGCAGCATCCCCCAGCCTCTTCTCACCCACCCATAACTATCTATTGTATTTTTCTTCCCTAGGGAGATTCTTCCTTCTCCACCAGTCCCTTACTCTATACCTGAACTCTGTGGTTATATGGCGGGAATGTAAACTTGTACACCCACTATGGAAATCAGTATGGCAATTCCTCAGGAAGCGGGAATAGACCTACCTCAAGATACAGTTACACCACTCTTGGACATATACCCAAAGGACTATCCATTCTACTACAGACACTTTCTCAACCATGCCCATTGCTGCTCTATTCATCCTAGCCAGAAAACTGGAATCAGCCTAGATCTCCATCAACAGATGGAGAAAGAAAATGTGGTACATTTATTTACACAACAGACTACTACTCAGCTGTTAAACGGAAATCATGAAAGTCACAGGTAATCATGAAAGTTCTGATGTAACCCAGGCCCTAAAAGACAAATATGGTTATGCATTTGCTTACATGTGGATGTTAACTATTAAGTCTTTGATAAGCAGGGTATAATCCACGTAACTGTCATTTTAATCAATGTGTAAGATTTAGTCATTAAAAGTATACCAGAACTTGCTAAGTAAAGAGGGAACAGGATTGCATCAGCCAACACTCACATCTCTTGCTCTGTTACTGCAGAGCGTCAGTTTATTTGACAAATCATCTGTTCAAGTGCAAGAGCAGAGAAACTGCGAGTAGCTCATCCCATATCCTAACGTCCAGCCCTCAAGTGACAGCGCTTCTTGCAACAGATACTTCCATGTGAAGGATGCATTTCAGGCGAGCAGAAAGCAGACCTGATTAAATTCCCATGCTTGGAATGCTTGGAAACATCATCTCTAAAATGCTTGTCCACAACCCCTCTAGCCACAGATCTGGACATCAAGGAATAAAGGAACTGAGAACTGGGAAAGGAGGGTGGAGATCACCACAGAAGGACCAACAGCCTGGACAAAAACCTCTTTAGGAAACTGGAAAACAGGCCCGGAGGGGCATGCTCTTGAGGCTCAGGGAGGAGGACTGAGAGTTACAGGGCTAGCCTGGGCTACACAGTGAGACTGTCTCAAAGAACAAAAGGAAGAACATGATGATGAGGAGGATAAAATAGAGGAAGAGCAAAGGAGGGAAGGAGGAGGGCGAGACTGGGAGGTGGGGATGTTGTCACAGGAAAATTCCAACACTTTTCTGAAGCTTTGAATATAATTCCCTCTAGATAACATCCCGCATCACGCTCCTCCAACTCATTATTTACAATATAAAGAAAAATAATGTTAGCTTTCCCAATCTTCTCTGCGGGCTCAACAATACTCTCGCTCACCCCTCTAGTAGTTTAATGGGATGTAGACTGATAAAATCTCAAAGATACATCCAAAACATCCTTCACAGTTTTTAGCAGGAAGATATCCCCAAACTACAATTGCTACTTATATCAGTGGCTCTATGCTTCTCGCTGAAGCCTTACCACTCCTAGTGAAGTGCCTATCACTGTCAAAATTTTTCAGATAAATAAAGTTATCTAAGTCTCAGTTAGGGAGTGAGAGGTTTTTTGCTTTATATATTTAAATATTTTAAAATGTCACACTGGAATTGCCAATTCAACAACAAACGTTTGTATTTCAAGGATGTATTTTTGTTTCAATAGACCCTGGGTAGGATGCATCCCCTTAGAAGAACTACTAGCCTTAGGGATGAATGTGTAAGCCTTTCCTTCAACATCAACCTCACTGCAGATTTTCACCACACCCTCTCCGACTGGAAGGAAACTTCTCCACAGGTGGAGACACATGGGAAAATCACGTGCTTCAGCTTTGCCAGGCTGTGCCATGCCTCATGGGGCAAGACCAAGTTTTAGAACCTCCCCAAAATACAGGTGGGACAAATTCCAGAGAGCTCCCAGAGAAGAGTAAGGGTGTATTGCCTGAAAAGAAGAACACATTGGAATTCAGGAACATGAGACACTGGATACAAAGACTGCATCTGTCTGTGCGTCCCAAAGATGTGCACTTTGCTTCAGCCTTCCAAGGTTGAAACAGAAGAAACAAAAAACGCAAGTAAGCATTCCATTTAGTCTCTCATTCTGCTGTGATGAAGTGCTGCTGTGGGCGGAGGGGGGGGTGTTCTGAGACACAGTTTTGGAATGTAGCTCAGGCTGGCCCTGAACTAGCTATGTAACCCAGGCTTGGCTCAAACTCATGATCTTTCGGCCTCGGTTTCCTGAGTGCTGGGATTACAAGTATGTGCTTCCATGTGTGATGAAGTCTCCACTTAACAAAACCCATTTCTAGAAAAGTGATTAACTAGTTTTATATGAGCCCTGACTTAAAATCTGTATAATTAAGACTAACCACGGTACAAACAAATACTTATATACAGCAGGGAGTTCAGATAAATAACATAAAGAACTCAAGTTCTGATATGGCACCTGGACATGCTTGCCCAGTCACCAGGGAGTGTGTCCTCCTTAGCATCACACCCACCGATTTCTCTAAGTCATACCTGGATCTACCCTGTGTTTCCTCCTCTGCTCAGCATCTTTCTCACTTTTCTTCTTCTGCTCCGGAAGGCAGGACCACAGCAGTGTTCAGCGACTAGCAGCCTCTGAACATCAGCTGCCTTTTCTCCTGGTCAACCCCATTTTGTTGATGGCAGTGGCTAGTCTCTAAACAAGTCATTTTTTTTTTCCATTTCACATTATAAACAATGAGCCAACACCATTTTACCATGTCCCCAAAAGAAGAAACTGTGTCCACAATCTTTATCATTATAGTCATGATGAAGAATACTAATGTTAAATTCTCTCTGGAGTCCAAAGCTGTGCAAACCACATGTTCCCCCTCATAAGCACCTCTCACCAGGCCAATCAGATTGTGTGTGAGGCCTGGGGTCCTGAACAATCGGACCACTAGTACCCAAATATTCCTACCAAAAGCTAATAGTACTGTGATTGATTTTGAAGACTAGGATGATCTTTAAAGGTTTTAACTAAAAGTATTGCCAAATCAGGCCACAAACACCTGCTGTATCTATCAGAAGCCAGTCCTTTCAAGTTGTCCAACCCGTGGGCTGCACGCAACCCAGGATAGCTGTGACTGTGGCCCAGCACACCTGCAGATGACATCATGCCACGATATCAAAAGGCTGAACACCTGTACACTGGGTTGTCAGTGAACGAAGTAACATTACCTTTGCAGCTTACTCTCTCGGGAGTGAAACACCAGCCTCCATTTTCATAAACACTAGGACAGTTGGTTGCTCAATCCAAGTCCCTATCTTTCCCTTGCTCATTTTTAGATATTTTTTTTTCTGCTAAAAACAAAGCACCTTTAAATGCCCATGCCTGTATCACATCCTTGTGATGTAACGCACTACAGTAAAGGCAAAGAGCCCCTGGGAAAGCTGGTGTTGGGCCGTGTCGCTGTAGCACAGGCATGTTGAAGAAGCTCTCCTCTACACCCACACTCTGCCCCTGCATTTAGTTCTCTGAGTTTCTCTTTGCCACACAAGAGAGCAACAAAAACCTAGGATGTATCTGCAACATGCTCCAGAAGGAAGAACAGGAAGGAGAAAGTTCTAACAGCTAATTATCATAATGCAAGGTGATCCAGAAAAGTAATTTCTCAGAAGTGGGGGAGGGGTGAACACCTGTAATTCTGGCTCTCTGGAACCTTAGGCAGAAAAAGATCCCAAGTCCAAGGCTAGCCTTGGCTACAGAGCAAATTTGAGAGCAGTCTGTAATCAAGACCAAGCAAGAAGCACGTTTTGAAGGACACGAGGAGATGCCAGTCAATGACTACCTCTGGCATCTCAGGAGGTGCTGTGGTTTGGGAATCCCTGAGGATCCACAGGGTGGAGGCAGGGCGCACACCTGTACGGAGCAAGGGAACCTCTGGGAAGTAAGCCAAACAGAACGCTCTTGGGTCACTGGGGACATGAGGCATTTCCTTGTGACTCCTTTGGCAGCTCTTACCCTCCTTGTTCAAAACATCACATGCTCACTGGTGCAACTCCCTTCAAGACTATTCACATGTGCCAACAGCTGTTACGGGCTCAAATCAAATCTGTGTGTCAAGTAACCCTTTAATCTCTATAAAGTTAGCTGCCTTGGAGACTTGTTACAGCAATGAAAAGCCAAAATACAACATGTTAATTCTTTTTTAAAATTAGCTTCTAGCACTAACAATTACACAATTTGGATACACAGAAATTCACTTTTGCCGGGCAGTGGTGGCGCACACCTTTAATCCCAGCACTCGGGAGGCAGAGCCAGGCGGATCTCTGTGAGTTCCAGGCCAGCCTGGTCTACAGAGCGAGATCCAGGACAGGCACCAAAACTACACAGAGAAACCCTGTCTCGTAAAAACCAAAAAGGAACAGAAAAAGAAATTCACTCTTGAGAATGGGGCCTGTCACCGAGCCGCATCCCTAGCCCAAAGTTATCTTTTCAATACTCAAAATTTACTGCTTGCTCACATGGCAGCCTGTAGCCAAGTTTTAGAAAAAGTCATCTTAAGAGTATATGGTTGTAAAAACTCTCAGGGCAACTGCGATAAGAACTCTCCCTGGGGAGGTGAAAACCAAAGCCTTCATTACTGAGCACCAACAAAACCAAGGCACCATTCTGCTCAAGTCCAACTTGAGGAACCAATGAGCCCATTGAGCCTACTTACAGAGCATGCGTGCGGGTGACCCCAAGACAGCCAGGCCACTGAAAAGTCTCATGCCAGCATGGATGATTTCCCCATGGCTTCACAGCTAACTTCCACAGTCTATATGCTCCAGCACCTCCCAAGACCACCAGAGCGCCAGCCATCAAGGCAGAACTGTATACAAATGGCTGGGAGGTGCTGCAGGACGGCAGACTCTCAGGTCTGATCTGGGGGTCACTTGCACAGCTGTTCTGACGAAGATGGTTTTGTGTTCCACAACTTCCTTCACTTCATACACAATGACAAAGGAATATAATAGTGTTCAGCCCAAGAATCCATATGGTCTAACACCAACATCTCTGTTTCTTCCTTCTACCCCAGTATCTCTGTAGTAGTGTCTGCCCCAGACAGGCACTGGCATCCATACACTAGATGATGTACACGCCCCACGGAAGGATGCATCCCTGACCCTCAGTTACAAAGAGGCACTAAAGGCTACAGGAAGAGTGACATACAGCTTCTTCCCTGCTGGACCTTCCAGACTAGTGAGCGTTCCACATAACTAGACCAAAGAGTGCCTATAGGATAAGGTGAAACCATTGGAGGACACTGTACAGAGCTCAGAGGAGAGGTGTGTAGGAACTAAGTTTAATCCTGAAGGAAGAACAGACATCCGGGGGAAAGACGAGCAAAGGGCATTTATCCTGCAGAGAAAACAGCGTTAAGTAAGGTTGGCAATCCCAACCAGGTAGCAGCAGGTTCAATATGGGCAAACTCAGGAAAGTCCCAAATCACCAAGAAGCCAAAGTACACAGAGAAAGCACACTGCGATGCTAGACAAGGCTGCAATAGCTGAGGCCAAACAAATACACCTAGGGTCACTAACAGGAGGGGACAGATCAGGAGAGGCTCACAGAGGGAGCCATCTCCCCACCCCCACCCCACGCCCACCCAACAACTCACAGGCAGAGCACCTGGATGTGGTCTGCAGCGGCAGACACGGAGACAGACTGACACTAGGACCAACCCGTAGGCTCTTCTTGCCCACAGTGGCCATGTGTCGTCCATAGACTAAGAGGTCTTGATCCCTCAGCCAGCAAGAGTCTTGTTTCTCATTAGGCGTGAGCCCTCTGGGGCTGCAAATGGACAAGGGGTGTGACTGGCCTGGAAGGAACAAGGATATTCTAGAGATAAGTATCTCCCTTCGGCTATCCAACTGTTAGACAAAGTCCTCAAGAAACTGGAATTTCCCCCCAGGAATCTCAAGCTGGGAGGAGGTGGCTGAAGCCTGGTGGAGCCAGCAGGGTCTTCTGTCCTCCTGTCCCCTCTCTCCACTACCTAGAGGAGATCCCACATAATCCTGACCATCTGCATGGCCATCTTACAGGAGAAACTAGAGCCCAGACAATGATGGGTTAATAACGGGCAGGACACCCTGGGCATGACTGCTTAACTACATAGCCTTCCACCTAAGTTAGGAGCCAAAAAGTGGACTTGGGGTGGGGGACAAGCCGCTGGACATCCTTAACCCTCTTCTTTCTCAGTGTGGCCACATTGAATGATTTTTTTTTTCTTTTCACTACTGGTTTAATTGGCTTGTGAGAGTGGGTGGCTGAACCTGGCTTATTAGGGCAGTCAAGGCTCAGGCTCTAACCCCAAATAGCTCCAGTAACAGTGAGAGGTCAGAGTCTAAACAAAATGTATTTTAACAAATTCTTATAATTGTCATGTGCCCCCCAACCCCCACCCCACCACCATAGTACAGATGTAGAAAAGCCAAAGGTTCAAGTTCAAAGCCCATCTACCCAGGTATTTAGTGGACCTTGGGGAAACTGTTGGACCTCACCAACTCAACTCTTATCTGGTCTCAGAACTGTTAGGTCGGATGAGAATGCCTATGAAGTGCCAAAGTGATTTCTGACACACAGGTGTTCTGTTTTTCTAGCTAAAAGGAAGATGAACCAGATTATATCGGCATTCTCAAATTAGTCTGGATTTTGTGGTAGACGGAATTTCCTAAAGATGACTTCATTTAAAAAAAATAAAAAATCCCACCCTGACTTTGCTATTTCTCCCACTGAGATGTTCCTCTGAAATCCAGCCAGGCTCATGACCAATAGGAAAATGAGTCTCTTACTTCTGAAGCTAGATCACACAGCATGCTTCTCTTAGGAATGCCACCCTCAGATCTCAGCCACTATGGTGGAAGGAAGAGTAAGCAACCAGAGAGAAAAGCCACAGCTGCAGCCAACAGCCCAGCTGAGGACCCAGATGTCAGCCACACCAACCTGCCAGAGAGAGAGAGAGAGAGAGAGAGAGAGAGAGAGAGAGAGAGAGAGAGAGAGAGAGAGAGAACCAGCCTCCAGATGTCAAATTATCTTGGCCACTGAGTCTTCCCAGCAAAAGGCCCAACACAGGGCAGAGACAAAATATGCCTGACTACACCCTTTCCATTCTTGACCCACAGAATCTGTAAATACACAGGTTTTATTTTAAGCCACCTAATTTGGGCTTCCTATGTAACAACAGAGACTGCAAATAGATACAAAGTCTTCTAAGGCAATGGAGGATCCTGAAAATGTTTGGGAGTGGTTAAAAGCAAGCTGAAGGTTTCTAGGTTAATCTGAGTGTGGTTACCCGAGGTGAGGTGAGTATATTTGGAGGAAATCACCAATCTTATGGAATGCAAACACTGAACGTCCTGGTAAGGAGCAGTTTACAGATTCAGAGGTCAAGGAAAAGTGAGATATTCAAATGACTGCAACACCTGATCTAACTGCCAGAATCAGATATCTCCAAACAGGTTTTCTTGGTAGATAATGAGCAGAGAAAGAAAGTAAATTTTATTTGTGATGATTAGAGTTAATTCGACAGAATTTAGACTCATCTGGGAGATGGGAATCTGGGCGTGCCTGCCGGGTGTTATCTTGATACATTAACTGATGTG
The DNA here is from genome assembly GCF_007827085.1 of Peromyscus californicus insignis. Lineage (NCBI taxonomy): Eukaryota > Metazoa > Chordata > Mammalia > Rodentia > Cricetidae > Peromyscus > Peromyscus californicus. The sequence continues at coordinate 7,228,538 of NW_026294458.1, read as the reverse complement.
AGAAGACCCATCTTAATGGTGGTGAGACATTCCCTGAGCAGGGGCTTCTGGAGAACTCGGCGGAGAAGGAGAATGGAGAAGGCAGGCTGAGGACCGCAGGCATTCCTTGCTTTCTGTTTCTTGTTTGTGATACAATGTAACCAGTTACTTCAAATTCCTGAAGCCTTGATCCTGCCGCCATGATGGACTGCCATCTGGACTTGTAAACCAGAATGAACTCTTTCTCTTTTGAGTTGCTGTAGTCAGAGTGTTTTATCACAACAATAAGTAACTAAGACAGAAACTGTTGCACCAGGAGGAGGTTTGCGGCGGTGATAAACCTGACCATGGGGTGGTGGTGTAGAAGCCCTGGGAATGGTTTCACAGTTAAAATGTGGAGGAGTTTGGTGCTTCATGCTAGAAAAGCCCTAGTGCTCTGGAAGCAGGGCTTAACGGGCCATTCTGGCGAGTGTTTAGGAGACAAGAATGCTTAGAACACAGAGACAGTGGGTGACAGTCAGCTCATGAGGTTTCAGATGGGAAAAGAACAAGTGTATGAGGAACTGGGCTCTGGGGAATCTGGCTGCATTCTGTCTGCATCCTGAGAACCTGAGTCTAAAGGAATTCAAAGGTATAGAACTAATTTGTTTAGTAGCAAGAATCTCCAGACAGGATAGATGCTGAGAAAGTAGATGCAATTGCTAAAGAGGAATGAGTTCCTGAAGACAAAAATCTCACACATCAAAGGCTCCAACATGTGAAAACAAGCTTTTTGAAAAGAGAGAGCTGAGAATATGGAACTGAGAATATGGCTGAGCAGTCAGGTTTCCTTCTCCTCCAAAGAGAATGTTTTCCAAGGGTCAGCACACAGCAGCTGATACACCTGCGGCTATATCTCAAGCTAGCAGCAGAACTTGGCCGTGTTGTTCATGTGCTACTGGTTTGGAAGGTATGAAAGATGCAAGATTGAGAGGATCCTGGAGTCTTGTTCCAGGGTTTCAGAGAGCAACTGAGACCTGGCCATGTGTGGCAGGGTCAAAGCTCCTGCCAGGGAGCCTTCAGAGCCCACTATGTATTATGACGGCAAAGCCCAAGGCGCAATAGGAACTTCAGGGTGTCTATCAGAGATGCCAAGACTGTGGGACGTCCGTCAAGGACAGCTCCAGGGATAGAGTGGAGCCAGGTCAAGAGAGAGGCTGTGTGTGCTGCAGACAGAGCTGCAGAGTTGGGGCTAAGCAAGCCCTTTGGAGCCACTCAATTTTACCATAAGCCCCAGATGCCACACATGGGGATGCAGGATTCGGTGTTGGTCCTGCTGGATTGTAGTCTGATCATTTGTTGCCATGCCAAGATTTTTCTCTTCTGGAATAAGAATGCTTATTCTGTGCCATTACATGTTGGAATAAAGAAATTTGGTGGTTTTTTTTTTTTTTGGTTTTTGCTTTTGTTTGTTTTTAAAAAAGAGCTCACAGTTCCAAGACTTGGTTCTTTTAAAGTGTTAGAAGTGTTGAAGAGTATGGGGACTTTTAAAGTTGGACCGAATGCATTTTACGTTATAGCAGTCATGAGCCTATAGGGACAAGAGATGGAAGGTGACAGCTTAAGCAGCGTGTGTGGGTGTCTAGTTGACAAGGGGTGGGTTTTGTGATGGTTAGTGATAACTGCTGACTTGACAGAGCCTATGATCACCTGAGGAATGGGTATGCCTAGGACATCTTAACACTAATCAACATGGGAAAAATCAATCTTGATTGTAGGCAGAAGCATGCTCTGGTCAGGGGATTCTGGACTGTGTAAGATGGAGGAGGGTACCAAGCATGGGCAAGCATCCCCTGCTTTCTACTTTTCACTGTAGATGTAGTGTAACCAGCAGCCTCACACATGGCTTCCCCACCATGATGGAATCTAGCCCTGAACTGTGAGAACACATCTTTTTTCCTTTGAGTCACATTCATTGGACTATTTTATCACAGCAAAAGAAAAACTAAGACACCATCCTAAACATGATGTCTAGACAATCTGTGAGGCACCCAGCAAGAAGTTAGACATTCATGACCAGAAGTTGACTAATGAATGATTTTGGCTGAAATCTTAGAAACGAATGAGACCATACTAAGAAAATTCTGGCCTCCAGGTGCCTACATTCAGTTAATCAACAAGCAAGAGGAACTAGGGTTGCTCCGTCAAAGAGGCAGACTTCTCAAAGTCCCAACCAACTTCTGGAAAGATGTAATCAAAGAGACAAATGATTGATATTGATCCAAACAACTGGGGCCTAAAAAGGCCAAGATTAGAGGAGAACCTCTTTGCCACTGACGGAAAGTCAAACAAACACATGGACTGAAGAATAGAGACAACAAAATGTACATTTCTAAGAGTGTGGGGGTCACATGGCCACCTGCACTTGTCTATCTCCAGGGTACACATTAGGTTCCTAGACAGTTCTCTGAGTTCCCCAGCCTATCCTTCAAACTTTAGAAGAACAGTTCTAGTGTTAGTTGAACCCCACAAATTTCTTGGGTGGTATATAGTATCACTGAAGGAAACAGGTCATCCATACTGCAAGGCAAAAACCAAGGCAGGGTTAAGATGAGGCGGCCTTCTACCTGGGAAAGTGCACAAGAAATCTGGCTGACTGGATTCCTTTTATGTCAGTAGCAAATTCTTTGATCAAAAAACTGTTCTGGGAAAGTTGTAGGTGGAATAGATTCATTAACAACTCTAAGGCTCTCTGAATCTCACTCAAAAATGATATGAAGAAGAGGAAGTGGAGACCCTGATTGGAAAAACAATAACAGTGAATTCCAGAAATGAGGAGCATTCTAAGAACAGCAAGCCAGAGCACTGGGAGGCATGGGCTCTGAGAAGGAGGTGGTCTTATGCCTGCTTTCATGCGGGTTACCCTGCTTCTTCACAGTGGGCAGACACAGCATCAAACAGTTGGCCTGGACTGGGACTCTGGACCTCAAAAGCAGAACAGTAACTGGCTCACCCACAAGCAGAGTCAGCAAAGAGGCAGATCTGCAGATCAGAGCACCTCAGTCCCCAGCAAGAGTGAGAGGAAAGAGAAGTTACAGTTTTCTAAGACCTTGCTAGAATAGAAGTTCCTGGAAAAATGACATCAAAATTCTTCCAGTGCTTTGTTTACTTTCCCCCAAACACTGTTTTTAATGAAGGAAGGCAATGATGATAGAGTCTGAATAGCATGCAAGGGCTTTTTTTAATAAGTGAAGAGATCCGAGGTTTAAGAAAAATCAAGCGAGCATAAGGAAGGCATTTGGCTGCCTACTATACACTATTTGGCTTAACACTTACAATACTTTAAGGAATTCTGGCAGTCCTACTTTATAGAGACCAAATGCACATTCAGAAGGGGTGCAGCTGTACGGCCAAAGCTGTATAGCTAGCTAGTCCATGCCAGAGTCAGGATTTTCCCTGGCAAGCCTGCTTCCAGAGCCCATGGGCTGGACAGATCAATCTGTTAAGAGGAGCCTCTTAAGAGTAACAAGTTTGCTGGGCGGTGGTGGCGCACGCCTTTAATCCGAGCAGGAGGCAGAGCCAGGCAGATCGCTGTGAGTTTGAGGCCAGCCTGGGCTACAGAGTGAGTTCCAGGAAAGGCACAAAGCTACACAGAGAAACCCTGTCTCAAAAAACCAAATAAACAAACAAACAAATAAATAAATAGAAAGAGTAACAAGTTCAGCATTAGTCAAGTGTGAGCTAATGAGCTTTGTGGTAATGCTCCAACAACGACTATACCCTAGAACTGGAGACTGTATGGAGGGGCACTTCCATCATATATCATATATACCTCCACCAAGACAGCAATTCACACATGTGTCAGAACCACTCTGTGTGAGAGGCAAAGTTCCTGTTATCACCCTTGTCTTTGGAGAGCCTCTCTCAGCACTCCCATGCTCCTGTCCAACTGACCAACACATCTTCCCTGCTCCACAGTATCCCTGTCTCAACCTGTCATCAAGCACTCTCTTCTCTCCAGTCCTTCAGAGTCCGGACTCAGGAAGGAAGAGGTAGGATCACCAGACAGACCAATCTCTGCCAAGCTGTTAGCTGACAAACCGTCTGGGATACAAGTTTTAATGTAGTTAAGATGTGTCTTACCATTATACGGGTACTATACAGGAGTAATTGCAATGATGGATGTCTTGGGCATTCTAGAAGGCTGAAAGAAGAGAACTAATTAGGGCAAGCAATCAACCAACCATGCAACCAATAACCTAAGTATGGAGTCCTACCTACACCCGCTGTGGATTAACTACTGAGCAGATCAACTCATTCAGGGAAGTGCCTATTATTATCACACCCATTTAACAACAGGCAACAGTCACAGCAAGACTGAGTAACCTTCCAAAGTCACAGCCAGTAAGAAGCAGCAGCTAGATCCAAACTCACACTCTAGTCTAGTCTAGTCACACCCAGTCTTACTCTTGATACTAATTCCCACAGTGCTCAGAGTGATCTGAAGATCCTCAGGGTCCCCAAGATCCTTTTGGAAGTCCATAGGGATAAAACTATTTTCCTCATCATGTCAAGATGCTTTCCACTTGCAGATATTTGCAAAGGTTCTACAAATCAATGGTAGATTCAGCTACAGATGCATCAGCCTGACTGGAGGCATGGGCAATGAGCTAACTACAGGTGCTTCAACCTGACTGGAGGCGTGGGTAATGAGCTAACTACAGGTGCTTCAACCTGACTGGAGGCGTGTGCACTGAGCTGTATGAAGAGTCTGGGGGTCCCTCTGTCATGTGCTGTTGAAGCAGTAAAAATCATTAAAGTTTAAGTATGTAGATTCCAGAGTCAACTCTAAAGAAATGTGATGCAACAAGTATGAATACAGCACTCCTATTGCATAGTGAAGTAAGATGACTGAGGAGAGATGTGGGAACAGCTGCGAGCTACGTTCTGCACGGAAATTCAAATCCACTAACAGTGACTGGCAACAAGAGAGACTTGGAATTGGGGTTCTGACAGACAGTTCTTGAAAATGAACAAATGAAGTTGTTACACCAGTATTTGTTGCCAATGCTGAAATTTGGTATCTCGGGCAAAACTTCAATTTTTAGAAAACATGTGTACGACGCCATGAGCCTACAACTTCTCCATATTTGAAGGTTTGGGGATGAAAGTGGTCACGGTGGCGATGCATGCAGTTTTATGACACTAATGTAACAAGTCAACATTTACAAGCTCTGAACTGCCCAACAATCTATTATTTTCCAAATGACTGCACCATCCCGCAGCAGTCAATGGTTTTAAAGTAAACGTATATTAAGAGTTAGTCACAGGGCTGCAGAAACGGCTCAGTGTTTGAGAGCACTTACTGCACTTGCAGAGAACACCCAACCACCAGTTGGGTTCTAGGCGTTCCAACTACCTCTCACCTCTAGGCACCTACATTCACATGGTACGTGTAAGTGCATGTGAATGTGCGTGCACACACAATAAAAAGAAATCCATGAATCTCCTTTTTAAGATTATTCATATAGAGCCAGGCCTAACGATACAGACATGAGTCCCAGCTACATAGGAAATTGAGGCAGAAGGATCATAAATTCAAGTCCTGACTGGGCTTCAGAGTTGATTCAAGGCCAGGCTAGACAATTTAGTGAGACCATGCATCAAAATGAAATAAATGAGTGCTGGGATACAGGTCCATGGTGGAGAGCTGGTCTAGCATATGTGAGGTCCATGGTGGAGAGCTAGTCTAGTGTATGTCAGGTCCATGGTAGAGAGCTGGTCTAGTGTATGTGAGGTCCATGGTGGAGAGCTGGTCTAGTGTATGTGAGGTCCAGGGTAGAGAGCTAGTCTAGTGTATGTCAGGTCCATGGTAGAGAGCTGGTCTAGTGTACGTCAGGTCCAGGGTAGAGAGCTGGTCTAGTGTATGTGAGGTCCATGGTAGAGAGCTGGTCTAGTGTATGTCAGGTCCAGGGTAGAGAGCTGGTCTAGTGTATATGAGGTCCAGGGTAGAGAGCTGGTCTAGTGTATGTGAGGTCCAGGGTAGAGAGCTGGTCTAGTGTATGTGAGGTCCAGGGTAAAGAGCTGGTCTAGTGTATGTGAGATCCATGGTGGAGAGCTGGTCTAGTGTATGTGAGGTCCATGGTAGAGAGCTGGTCTAGTGTATATGAGGTCCATGGTAGAGAGCTGGTCTAGTGTATGTGAGATCCATGGTGGAGAGCTGGTCTAGTGTATATGAGGTCCATGGTAGAGAGCTGGTCTAGTATATGTCAGGTCCATGGTGGAGAGCTGGTCTAGTGTATGTCAGGTCCATGGTGGAGAGCTGGTCTAGTGTTTGTGAGATCCATGGTGGAGAGCTGGTCTAGTGTATGTGAGGTCCAGGGTAGAGAGCTGGTCTAGTGTATGTGAGGTCCATGGTGGAGAGCTGGTCTAGTGTATGTGAGGTCCATGGTAGAGAGCTGGTCTAGTGTATGTGAGGTCCAGGGTAAAGAGCTGGTCTAGTGTATGTGAGGTCCATGGTGGAGAGCTGGTCTAGTGTTTGTGAGATCCATGGTAGAGAGCTGGTCTAGTGTATATGAGGTCCATGGTAGAGAGCTGGTCTACTGTATGTGAGATCCATGGTGGAGAGCTGGTCTAGTGTATGTGAGGTCCATGGTAGAGAGCTGGTCTAGTATATGTCAGGTCCATGGTGGAGAGCTGGTCTAGTGTATGTCAGGTCCATGGTGGAGAGCTGGTCTAGTGTTTGTGAGATCCATGGTGGAGAGCTGGTCTAGTGTATGTGAGGTCCAGGGTAGAGAGCTGGTCTAGTGTATGTCAGGTCCATGGTGGAGAGCTGGTCTAGTGTATGTGAGGTCCATGGTAGAGAGCTGGTCTAGTGTATGTGAGGTCCAGGGTAGAGAGCTGGTCTAGTGTATGTGAGGTCCATGGTGGAGAGCTGGTCTAGTGTATGTGAGGTCCATGGTAGAGAGCTGGTCTAGTGTATGTGAGATCCATGGTGGAGAGCTGGTCTAGTGTATGTGAGGTCCATGGTAGAGAGCTGGTCTAGTGTATGTGAGATCCATGGTGGAGAGCTGGTCTAGTGTATGTGAGGTCCATGGTAGAGAGCTGGTCTAGTGTATGTGAGATCCATGGTGGAGAGCTGGTCTAGTGTATGTGAGGTCCATGGTAGAGAGCTGGTCTAGTGTATGTCAGGTTCAGGGTAGAGAGCTGGTCTAGTGTATGTGAGATCCATGGTGGAGAGCTGGTCTAGTGTTTGTGAGATCCATGGTGGAGAGCTGGTCTAGCATATGTGAGGCTTCAGGTTCAATTTTAGAAATGAGAAGAAAGAAAAAATGTTGGGAGGGAGGGAGGGAGGGAATGAAAGAAGAAAGGGAGAAAAGAAGAAAGGGAGGAAGGGAAGAGGGAAGGAGGAAGAGGGAAGGAAGTCAGTTAGCTAGTTGTTCCTATGGTTTCAGATACAACACAGCAATGAAACTTTAAAAAAAACTATGGCTTGAGGGCTGGAGAGATGGCCTAGGACACTTGCTTGTCCTTCCAGAGGACCCAGGTCCAATTCCAGCACCGAGAGGCTCAAATCCACCTGTTTTCCAGCTCCAGGGGATCTGATGCCCTCTTCTGACTTCCGTAGGTACTGCACACCTGCGGTACACAGTCATACATGCAAGTAAAACACTTGGACATGAAATTAATCAATCTAAAAGGAGAAACTACCACTTGTCAATTTTGGTGCAGCATTAAAGAAAGACATACACGATTATCTGAAAAAGCTGTTAAAATATCCTTTCTGGGGCAACGAGTCGTCTCAATGGGTACAACCTAAGTTTGACCTCTGGAAGCCACATGACGGAAGCAGAGAACTGACGCTCCGACAAGCTGTTCTCTGCCCTCTACATGAGTGCTCCCCATGAACACCACACATGGAGAATATAGATCACGAGAAACGCTCACACACCTCAGCTTTCCACAGCTTCCAGCTCAGTCACTGCCAAGGTCCACCCCCACTCCTCACCACGATGCTGTCATCATGCTGCTACTCCTTCCCTCCTTTGGCACCTGGCTCCACCACGCTCTCAGCATTCACCAGGAACTAGGGAAGGCTGCAGTGAAGCATCTCAGGTCTGTGCAACACCAATCTTGTTTCTTTAACCCGACAGAGCAACAGCCTTGGAACTCACCTACGCTCATCCCTTTATCTTACTACAGAGCTGACAGACAATGGCAGAGGACAGAAATGTCCTATCTTCCCAACTTCAGTATGTTCCAGAGAAACCGGCGTGCAAAGACAATGGGGAAAGGAGCCGAGGAATGGTTTAAAAGAGAAATGTTAGTACGTGCTTGATCCCATCGACACTACATGCCGGACCAAAGGTGGAAGCTGCGGGGGGGGGGGGGGGGGGGGGTAGGGTGGTGGTGGTGGGTTTTCCTCAGATTTAACAGATATTAGAGCCAAATCAGAAATCTGAGAAATCAGAGCAAAATAAATGAAATAAATATAAACACATATCCCTTAAATACATATAGTAGAGTAGGAATATAAAAGGCCTAGGATGCTCTCTATCAATAAAACAGGAAAGAAATAGAGGAGAACACAAACTTAGTGATAGTAAAAAACATATTCATATTACAATTTAAGCATTTGTTCTGAGCCGGGCATGGTGGCTTGTGCCTTTAATCCCAGCACTCAGGAGGCAGAGGCAGGTGGATCTCTGTGAGTTTGAGGCCAGTCTGGTCTACAAAGCAAGTTCCAGGACAGCCAGGGCAACACAGAGAAACCCTGTCTTGATAAACCAAAACCAACTAACCAAGCAAGCAAGAAATTTGCTCAGTGACTTAGAAAGGATTCAGGTATTCAATCACCAGGACTTCAGCACGATCTTACACTCCTTTTTTTCTTCTTTTTTTCATTCATTTTACACACCAATCAAAGATCCCCCTCTTCCCTCCTCCCACCTCCCTAGCCTCCCCTCCCTACAAGAAGGCAAGTCCTCCCATGGGAGGCACATCCAGTAGAGGCAAGTCCCAGCCCTTCCTTCCCCCTGCCTCAAGGCTGCTCTTAACATCTTTGTCAGAAGGGGGCGCAGCTTTCCTTACAGATTCAGCAGCAGCAGGGAAGCCCCCAGTCCCTCAGAAGGCTGCTCACCTCTGCCAGAGCATCTATTGGGCCAGGCGGCCCAGCAGGAATCAGCATCTGCAGGTGTGTGGGTTAAATGCCTTCCCCAGTCTGTATTACTAAATTCTACCAACAGTTCCTAGCCAGGCAGAAAGTATGAACTCCTTCCATCCGGGATCACATAGGTAAATCCTATCTTAAAAATCCCAAGTATCAACTCCTTTTGCAAGAAGGAAAAAGATGGACATGCCCAAGGCCAGAGACAGCATGTTCTCTTATCTTTGCTTTTACGATGCTGTTGTCACATGTACGTCTAATTGGAAGCCGAGACCTTGGTGAGGAAATAAAAACTTAATTACAGGACTCTTCTGGGAAGACATGGTAAGCTTTACACAGCAGATATGAGGCCAAAAATCTAAGACCCGGGTTGTGGCCACAGTCACTAAATACTCCCCAAGCCCACTTCATAGCTGCCAGGTCTCGGAACTCAGTCCTATGGACACCACTGCCAGACTCCAAACTAGTCCCCTAATGGAGGCTCATAAAATGTGTTAGATGAGTGAATAGAGACACCACACCCTGTGGGAGCAGATTAGTCTAAAACCACAAGCATGCATTCACTAACTCCACTCTGACCACACTGGTCACTCCAGTGGAGGCCTCTGAAAACTAACTGGTTGCTCCCTCCCGGAAGTTTTACTCGGTGGTAGTGTCTGGCTCCCTGGGGGCCCTCGGGTTACCCTTTACAATACTGTTGGATCAGACCAACCAGAGTATAATAAAGTTGGTTGTTACCACATCTGGTTGGACCCAGGACCTGCCTTGTACAGCTGGCATGCCAGCTAGGTTCCTTCCAAGAGCCTCAGGGTGCTCCCTCAGGCTCCTTCCCCATCAGGCACCACACCCCTTCAGGTTTCTGAGTTGAAGGCTATCTCCCCTGCCTGAGTTCCTCAAAGCAGAGATAATTCCAAGGCTACCTTGCAACTGTCCAGGCAGGAATCAAGGCATTCTATGAGAACACTTACGCCCCTCTTCCCCTGCTATCTGACTGTTGAAATGATGGACCCCAAGAAATTGGATTTTCCCCAGGAGTCTCAGGCTAGGAGATGCAAAGGCTGGGACTTTGGTTCTATTTAAACCTAAACTTCATGTCAGGACAGATGGACTTGGGAGAGAGAGTTCTCACTGGATCTCTCTTCTTCCTAATTTGGCCACACCGAATACATCTCCTTTTTCTGTTTCTCATGATTATTTGTTTAATTGGCTATTGAGATTGAGTGGCCAAACCTGGCTTAATAAGGTTGCCAGAGCCAAGACTCTGATCCCGCAAACTCTCTCAATGAAAGGTGAATGTTTTTGCAGCTTTCACCTAAGATTGTATGTGATGTTCCCATTGGCTGGCTCTGGTGTCTGTTCCCCCTGGAACATGACCCCCCAACTACAACACGTGCAAGATCACTCCATATTCATGCCACGACAGTTCAAGGGCAACTGAGCTGCAAGGAACTGGCTGCCGAGCTTCACCCACTGTGGCCATTCATCACTGTGTTCTTCCATCCTGTTTATACCCAGAGATCCCAGCAGAGGGCACCAGGAGGGAGGAAGCTGATGGAGTTTAAAAAAAGGAACCGTAGTCTCAGTTTCAATGAGTCTCCGTAACATCAGATTGAGTCAGCTCCCACGGACAGCAACCTGATGCCTCCTGCTGACCCTGATATGCAAAACTGTGTAATCAGAACTGGGTGGCAAATCCACGCTAGGAAGAGCATGACCTCAGCCTTCAAAATTAGACCTGTACAAAAGCCCTCAGCAGCTCAGTGTCTCTCCTGCACAGAGCTTTTGACATTCCTTCCAGACTTTAATTTCAAGTTAATAGGTTTCGCCATAAAAATAGGTATTTTTTTGTGCTGAATAATATTTTTTTCCTTTAGAGTTTTTTGTGTTTGTTTGTTTTTTTTATTTTTCCAAGACAGGCTTACACTGTGTAACAGCCTTGGCTGTCCTGGATCTCACACTATAGACCAAGCTGGCCTTGAACTCACAGAGATCCGTCTGCTTCTGCCTCCCAAGTGCTGGGATTAAAGCCATGTACTACCACCGCCTGGCTCTTTTAGAGTTTTTAAAAAATGAGTTTAGGGGCCAATTTCTAGTTGGCTTGGTGGTTGAGAGCACTAACTGGTCTTGCAGAGGTCTTGGGTTCAGTTCCCAGTCCCCACGTGGCGGGCACAGCATCTGCAACTCCAGTTTCAGGGGACCCAAGCCATTTTCTGACTCACACCGGCAGCCAACAAAACTCTCCAGACATATATGGTTTTGGTTTGTTTTTTTTAAAATTAGTATTTTGGGTTAGCATACAAAGTCATGGGTTTTGTTACAGCGTTTTCATGGCCAGCGTTCATTTGTCTTTCTTGTTTTGATGGTTTTAAACACGTGGTGTTTCTGTCCTTCACATTCACCCTTTCCCAGCAGTCTCCAGCCGTGCTGGGCTCGTCAGTTCCTCTCATGTCTCTCCTATGTCCTTCCTTCCAACAGTGCTGGCTCCTCTTTAAATTCCTTCCAATCTGTCGACATCTCTCTGTAACCGATGCGTACCCCACCCTTAACAAACACTCTAGGTAGCTCTGTTTCCCAAGACTTCTCCAAAAAACCCCTACAGTAAAAACAAAGCAAAAGGGGTAGTTCAAATCTGTGATCTCAGCTTTGATATAAAATTCTACCAACACTGTACATGAAAATGTGCATGTCTCATCTGCACAATTAAAACAAAGATATGGGAAGCAGACAGACTCATTGTAACAGCCTCCCTAACAAACTATTCCAAAGACACACTACCCATGAGCCCTTCCTGCTTTCAGACTACTGGAACAACAGACAGCAAAGAACGAACATTTCTCCAGGAACCCTGTGTTGGGGGAGGAAAAGGCTGAATCCCGGATGCCAGGCAGAGGCAGAGCTCACTCCCCAGGAACATACACTAACTTTCTGGCTTTGGTTTGATCTTTTCTACAAAACTTCCAACAATGACACAGGAAACATGAAAACAACTAGGGCTCTTTTTCTCACTGCTTTGGGTAAATGTAAATAAACTCATTTTCCTTTATCAATTTGCTTTTCGTCAATTTTTTTTTTAAAGAAATGGCAGTTTAGGGGGCTGTAGAGATGGCTCAGTGGTTAAAAGCACTTGTTGCTCTTCCAGAGGATCCAGGTTCTATTCCCAGAACCTATGTGATGGCTCATGTAACCCCAGTTCCAGGGGATCTGATGCCTTCTTTTGGCCTCTGCAGGAACGGAATACATGTGGTGCACAGACCTCCATACAGGCAAAACACCCATACACATGATGTTCTAAAAAAAGGAAGGAAGGAAGGGAGGGAGGGAGGGAGGGAGGGAGGGAGGGAGGGAAGGAGGGAGGAAGGAAGGAAGGAAGGAAGGAAGGAAGGAAGGAAGGACAGCTTATAACTCTAAGTACCTCCTTATACCAGAGTTACTAAATACAACTGGGGCTGGAGAGAGCCAAGATCTTGTCTCAGACTCACAGGATCCTCTGACACTGGACTTCTGAGCACTGAGATTTAAATGTGCATGCCACATCTGGCTCAGAAATCTTACTAGTTCCTCTAATTTGAACTTGGACATAGAACAATGGGGCATGTGTGAGCAGAGGAAACACGTGTACTGTGTCTATGGTCACTGCTTGTGACCTGTTGCCTGTAGCCCTTGTGATGTTCTCAGTGCAGGTTCCAATGGACTCCACTTAGGTTCAGCAAGACTCAGGGCAAGCTCAAGAATTCATCAATCTACGCTTAAGCAGAAGTCAAGGCCCTAAGAAACCAAGCTTCTTGGGAAGTAGCACACTCATAAACATGAATGACTTGCATAACATTTTTTTCTCAGGCAGGGTCTCTTTCTATGTAGACCAGGCTGCCCTTGAACTCATGGAGTTCTGCCAGCTTCTGCGTCCCAAGACCTGTGATTAAAGGTGTGCACCACAATGCCTGGCTCTCATCACCCACATTTTTAAAAGCCAAGTAAGGCAGCTTATACCTGTAATCCCAGTGCTGGGGTGGCAGAGACAGGAAGATCTTTGGGGCCTGCTGGCCAGCCAGTACAGCTGAATTGGTAAGCTCCATGTTCACTGAGAGACCATCTCAAAGAACGAGAAAGAGGCAACTGAGTGAGATGCCCGACGTTGGCCTCTGTTCTCAACATACAAACACAAAGGCACACCCACAAATGTATGAACATACACATGATGAGTCAAACACTGATAGAGCTCTGGGTTCTGGTTGGGTGAAGTCTGCTAATCGATGACCATCTACAGCCACCTTCAATCGGATGTAATAATCCAGACCATCTACAGCCACCTTCAATCAGATGTAACAATCCAGACCATCTACAGCCACCTTCAATCGGATGTAACAATCCAGAAGTCAACAACAGGCACTCAGCCCAACCGGGAAGAAAGAACTTTGAAAAGTTAATGCTAATAGTTCCTCTGCTAGCTACGACTGTGCTTTAGGAGGTTCCCTGGGAGGGAAATGCGGACTGAGGGCAGCTAGTACAACTAACACACTCTGAACACATCTCTGTGTGACACAAGCAGCCTCGGGCTGTTCCAGTGAATAACTGCTGGTGCACCTGTTACCTTTGACACCCTAGAGACAAGATGCAGATCCCGGCACGCGGGAGATGCCTGCCGGTTACTAAGCACAAGCACTTTAATACAGTCTTACTTTATTCCTGAGACAGTCATTCGAGACACTCAGGAAAAAAATATTTTAAAAAATAATTTTAGTTGTTAGTATTCCAACAATGATGTTACTTTTGATGTTCTTGACCTGAGTAGTGGTGACTTGGGGATTTACTTTATACTCATTCACTGAATTAATGTGGGGGGGAGGGGCACACACACTTACTGTATATGTCTTTGTGTTTAAAAAAAAAAAAAAGAATAAAAGGTAGTAACTGTCCACCATAAGAAATGAGAGAAGAAGGAGAGGAGGAAGCTGGGCCAAACAGGGTGCAGACTCAAATTTCTTGTTGTGGGTTTTTTTTAAGTTCTGAAACTCACTCTGTAGACCAGGCTGGCCCTGAACCCATAGAGATCCCCCTGCCTCTTTCTCCTGAGTGCTGGGATTAAAGGTGTGTGCCACCACCGCCTGGCACATCCTTTGTTTTTAAAAGATAGAAGCATGGTTTTCATTTTTCTATCAAACTCAGTATACTATGCTTTCATGTAGAAAAAAAAAATCTATTTCTTAATAAAGCAAACCTTGGCTAACTGAGACGCGCGTGCGCAGCGTCCTCAGCATTTGTCCTGAAAACGGAAGGGAGAGGTGGTGGGCGACAATCTGCTCTGACCTCCTCCCACCACCTGTCATCCAGAAAGGACAGAGCGGTTCCAGTTCCGGGTTAGGATCAGGCAGGAAGGACGCGTGTCCCAGGGAGGGAGCCTACAGAGCAGATCCTGTCGACACTGCTCTTTCCCAAGTGTACTGCCAGGACAAGAAAGTCAGCCAGAGGCCAAGGAAAAACAAACTTCAAAGGTATAAGGTTACAGGGTTCAAGGTTAGGGAGAATCTCCTGTTTGTGTTATGTTGCACGTGACTCTGTGTGATGTGTGAGCCTGCCTGTGCATGTCTGATGTGTGTGCACAGAAGCTTGAAGTTGATGCCGGGTTCTTCTTCAGACACTCTTCGCTTAGTTTCTGAGGCAGGCTCCTCACAGAGGCTGGGATCTGCCATTTCCAGCCAGTCTAAGCTAGCTAGCGTGCCCCTAGGTATTGTGCTGGGACTCACAGGTGGCTTGTCATGCCCACCTGCTTTATGTGGGTGCAGGGGATGCTGCCCCAGTTCTCACACAGCCCACAGTCTAACTGCTTCCCAGCAGGTTCAAACATCACACTTGATGCACTAAATGCCACTGGGTGGTAACAAAGGTCCTGGGCTGCTTATGTAGGCTTGGATAGCCCAGAACTCGTAGTGATTCTCCTGCTTCTGCTACCAAGTGCTGGGATTGCACACATGTGCCACCACACCAGGATACACAAGTGCTCTTTGAGTGAGTTAAGAAATATGGATTTTAGCTTGGACCTGCCTCAACTGAGTGTATCAGGCTCTGATGACTCCCCACGGGAGTCTTGAAGGAGGTGGGAATGGGAGTGGAATGAGAGGGAAGGCTGGGGGGCGGGAGGAGGGAGGGGAAGGGATCTGTGGTTGATATGTAAAATGAATAGAAAATTTCTTCATAAAGAAGAAAAAAAAGAAATACAGATTTTTAGCTAGGAGGTAGTGGTGCACACCTTTAATCCCAGCACTCGGGAGGCAAAGGCAGGTGGATCTTCATGAGTTCAAGGTAAGAATAGAGACTTCAGAGTGAGCTCCAGGACAGCCAGGGCAACACAGAGAACTCCTGTCCCAAAAACAAATCTGTGTGTCAATAAATAAATGAATGAATGAATAAATAAATAAATAAATAAATAAATAAATAAATAAATAAATAAATAAGAAAGAAATCTTGATTTAAAGCTGCTATATATTTAAAAGCTCTCCGACCCGTTAACACTCTGATCCTGCACCTCTCACTAACCTGTTACAGGACTGCCCCAAGCCCTGGGCTTGAAGACTGGCTACCGAGGGTCTTAGAGGCTTTTCTTGTTTTCAATCTATGGACAGAGACTAGGTGAGTTTCTTCAGTAGGATGTCCCCAGTGGTGACTAGAGTTCTTCCTGTCTTTCTAAAAAGGGATCCCAGGACCAGGATGGCTCAGCAGGCCAGGGCGACTGCTGAGCAAGCCTAGAGAATTGAATCCAGTGTGCTGGGGAAAGGTGGATGGAGACAGTGGATTCCACAAAGCTGTCCGCTGACCTCTGCACACGTGCCAAGGCACAAATGATACCTTAAAAATCAGAACAAACAAACAAAGAGGATTCTCTAGCTGAGCGTGGCGGCACATGACTGTACCCAGTCCTCAGAGACGGGAGTACAGTTGCCATAAATTTGAGGCCATTGTCTCCATAACAAGTTACAGGCTGAAACTACAGTGTGAGACCCTGTCTTGACAAAGCAAAACCCCTTTCTTCACACCACCACACCACCCTTAGCGGCAGTGAAAAGGGACACATGGCGTATGAGTCCCGTGACTACTGCCCGCCTGTGTCCAGTGTAGAGAATGCATCCGTGTGCTGTAACATCAGGAGCGGTGGCTGGCAACCAGAAAGAACCCACAACTGCCCGCCGTCACCACTGTGGGAAGTCAGGCATCAACAGTTCAAGCAGCAGCTTTCTTTTCACCAACGACTAGTTACATGAAAACCCTCCTTCCCAGTCAACGTATTCTAGATCGGTAGAACTGGATAGACACAATACGTACAATCATTAGAGGCTGAATTCCTTCATCACAACATCACCATGGCAACCCCATTCTCCAATGTATGGCTGCCCCTGCATAATTCTAAAGTAAGCCTAAATTCCATTCTTCTCAATTTTTTCTTTGCTTTTTTTTTCTTTTTTAAAACTTTTTAACTACTTCTTTGGGAATTCTGTATAATATGTTCTGAACATAGCCCCCCTTTCCCCCCAACTCTTTTTGGATCCACCCCTTTCCCTCATCAACTTTGTGTCCTTTTATCCTCAAGTTCTTGACACAAAGAGCTTCGATATCACTGACAAACTCAATCTCATTACATCTCTAGAGGGTCAGTGACTAAAACAATTTAAAGATAGGTGTTGCAGTCTAAGAACTTCTCTGTTCTCCAGTTTGAGCTTACTGAGAAAATTTATCATTACTTTGTGTATGTGCACACATGTCCCACGGTGCAGGTGTGAAGGTTAGGTCAGAGGATGGCCTGAGGGAACTGGGCGTCTATTCTCTCCTTTCTAAACATGTAGGTGGTAGGACTCGAACTCAGGTCTTCAAGCTTGGTGGCAAACACTTTTCACTCACTGAGCTATCCTTCTAGACCAAGAACAGTAATTTAGCCTAAATATTTACACATCGAGGCTGGGTTGATAAAGGATAATTGCCTATTGGTTTATTTATCACTCGTCTAGACTTAAGAAATATCACAGGAAAAAAAAAAACAGAGAAGTTGAGGTCCTCACTTGAATACGGAGTTAAAACGCATAATCATTACTGTTTAGACACTAACAATAATGAACTCCGGAGCCTACCATCCAAACAAGCAATTGGCATGGATGCAAGTGTTAACAGTTCCTGGAGACTGGCCAGAAGTCCTCACTCTGACCGTCTAATCTCCTGTCTCTGTGGTGACTCCCTGGCTGGCCACCTCCTTCCAGGTCCACCATCCTTGGGCAAGCTCATTTCTTATGGGCATCTCTTCTTGCTCAGGGTAAGACTGAGCAGGAGAAAGTTTTCAAGTCCTTTTCCTACCCACTGAACGATCCAACTCAGAACTAGCCTGGATGGGGGCTCTCATTAAAATGCTCTTTTACAATGAAAAGTCACATTATGTTCAAAAAGTCCCTGACATCAAGCCAAGAAAATAAATTAGTTTAGTTCAGAGAGATAAACCAGGCAAGTATATAGACCTAAGAAAATGGAAAAGCGCACCCAAAGCAGTCATGTCTGGGCTCCTGGTCCCTAGTTGACTTAACATGTAAAGCTCTCAGGAATTCCCGCCGCCACTGAGCAAGTAACTACTGGATGACAGTGACCTAAAACACTTAATTTCATCAGAAACATTTACACTGCTGAATTAAAAAGCACTTTTAGGGCCAGGGAGACAGCAGCTCCCCAAGTAAAAGTGTTGCCACCAAGCCTAATTAGTAACTTGGGCTCCATCCTGGGACCCAGCTCCACATGGTACAAGCAAAGACCTGACTCCCACACGGTGCCCTCTGGTCCTCACATGGATCACAGAAAAATACAAAGTAAATAAACCAGAGCCACTTTAAACATGTTTAAAAGCATTTCTATTCATTTTTCCGCAATTCCAACATTGATGGTCTTTAAATTTCTTACTCCAAATCAGATGCTGTACTTCCCCCATTTTTAATGGGAAATTTAATTTTGTTAGCGAAATTTGTTTAAAAAGCAAAGTATATTTTCTACCTATTTCCTATGGCCAGAAGCTAGTAAGAGTATATTGTAAAGCTTTTCTTTTCAGTAAAGAGGGAGAATTAAGATATACAAGATATTTACGTAACTATGTTTTAATCTCTCATTCACCTGAGAAAATGTAGGACTGAGAGCAGTAAGAAGAAACTTAAGCATCATGCTGTATGGTCCAATTAGTCAGCATTACCCAAAATGCCAGGGCCGTGTGAAAGAAAAGAACTTTCTGCTTCACTGTGTGGCTCAAAGGCTTCTCGTCGAAATGAATAATGTCAATGGAGGGATTTCCTTCCCAGCATTTGAGCTCCATGGCCACCATGGGTTCCCCTGGTGCTGGCAGTGACTGGTACCACTCCTGTAGACTGCCAGCTTCTTCAGGAATGTTCTCTCCCTCTCTCCACATCTGATCCCTATTTTTTATTATCTTTTACTGCCTCAAGGTGTCAGACCTTGTACCGGGAGAATCAACATCACTGGGTAAGATACAGGGAAGGTAATACATAATTATCTTGGAAAAAAGTCAACTCACATCTCTCTTGTAAAAAGTTAATTATCATCTCCCAAAATAAATCATACCTGGGGAGCCCACTTAGCCACTGTGCCATGAAAAATAAGGCGACTGTCTGACCCAAATGCAGCAGGGTATAGCCACGGTCTCCAGTACTCACTTAAAATGCTATCTCCTAAGACCACCCCTGGTCCTGACATCCATATAACACATAATAAAGCAGCAGAATATACCCTTCTCCCACTGCCCCCAGCTCAGGGCCGTGGAGTCACCTGATGACCCTCCTTCCCTCTGTCAAACTTGAGCATCTACTCACTAATTCAACAAGTCCTGTTTCTTCTCTTCGCAATCTCTATCTGCCTTCTTTGAGCTTTCTCAGTCAATATCCCAGTACAGACCTTTTCACTCAGCTCCTACCCGCTCATTCCCATAGCCTCCCCACCTCCTGCCCATTTCACCCATGGACACCTGATTACTATCTCACAGCTGATTAGAAACAGAAGCGGCCACAGAATGAACTGTCTTGTCCAGCGTGCACAGTTCCCCAGGGTTCCAGACAGTGTTCCAAATACATTCCAAAAATCAATGGGCTCACTGGCCATCTCACCAGCAAGCAGTCCCTTCCCATAGAGAATGTGAACCATTTCCCTCCAGCCCTGTGAGTACTCTGAACAATCCTGATCCACGAGAGTGTCTCATGGGGCTGTGTTTCTCACCCTGGCTGTGTTAGATTCTTTCTGTGCTGATACTATGGTCATAAAATTGGTCTTAATATTTTCTCTGAAAAGTCCTAACTGACATAAATAGAGAAATGGTACAATTACCCCAGCTTTAACAATTAAGCACCCTGTGGCAATCTTACCTCATGTATCACCTAACCCACACAGGCATGTCTAACCTGTGGCCCACGGGCTACATACACCCCAGGATAACCATGAATGTGGCCCAACTGAAACATTACAAGGATTGGGGTTTTGTCTGGTAACTCGGTCCATGGTTCTCAACTCTGCAGGTGACAATATCAAGAAGCTGAACGTTATTCCCATTGCTCCTTCATAACTGTGATTTGTCTACTGCTCTGAGTCATAATGTAAGTATCTACTATGCAGGATATCTGACAGGCAACCCCTATGAAAGGGTCATTCCACCCCAAAGGTTGAGAGCTGCTGTGAAAAGGAAACCCTGTCCTCATGAGCAGGCATGCCCCTCCCTTAGACCTTTGATGGACATCCTCGGCCCATACCCTGCTGGGTCCCATCTGCAGACATAGAAGCCACTAGTGTTACCTCCAGGCCCTGAGAGCTCAGGGTTCCCTAGCAAGTGCTCCCCACTCTCCTCTTAGTCTGGAGTGGAGGACTTATTTCTCAGCTCAGCATTCACTGTGTTGCTAAACTTTTTCAATGTCACACATTATTACACACATTTTCCCAGCCAAATTCTTTCTTCACTTCAGGGTTCTACCTTAATTAACCTTTGTTTTGCTAATTTCCATTAATCCCCTTCTATTTCAAGTTGTGGGGATTTTTGTTGGTTTTTCTGTTTTCTTTGAGGACAGAAGCTTGCTATATACTCCAGGCTGGCCTTGAACTTGTAATCCTGTGGTCTCAGCCTCCTGAGCTCTATAAGTGTAAGCCACCACGCCCAGTCTATTTCAGATGTTTCTTCACTTGATCTAGAACACTGTTCTTGGACCCAGTTAAGATTTAAGCACATGCCTTTCTCCCCAAACATTCTGGTTACTGTCTTAAAGCCCCGCAGAATCCTTCCCACTTGGGTATGGTTATTTTCTTTTTTAATGGTGGAAGCTTAGGCAGCATTCCCTAAAGCTTGGTCCTGGGGTTCCTGCAGAAGCAGTAGCGGAAACCACAGATGTGATTGGAGTGGGGATGTTGGAATTGACTCCGGTGTACCCTCCAAGGAGGTGCAGGTACTGTGGAGCATCTGCGTGGACTGTGTGGAAAGGCTGGAGATGAACGGTGTAAGAATGAAACCTAACCTGACAGAAAACGGAGATATGGACTGTGGCTGCTGCCTCAGTAGCTGTGCAGGGTCGGGCAACTTAAGCAAGAATCACACTTCACTGCTGGAAGAGGGTGAAGTGTCTGCTCCCACTCCAAGGACCGCTGCTAGGGCATTTTAAATGGTAGCACTGGTTGCTTTGCTCTGGCCAGAAGAAAAATCTCCTGGACCAAAAACCCAGGTCCCTCAAGGAAAAGCCTCACTAGCAGAGGACACATGAACTCTTCATAGAGTTCAACAGGACTCTCTCTCCCTGTCCCCAGGACACAATGGTTAATGGACCGTGGGTCTGAGTATGGTGGTTTGAATAGGAATGGCCCCCATAGACTTATATGCTTGGCCCATAGGAAGTGGCACTATTAGGAGGTGTGGCCTTGTTGGAGGAAGTGTGTCACTGTGGAGGCGGGCTTTGAGGTCTCCTATGCTCAAGCTATGCCCAGTGTGGCTCACAGTTCACTTCCTGCTGCCAGCAGATCCAGACATAGAACTCTCAGCTCCTTCTCCAGCACCATGTCTACCAGCAGGCTGATGTGTCCCACCATGATGATAATGGACTAAACCTCTGAAACTGTAAGCCAGCCCCAATTAAGTGTTTTCCTTTATAAGCGTTGCTGTGGTCATGGTGTCTCCTTATAGCCATAGGAACCCTAACTAAGAGACTGAATTGTCTTTGTATGTTCCAATCTTAAGCACTCATCACCATTTTCCACTGTGACAAAAACCCTTCAGATTGGATTTGAACTCTAGTATATGACACTTAGGTCACCTCAGCAAAGTGACACTTCCTGTATTCAATCCAGAGGGCACACGGTTTAAAGTCTGCTATTGTATCTGTATCGCTGCTCATCTTTAAAAAAAATTTTTTAAGGGTTTGTTTTGTTGAGTTGTGTGTAGCAGTGTTAAATTTTGAGGTAAGCTTTAATCCCAGCACTTGGGAGGCAGAGGCAGGCAGATTTCTGTGAATTTGAGGCCAGCCTGGTCTACATAGTGAGTTCCAAACCAGCCAGGGATACATAGTGATGAGACCCTGCCTCAAAAAAAAAATTTTTGAGATACAAATATGGGAAATACTGTAACTGAAATTGTGTTTTGACCATATTTGATTATAGGTCAAGCCCTGAAAGAAGCGTGGCTAGAGCTGCGCTCTACTGTACCAGAGCTGACTGTGACCAGGTAACTTAACTACACGTGTTGCATTCTATGATAGCCAGTTCTCTAGGAGAAAGCAGCCCTGGTACAAGGGAAACTCTGGGCAGTTTAAGACACACACCAAAAAAAAAAATCTTAAAATAGTTCATGGCAAGACGGCTCAGTGGGTAAGGGTACGTGCTGCCAAGCCCAGTGACCTGGATTTGATCCCCAGCACCTATCTGGTGGACGAAGAGAGGACTCCTGATAGCTGTCCTTGACTTACACACACACACACACACACACCAGGGCACATCAGCACATCTGCCCACGGTAAATAAATAAAGCAAAAAATTTAAAGTTAACAGGTTCAATTTGTTCTACTGCTTTTGAAAAAGGAAGTGCGTGTGTGTGTGTGTGTGTGTGTGTGTGTGTTTGTGTGCGCGCGTGTGTGTGTCTGCCGGCAAGTACAGCTGCGTACCATGTGCATGCAGTGCCTGTGGAGGCCAGAAGAGGGTGTGAGATCCCCAGGAACTGGAGTTACAGGCAGTTACAGCTGCCATGTGGGTGCTGGGAACTGATCCTGGGCTCTGTACAAGAGGAAGTGCTCTTAACAGCTGAGCCATTTCTCCAGCCCTCATTTTACTAATTTAAAGTTCGTAAGTATTCATATTTCACAGAATAAACTCTATTAACTGGTCTCTCATCCCACTCTGATTTCCTGGTTTATTTTCTTTAAAAACAAAAACAAAACTTTGAGCCTGGCAGTGGTGGTGCACACCCTTCATTCCAGCAGAGGTAGGTGGATCTCCAAGTTTGAGGCCCGCCTGGTCTACAGAGTGAGTTTCAGGACAGCCAGGGCTACATAGAGAAACCCTGTCTCATAAAAACAAAAACAAACAAACAAAAATGTGAGACAGCATTTCACTAGACTGGCTGGAAGCTGTAATCCTCCTGCCTCTGGAGTGCTGACACTGTAGATATGCACTAGCACACTGGTCAGCATGCACTTTTTTGTCTTGTTTTTAAAAGCCTTCCGAAGCCTGGAAGACCATCAAAATGACCAGGGGAACTTCCTTTGCTGCGCTGGGAGCTGAACTTGAGCTCTGAACATGCTGGGCAAGCGTTCCACCACTGCCCTCCATCCTCAGCCTCCCTGAACTGCCAAACCTACTACACACGGCTTCATGGGTCCAAGATTGAGCACAGGCGCTAATGTTTATAAGAAGCTTTCCAAGGGCTGAGAGATGGCTCCGTGGGTAAACTAATACTTCTGGGCAAAAAGAGAACCAGAGTTGGAATCCTTCAGAACCCATGCAAAGAGGACATGAGAGCAGGTTCTATAATCCCACGTTCCTATAGTTAGGGTGGCGGGGAGAGGAGGCTTCCCAGAAGGTCATGGGCCAGCTAGGCTGGTATACACTGCAGCAAGCGACATAAACCTTGTCTCAAGGCAGAAGGCAAATGACACCTGAGAGTGTGTTCTGACCACATGCACACACACACACACACTGACACATATGCATGTGCACAAACACCTAAGATTTTTTTTTAAAGCTTTCCAATGATTCAAATTCAAGTCTGGGTTTGAAAAAAATGAAATGGATATCTCTTTTTCAACATCTAGCCATCTCTTCAAAGAATTTTTTTCAGTAGGCGGTGGTGGCGCATGCATGCCTTTAATGCCAGAACTCAGGAGGCAAACAGCATGCGCTCGCTTGTGTGCGTGTGCATGTGTTTCTTCCTTCAGGTTAAATTTCCAAGCAACACATCAAAACTGGCTTCCTTAGAGGGTCCCGAAGGCACTGCAGGCACACCTCTAATATCATAGACAGTCTCTGCATTCCTCCTGTGATGCAGTGCTCTGGTGTCCACTGTTTTTGTCAAAAAGAGTGCGATCATCAAGTTCATGCTGTAGCTGCAGCACGTGCTAGCTCTGCTCTTTCCTTCAATAACATGCAACTGGTGACTTTTTCCAACGGCACCCATTGTGCTCCAAGCCTACATGACACTGTCAGGACAGGAACTCAAAAAAGACACGAGCCGGGCGGTGGTGGCGCACGCCTTTAATCCCAGCACTCGGGAGGCAGAGGCAGGCGGATCTCTGTGAGTTCGAGGCTAGCCTGGGCTACCAAGTGAGCTCCAGGAAAGGCGCAAAGCTACAAAGAGAAACCCTGTCTCGAAAAACCAAAAAAAAAAAAAAAAAAAAGACACGAAATGAGTAACTCTCTCATCAATTACAAGTAGATGGGCTGGAGAGATGGCTCCACAGGTAAGAGTGCTTGCTGATCTTCCAGAGGACCTGAATTTCAGTTCCCAGCAGCCACACTGGGCAAATCACAACAGCCTATAATTCCAGCTCCAGGCAATCCGACTCCCTCTTCTGGCCTCCTAGGTACCTACACACACATATGAACACCCCACCACACACACACATAAATAAAAAAAAAAACCAATACATTTTTAAAAAAGTATCAAGTCTAGACTAGACATCCAAGGCTATGGATAATACTCAGGGTAGAACATTCGCCTAGAACAGATGTCTAAGATGAGCTGGACCCCCTCTCAGCTGCAGAGCTGAGGCATGAATAAAAATATTAACAGTAATTATCTCTAAGATTCACAACTGAGTGTGAGTAAGAGTGTGTATGTGGGGGAGTAATTTTCCTGAGTATTTTATGAGGCATACTGGTGAGAAATATTCTTAAAGACAGTGAAACCAGCCTGAGGACTGGAAATGGGACAGAAACGGAAGCATCATGGGACAGAGAACTGTGAGGTTAGGGAGTGCTACAGAGCCAACCCCACTCCAGACTCACGCTTTGAACGCTTGGTATCCAGCTGGTGGCGCTGGATCCCTTAACAGGCTGTGGAACCTTAGAAGGTGGGGTCTGGTTCCAGTACTCTTGGCTTCCATCTACTATGATGTGAACAACATCACCAAACTCTCCCACGGCCGTGAACTGTTGTGGGATATTTGTACAATGTGTGAAGATACATTGCTGTGATTGGTTTAATAAAGAGCTGAACAGCCAATAGCTAGGCAGGAGGTATAGGTGGGACTTCTGGGCAGAGAGAAGGGAAGTAGGAGATGAATTGAGGCACGTGAGATGCCATCGAGATACAGAATGAGTTAGACACACAAAATGGGAGAGAGGTAAAAGCCATGTGGCAGAATGTAGATTAATAAAAAATATGGGCTAATTTAAGTTATAAGAACTGTGGGTCAAGCCTAAGGGAAGGTGACACTTTCATAATTAATAATGTCTCTGTCCATGCTGTATCTGTGAGCTGGCGGCCCACAGGAAAGTCTGATTACAAAGAACCGAGCTACTCTGCCAAGCTTCCCTGCCGTGGCGGACTAAAACTCTCTCACACTGAACCAAAATAACTCTTTCCTCTCTTAGGTTGTTTCCATCAGGTACTGTGGTTACAAGGAGAGACGGACGGGAGGGAGCCACATGAGAGACCACAAACAGGGAGCCAGGCCTGCCCTTCCAGCCACACGAGAAGCTGAGGTAGGAGGGTCCTTCAGGCCCAGGAGTTCAACGACAGCCTGGATGGCACTGAGGCTACTCACCCCCAGAAACAAAAACAGCAATTTAAAAAACCTACAGAAATGCCGGAGGATCTATAACCAACAACTGGGAGTAACTGAAGGTTTTTAAATGGTATCTTTTACGATTAGAAAAATAATTCCTTTCTGGGGCGAGCGATGGAGTCAGGTAGAAGAGTGCCTAGCTAGCATGCACCAAAGTCCCTTGAGTGTGGTCCCCAGCCCATATAAACTGGGGTAGTGGTACGTGACGACAATCTCAGCACTCAGGAGGTAGAGACAGGAAGACAGAAGTCCAACATCATCTGTGGTTCACTGCATGGTTTGGGGACCAAACCTGAGCTTCAGGAGGTGCTGTCTCAACAAACAAATACTCCCTTTTTTGTGTGCAGGAGACCCACCCACCTTACACAGAGTAGTAGAATTTACTCAGTCTACTGTTTAAAATATAGGTCACAAACAAAACATGCTTTTACAGGTACACAGTTGTATTGGGTCAAACATCTACACATCATGACCTCTCCAAAGGGCCACATGAAATTACCCAGTGCCACAAGTAATTGCCCTTAAGTTCTTCCCACCATGTACGCCTAATTAAGACTGAGTGCTGAGTGAGTCATGCAGAGGTGGGGGTTTGGGAATCATTTCGAAGGGGGCAGAGCTCAAGCAGGAACAAGGGCCAAAGACTGAGGCCGGTATTCACTCAGCAGCTCCAGCGGCTTGTTGGCACCCTGCTTCTCTTGAGTGCTACCCACTTCATGAATCTAGGCCATCTTTTTTTTTTTTTTTTTTTTTTTTTTTTTTTAAGCATTGATCAAGCAATCGAAACAGACTGATGTAGTTGGAAGGTTTCTCGGGTCCTGCCTGCCCCTCCCCAGACCGGCAGCCACTTATAAAATAATTATCCAGAGGCTTATTATTATTTATAACTGCTCAGCCACTAGCTCAGGCTTACTACTGACTAGCTCTTACACTTAAATTAACCCATAATACTTACCTATGTTTAGCCACGTGGCTTGGTACCTCTTCTCAGTTCTGCCTTGTCATCTTGCTTCCTCTGTGTCTGGCTGGCGACTCCTGACTCAGCCCTTCCTCTTCCCAGCATTCTCCTCATCTGCTTACCTTGCCTATACTTTCTGCCTGGCTACTGGCCAATCAGTGTTTTATTAAACCAGTGTACAAAAGCATTATCCCACAGCAGACTGAAACCATGGTATAGACAAATCATTGGCATGAAGAACCTCACTCATTTAAAAGTCACTGCTGCCAGTCGGGACTTCTCTCAAAGTAGAGTGTGAAAGGTTTCTGAGCTGTAAGTGCTATGCCATCAGCAGGGCCTCAACCTAGGCACCTGAGTTACTAGATGCCCTAGGTACAAAGAAGACTTTCTGGAAATGCAAAGACCAGGTGAGGTTTCTCCATTCACATCTGCAGCAAACATCTGCAGCAACTTCCGCCGCTGGCGTGGTTGCTAGGAACTGGCCATCTCATTCAGGTATACAAACAGGTTCTATGGGACCAAAGCAACTCTAGAGCAGCAATCAGCTCTCAAGTGAGTGGAGGGCATGACCTCAGAGCTCCATCAGGTGGCCAGGAGGGGAGTCTGTCTTGAGAGGTTTTGTATCAGAGGCCTGGAAGTGGTTTTCTGGAGGCCATCATCACCATGATTCCCAGAAGGACGATTCCTAAAAATAGGTGATGATCTCTCTCTTATGTGTAATTATGTTACGATAAAGCAGCTGACGTTATGACAAGTCATTAGTCACAAGCCATACTGACTCAGATTCCAGCCTGCAGAGGGGATGACCTGGGCCACAACTTCCTGAGGGTTTTCCTTGACAACTCTCACCACACTCAGCCTTGCCCCTACCCTGAAGACCATGGGGCTGGGCTAGTAGGACCTATGTATGCCTCTCCTACCACCATGAGGTGTCTACTATTCTGCTCCCAAATCACTTGAGTCCAATGATTTATTTCTCCTCCTTCTTTCCCCTTGCTAATTTTAACTCAACTCCAAATTAATATTTTTTGAGAGATAACGTAATGCCTGGCCCCTCCTACCACTTCTCATGACTAAGGAATGAACATCAGCACAAAACATCTTGTGGCGGCCTCAGAATAGAAAACAAAGTTAAAGTCTCAGTGTTTTCCCAAAGCTGCCAAAGCACTGGTTCGCTCTAACTTCTGCTCTACACACCGCTTCCCTCCTCTTCCCTCCCATCTAGCTATATTTAATAAAGTCCGAATGCAAAATTAAACATCGGTTCTTTGAATCAGTAAGCTCCCGTCTACATGGCACCAGTGAGAAGCACTGACCACAGATCAGCAGAGGTGAGTGCATGTGGCGAGGCACACAGGCCACCTCCCTCCTCGGGCACTGCCCCCCCCTTTGAGCTCTCTGATCTTTCAGCAGGGGGCTAGATGCTGACACTGATGTCACTGCATCACACCCTACTCACTGAGGGTGCCTGGAGAGGAAAGGGACACCCGAAGAAGACGTATCTAAAAGCATGGAGAGGTGCTGGGAGACTGGGGAAGCCCATGCTTCCTCAGACACATCCCAAGGCAGGGGCCTGGTACCACAAGTTCACCTCCAGTCACTGATCTCACACCTAGCTTAAGCTCCTTGACTGAAGGAAGTCCTGTGGGACCTGAGGACAGGGAAGACACTTTGGTTCTGCTTTTCTAGACAGATGATGAGGATACAAGAGCCATTAAGTTCTCTGGGGAGAGATTCATGTGCGTCGGGCAGTCATGCTATAAGCTTACATACAGACGACGCTAACAGCTGGGTAACAAGCTTATTGTCCACAACTGTCGACCACTAGAGTGGTGCCCACACCACTACCTACTGTCTAATGGGAAGCTGCTATCATGCACAATCTAAATAAAGATCAAAATATTGTGAGAGTTTCACCTGTGTGTCTGTGTGTCCTATTCATATCTCCTGGCCACTGCCCTCTTGTTACCCTCTATCTGCAGATGGTTCCTTTTGTCTCAAAGACTCTCCTCTTTTTCTTTCTTTCTCTCTTTCTCTCTCTCTCTCTCTCTCTCTCTCTCTCTCTCTCTCTCACACACACACACACACACACACACACACACAAACACACACACAATTCTGAAGTACAAATTCTACATACGACTGTATTTTTCTCCCCATCATTTCTCCCCTCTCCTCTTTCCTCCATTTAGACCCCTTTCTCTCCTCAAAGAGTCCCCTTTCATCACACACACACACACACACACACACACACACACACACACACACACACACATCTAGAGTCAACATATGAGAAAAAACATCTGGGATTTGTCTTTCTGAGCCCGGCTTGTTTCACTTAACGTGATGTCCAGCTCCATACACTTCCTGCTAAGGACATCTTCTCATTCCTCTTTACAGCAGAATAAAATTTTGTGCATATGTGCTGTGCATCTGGACTGTGCACATGTACCAACACTTTTAATCCATTCACTTGTTGATGGGCATCTAAGTGGTTCCGTATCTTGGCTACGGTGAATGAGGCATGAAGCACATGGTGTGCTAGTATGTCTTTGGCACGCTGACTTAGATTTCTCACAGCCTATACACAGTAATGGTTTGGCCGAGTCATACGGTTCTATTTCCAGTATTTCCTGAGGAACCTCCACACTGATGTCCACGTTGGCTGCACTAGTTTATGTTCCCACTAGTGGTATCTTGAGAGTGTCCTTTCTCCCCACTGGTAGTATAATTAAATAACATCCTAAATTACTTATGACTAAATTAAAATCAAACTGCACATTTCTCCTACTGCCATCTCTTGGGTTCGGTTTTAATGAAGAGTCTCACCATATACCATAGGCCAGCCTGAAGCTCTGAGATTACAGGCATATGCTATCGTGTCCAGCCCTTACAAGAAAAGTACTTAAGAATGCAGTACGGAACACGTGTTGGCAAACGAGCTAGGAGGCCAAACTCAACCAGCCTGCCAGCTAGTTTTGTCTTTAGGGTTTCGGTTTGTTTTAATGTTCTACAAGCTAAGAATAGTTTTTAATTTTTTAAATTACATTCAATGGTGGGTTAGCTGACTGTGTATACACATATGGAGGTCAGGAAATAAACTGCAGGAGTTACCTCCTTGTATCGTGTGGTCCCAGGAACTGAATATCAGGCTTGGCAACAAGCTCCTACTGAGACACTGTGCCACCCCAAGTATGATTTTTAACTTTTTGAAAATGCTTGAAAGGGCTGGCATTATGGCTACTTCAGTAAAAGGACTTGCCACCAAGCCTGATGACCTGAGTTCAATTCCCAGGGATCCACAGGGTGGGAAGAGTGAACCAACTCTGACAAGCTGTCCTGTGACTTCCACTTCACTCACACACACACACACACACACACACACACACGAATAAAAATAAATATAAACATTTAAAAATCTTTTCTTCATCTTGTCATACTTCATAGATGTTTTGGTATGCTCTGATCACTGTTTTTATTTTCTCTTTACTCCAAGTCTGAAAGAAGTCAATGAGTCTTCTTTAGATAACAGAGAAGTTTGGAAGTAGATTTGTTCAAGGTCACAGCCCTGATAAACAACAAGGTCAGCAATAGATCCCTTTCCTTACCTATATCCTGTAGCATTCCCATTACACAACTCTGTCTTCCTGGCTGTCTACCAATTGTGGCTGCCCAAAGTCTCTTAAACATTTTCTACATATTTGACAGCTCACCATAGTGTAAAATCCATCCTTCCCAAAATAGGATGGAAAACAAACTCCCAGCCCATTTCCTGCAGAGCAGACGCAGCTCTGTGGGCTAGTGGTGCCCTGTCTGATGACAGAGATGGAGCATCATTGGCAGGCCATTCTGACCAGTTCCTCGAAACGCTGCCTGGAGTCTGTCTCTTCAGCCACACAACAGCCTGTGGCCTTCTTATCTGCTCCTTCAGGCTTTTCAACATAATCTCACTACTACAGAGCCCTTACTCCGTAAGCATGATCACAAAGTCCAGAAGAAACTTTTATGATACTTCAAGATGTCTTATTATGCGCATTTATTTGTATGGAGATAGGAGTATGAGTAAGCAGGTCGGAGGACAACTGGTGGGAGCTGGTTCTCTTTCCATCATGCTGTGGTCAGGCTTGGCAGCAAGTGCCTTTACCTGCTGAGCCATTTCGCCAGCCCTAACAGACATCTAAAATCTTCCAGAACGTCATTCCACCATCCCCTTGCAAAGCACGGTCCTGTTTTCGCTAGCTCTTACCAGCTGCTGCCCTTAAAAAGGGCCCTGTGATTAGTAAATTATGAGAGGCCAGGTTAAACAGGTCCTTCTTGCCACACTTCTCAGGGCCCTACAATGCACACATGCTTCACACATTCCTAATACAGGAATAAGGAGAACACACATTTGACACATTTACCTGACCACTGAACCATTTCCGAATATACTTCACAGAATAGGAATGCACTTTGGAAGTAGGAAAAAAAAAAAAAAGATCCACTATCTAGGAAAATGTTTGTAATTACAAAATGTCAAGAAAATAAAGCTGTCAAAATAGGAAATGTAATCCTGGAAAATATATCTGGGCCAAAAATGCTTTCCTACATCTTTTGGAGAATGAATTTGGTAGTAATCAGCAAGTGCCTTGATAATTATACTCTTTTACACAGTAATTCCACATCTAAGAATTTATACTTTAAAAATCTGAAACATGTTGGGGCTGGAGAGATGGCTCAGCGGTTAAAAGCCTGACTGCTCTTCCAGAGGACCCAAGTTCAATTCCCAGCACCCACATGACAGCTCACAACTGTCTCTAACTCCAAGATCTGACACACACACACACACACACACACACACACACACACACACACACACACGCAAAATACCAATGCAAATAAAATAAAAATAAATAAATTACTTTAAAAAATATCTGAAATGTGGACAAACATTATATCCCTGCCCCTTAATGTACACCTAAGGCTTCGTGAGAAGGGGAAAGGTGCGAGCTCTTGAGAAAATGCATCTCTCTACTGAAAAGTACAAGAAACAAATGGGCACTCATATTCCCAGTGACATCAAAACAGTATAAACACGGACTTAACCCCTACCTGTCCCAAGAGAATCTCTGCCTTTAGTTAAAACAGATCCCCCACATGCCCATAAGAAAGCAGGAAGAAGACTCCCCCAGACATAAGGATATAGGGAGAGGTATTCTCCGGCTGCACACCCCAGAGGCTGAGCATGATCCTTGAACCCTGGATGTAGGTAGGCTTCCTTCAGGACTCGGTACTTAGTAAAGAACATGATAATGACAATCAGTGATTGCATTGTTAAACCTTTTAAACAGCTAATTTAGCTGTTTTAAGAGGTCATTTAATATTAAATACGTTTGTTCAAGTTTTATCTTAAGAACATGTGTAGTGATCGCTTATGAAGGAATACATGAACTGGGGGAGCGGAGGATGATGCTTCCCAGTGCAGCAAGCTGCAGGTTCAGATCATGTGACTAAGGCCAGCTGCCCTCTAGTGGTAGAGGGCCATACTCACTCTGAGGCTTCTTGGAGATCAATAAGCTCTTTTTGTTTAAAAGTTTTAAATCACAGAAAGTTATAAAGAGGCAACAAAGTTTCTAAAACCCTGTAGAAACTCTTAAATACTGACCTCCAAATGAACTGAGAACATTCAGTTTAAAGGCCACTGCTTCATTATTTATTCTCAAATTCATTGTATATATCAGTGTTTCTCAACCTGTGGGTTGTGACCCCTTGGAGCCTTTTTTAAAGGGGTTGCCTAAAACTATCAGAATACACAGATGTTTACATTATGATTCATTAACAGTAGCAAATCACGGTTATGAAGCAGCACGAAAATAACTGTCACCACAACATGAAGAACTGTATTAAAGGGTCGCAGCATTAGGAAGGTTGAGAACCGCTGGTACAGGCAGCCAACCCCCGACTTAAGACATAAGCAGGGCATGGTGGCACATGCTTTTAAACCCAGCACTCCAGGGACAGAGGCAAGCAGAAGATCTCTGTGAGTTCCCGGTCAGTCTGCTCTACATGGTAAGACCCTACCACAAGGGAAAAAAAGATCAGAAATCATTCATTTCCAACCACGGGAACTATATGAACCAAGAAGCTCAAGCCTCCACCATGTTTAAAGCCGATTAGACACTGACCTAACTGAATGAACCAACAATTTTTTCCCAACTCTCTCTCCAAGCGTGCCAGAAGCCTACCATGGTGGCTTCCATCTTCTTCCGTCCGCAAGTTCAGCCCTCATGATCTGTGCCAGGTCCACGTACTGAGACGGAATATGAGCTTTGACGGTCTCCCTCGGGCTCATTCATCAACGCTGCTGTCCCATTGGAAGGGAGACAGAGGAGACAGACTATAGTTCACTCGGAAAATGAAGGTTCTACTCCTGTCTACCCCAGGACACCACACAATTAGGACACCACACATGACTGGCTGGGGGGACCAACTGCCTGGAGCTTATCTTGTGATTCACTGGAACCTCTAGGCCTCTCGAGGAAAACAGGATTTGTCGTGAGAGGTAAAATCAAGGAGCACAGACTCACGTAAGAATAGCAGCGGGTTCAATCTACACAGCGTTTTAATGCTGCAAAGTTTTCCTTTGCCACTTGAGAGAAGAGCCTACAGACTTTGACTCCAAGGAAACAGACTGAGACAGTAAGTGCCTGAGTCTGAGGCCTGACAACCGAGTGGCAGACTCACTCCAGCACTACTTAATTCCCCATGGCATTCGTGAATCACAGGGTGTGTGTGTGTGTGTGTGTGTGTGTGTGTGTGTGTGTGTGTGTGTGTGTGTGTGAGAGAGAGAGAGAGAGAGAGACAGAGAGAGACAGAGAGAGACAGAGACAGAGAGACAGAGAGAGAGACACAGAGAGAGAGAGAGGGAGAGTGGGAGGGAGGAAGGGAGGATGGTATCTAACCAGCAAATGATGAATTTCTATAGGCAATATCCTTAGAGCTACAGGAGACTTCAATGGGTGACAAGGGGAAGGTTTTTTTTTTATTATTTTATTCATTCATTCATTTATTGGTTTTTTGAGACAGTGTTTCTCTGTGTAACAGCCCTGGCTATTGTGGAACTCGCTCTGTAGACCAGGCTGACCTTGAACTCACAGAGATCTGCCTGCCTCTTCCTCTAGAGTTCTGGGATTAAAGGATTGCGCCACCACCACCACCACCAGGCTTCTGTTGTTATTTATTTTTATTTTATGTGCACTGGTATTTTGCCTATGTGTCTGTGTGAGGGTGGCAGATCTCCTGAAACTGGAGTTACAGACAGTTGTGAGCTCCCATGTGGGTGCTGGGAATTGAACCTGGGTCTTCTGGAAGTGCTCTTAACCACCAAGCCATCTCTCCAGCCCTGGGAAGGCTTTTTAAAACCTGAGAGAGACTCACAGAACTTAAAAAGCAAAAAAGTCCCAAACCACTTTCTTTTTAAGTAACAGCCAAGCATGGTCAGTCCTAGGGCTCCAGAGGTTGAAGTAGGAAGGTCATCAGGAGCTGGGGGGTAGGGGTGGGGGTGGAGGGCAAACCTAGCAACATTAGTTTCATCCTCAGAACTCAGATAACAATGGAAAGAGGACCAACTCCACAGATGAAGGGTATGTGATAACACCCATCTACTTACAGATCCACTGGAAGGAAATTGCGTCACGTGTCACCAGCAGAACAGATATTTTTACGTAGCTATACGGTTTCTTATTACAAGTGTATTGTGTACAGAAAATAGAGCGCCTGCCCCCCCAAGGCTGCAGAAAGCAAATCAAAACCGGCAAAATGGTTGAGCAAATAAAGGTTCTTGTCTCTAAGGCTGATGACCTGAATTGGATCTGTGGGACCCACATGGAAGAAAATGAAAACCAACTTCCCCAAGTTGTCATCTGACTCCCACACATGTGTACATGCACACATGGACACACACACAAGTACACAACTGCTTTAAAAAAAAGTGTAAAAAAAACACCTTTGACAAACTATGGGCATTTCAACATGAAATACACTAGTACAGATCTCTATGATAAATCTTTTTTCTTCATTTTATTTTTAATAAAATTTTTAGACTTAATGCCTATGAGGTTTTTGCCTGCATGTAAGTGTACCACATGCATGGGGTACCCTTGGAGGTAGGAAGAGGGAGTCAGATCCCCTAGAACTGGAATTACACATGGTTGTGAATCATCAGGTGGGTGCCAGGAGCACAAACCAAGGTCCTGTGCAAGAGCAACAAGTTCTCTTAACGACTGAGCCATCTTTCCAGCGCCAAACACTTAAAATGCTTTGAACGTATGTTGCGTCCACATGGAGGCCAGAGGACGACCTCCAGTGTCATCCTCAGGAACACTGCCCACCTACTTTGAGACAGAACCTCACACTGGCCTGAAGCTCACCTATTAGGATAGACTAGCCAGCCAGCAGGCTCCAGGGATCCTCTTCTCTGCCTCCCCAGTGCTGGGATTATGACGCATGCCACCGTGCCCAAGATATCAAATAGTGGTGGTGAGGATACTGCCACTTTATCCTCATCATTATGGGGGGAAAAAGGCCAAAGCAGATGACCTAAGCCCAACCCCTGGGACCCACATGGTGGAAGAAGAGAACCAACTCACCAAGATGCCCTCTGGCCTCCAAGGGAGCTGTAGCACACGCAAGAACACAAACATATATGTACTCCCACATAGTAAATACATACAACACCAAGATCAATTCCAGCCATTCTGAGTTTCTTCGTATAATTTATGAGTTTGTAAGGGACATATGTGGCCAAGTACAGAAGTAAACAGATACCATGTACCCATCTCATTTAATCACGTAATTTAGAGAATTAGGAGGAAGAATCCAGCTATCTGTCTTTAGAATGCTGAGAAAGTCCCCTCCTAAGGAAAAATAACAGTGAACACGCAGGCCCTTCTGTGAGATGCTCTCTAGCACATCCGTTAAAGTGTGGTGTTTATGAGGCTAAAAGGTTACAATAGACCTTTGTAAGACTATAACCAGCTCCCTGCAGGGAACCTTTTGGGAACTGTGCCTACAGAGGAACAGCAACCAGGCAGGAATGCACATCTCTATTTGTAACTGCAAGTGCCAAGTCCTGTGAGAAAAGCTCTTTGGTCATTGAAGAGCGAAGTATTTTAAGCATCTCCTAAGTTTCTAAGAATTGTTTTCATATTGTTCTCAAAGTGGGGTCATAGGCTGTGTGCACACATGTGCTCGCTTTTTGGACCGTTTGCAACATGAGGCCATTGGGCTAAAGCATTAAAAACCCTGTGGAGAGCTCTACCAGGGGCTCCAGGATCATGTTCTGGGAACTCATAGTATGTCCGAGAAAGGAATTATCTTGTATTATTATTGTTATTATTAGAATTTGGCAGAATCTATATATTGTTTTTAAAAAGAATCAGGAAATTGGAAAGATGACTCAGCATTTAAAAGCACACACTGCTCTTATAAAAACCCAGAATAAGTTTCCAGTGTGGCGCGCGCGCGCGCGCACACACACACACACACACACACACACACACACACACACACACACACACACACAGCAGCTCAACCACCTGTAATGACAGCTCCAGGGGATCCAGTGCCCTCTTCTGACCTCTGCTGGCACTGCACTTACATGGTGCCCACACACACTCAGGAACACATACATATGCACAGAATAAATATTTTTAAAATAACAAAGACATTTGTAACTTGATTCAAATGGAAGAGGCAGATTTCTCATAACTGTAAATATATGCACTGCCCTGAGATCTTGGCAGATTTAAACCCTGACTCAGCAGAGTAAAACAAGCCCTTCTTTTGGGGTGGGGGTGGAGGTGGAGAAGTTGCTAAAATCATCTTCTGAATGTCAGAGAACAACTGAGTCAGGAACTATTTAATACTGTAGCAGATCACTGGGGAAAAAAAAAAAAAAGAAAAGAAAAGGCACGGGGACTTCAATCAGCTCAGGATCAGAGCTTATTTCCAGCACTGGTTTTCGTGACTCCAGAATCTGCACTGTTCTCTCTGATCCTGACTAGCCCCAAGATGACATGTCTGTTACAGACGATCTTCACAAAAGTCTTTCTGACCATCATTGCTTGGATCTGCTACAGAGGGTCTTCAAAAAAAGTCTTCCTGATCATCACTGCTTGAAACTGACCTCTGTTCATCACTTCTTCAGTATGATGTTCAATAAGCCTGCATTCATTTATAGGGAACGTTACAGTACCCATCCCCCAACTTCCGAAGGTCCTAAGAGGTCCCACTCCACATAGTATGGCATTTACAAGGTGGTCATCAAAAAATGGATAGTTCAGGGGCAGAGGATGAAACTCGGTAGATAGAATGGTTGCTGAGCATGCAAGATGCACCACATGTTAAGAGGTATAGGGTTGGCACTCCGGAAGTGGAGACAAGCAGTCCCAAGTTCAAGATCATCCTCAATGACGTAGCAAGAGTTCAAGACCAGCCTAAACAACGTTAAATCCTGTATCCAAAAACATAAAGTTATTCCGGTAATCTTATCCCATCATCAGGAACTAATGGTCATGGCTACCTAGTCTTGTCTGGTAAGAGCTGCCTGACTGTCTACGTAATGACTAGAAAAATGACACACACAGACAGGGTGAGGGGATCCACAGAGCTGCCATGCAGGGACACTGAACTCCAGGCTGGGCTGGCAGGTGGAAACCAATAACATCTACTTGAGATTTTTACCGACAAGTCTTACAGGGTATTTTTCCAACATTTATCACAGGATATGCATATGAAGTTATGTGGTTGGGATGAACCACCTGACCTGTTTTATCAAGGTACAGGGCTTTCTTGATTTATAGTTATAAT
Source organism: Peromyscus californicus insignis (assembly GCF_007827085.1). Taxonomy (NCBI): domain Eukaryota; kingdom Metazoa; phylum Chordata; class Mammalia; order Rodentia; family Cricetidae; genus Peromyscus; species Peromyscus californicus. The sequence goes on along the minus strand of NW_026294458.1, from coordinate 7,191,337 downwards.
TTTCAGTACAAATTTACTTTCATTAAGATATCACGGTAAAACTAGGCCAAACTCGAACATTTCTGGACAGCAAGGTAATAATAAAAGGTATCATGTGTTCGATCCACAGGCCTGCCTGATGCCACTTGGCCTAGGCAGGTGAAAGACATCACAGGCCAGCCTGGGTCCTCATAGCCCCAGGCTGGCTGAAGACATCCACAGGCCCACCCCGCACCATTAGGGTGAGGAAATGTATGGTGGAGAAATGAGAAAGAGGAACAGAATAGTTCATGTGCTGTAGAAAGAGGCAGAACTGACGAGGTGAAGGCGATGGGGAACAGGCTGATCTGAGTGGTCTATGCTGCCACCCTGAGTCATGATAACATCTGGGTCTGAGCTGCTGCCAAGGGCCACATTCATGACCCTAGAGCAGCCAGGGTCAGTGTTGGTGACCATAGCCTCAGTAACCACTGAAAGCCATGCAGATGTCCAGGGTCTGGTCAGCTACCCGAGTCAATGTTAGTGTGTGGGAGACACGCTGCCACTGGGCCCATGCTGATCTGGGTGGCCTGTGTTACCACCCGAGGTCATGGTGATGTCTGGGCCCAGGCTGAGGCCTAGGGCCATGTCTGGTTCTATGGCTCTGCTGCAGCCAGGGACTGCATTGATGTCCATGGCTCCTGTTGTCACCTGGGCCATGCAAATACCCAGGGTCTGTGCTACCACCTAGGGCCACATTGGTGTCTGGGGGTCATGCTTAGGGGCCATACAGATCTGATTGGCCTGTGCTGCCGCCAGGACCATGTCTGGGTCTATGGTCCTACTGCAGTTGGGGTCTGTATTGATGTCTGCGGCCCATGTTGCCAATAAAGGCCACACAGATGCTTGGGATCTAGGCCACAATCTGTGGCCATGTTGGTGTCTGAGGGCTGTGCCACTGGTGGGGCTATGCTGATCTGAGTGGCCTGTGCTGCCACCAGGGTTATGTCTGGGTCCATGGCCCTACAGCAGTCAAGATCTGAATTGATGTCCATAGCTCCTGCTACCACTGAGGGATGTGTGGATGGCCAGGAGTCTGGTCAGCCACTTGAGACCATGTGGTGTCCAAGGGCCATACTGCCTCTGTAGCCATACTTATCTGGGTGGTCTGCACTGCTACCTAGGTCATGGGATGTCCAGGTCTAAGCTGCTGCTGAGGGCCATGTCTGGGTCCATAGTCACACTGCAGCTGGGATCTGTGTCGATGTCCATAGCCTGTGCAACCACAGAGGGCCATAGGAACCATGCATGTCAAAATCCGAGGGCCATTTTGAGCTGACCCTGCCCCTCACTCAACATTGTAGCAGGAGAGCTGTGCCCCACCCCCCACACACACTCGTTAGAAATGGCCCCACCCCTCACCATGAGTGTGGGAGAGCTGGTCCTGGTGGCATGGGTGTAGGAGAGTTGGATCTGCCCCTTGCCTGAGGGAGGTGGTCCCAGCAGCCTGTACTGACCATGACTAGTTCAGCTACCATCCAGGCCCACATCCTGGGCGTTGGGTTGGCCCACTCTAATATCCACGCCATCTATAACCTGCTGGAATGCATGCAAGGACTAGTCCTGCAGAATGCTAACCACAGGACCCCCGTGACTCAGGGCAACAGCAGGATAGCCAAGAGGAGTTTTGGTGAGTGTCCAATGATGGCGGTGTGCTAGAGGCCTTGAACCAGACCACAGACTCATTGCAATGAGCATTTGTGGGTGGGGCTAACTGGACAAAAGAGTATACTGTGTGACATACCACAGTTCCCAATGCTACTAAGACAAATGAAGAGGTGTTGAAGAGGCAGGAAAGACAGGAGTGATGTGGTTTTGTTTGTTTGTTTGCTTTGTTTTTAATTAATGAGGGGGGGGTTCTTTTGAGGAGGGATGCTTCAGAGATTGGGGCAGATATGAAGGCATTGGGAGGTGAGCGGAATTACAGTGCATGATGTGAAATTCTCAAAGAACCAATAAAGAACTATGTTATATTTTAAAAAGAGAAAGGTATCATGTATTTGATTCAGATTTGAGACACGGTCATGCATCATAGTCATGGTGGTAAGCCTGGCCAGGGACCAAAGAGGGATGAGGGAACTGTATCTACAGGAGAGCCTGGCAGTGTGACCCTCTTGGGCAAAGGAAAGCTGTGAGTAGAAACACTGGGTACCAACAGGCAACCGAAGGATGACCAGTCCCAGAATCCCATCATCAGTAGCCTGCTATCAAATTCGTATATTCTAAATCTGACACTATTAGGCAAAAGGATGTTACAAGTCTTATGTTTTTATCCGATCTAAAGCTCTGATGGTCAGTATTTATTAGATGTTGTTCGTCCAACAGGAAACACTTTCTCTGATCCCTGCGTGTACCCACACCCTCGAGTCCCAGCCTTTGATCTTGTTTGAGACAGGGTTCGAGCTATCCCTGGAGCTTCTGGGAAGCCACCTGCGTCTGTCTGCCTCACTGCAGGAGTGCTGGGATTAAAGATGAGAGCTTCTACCGCTTGCTCTACACAGGTTCTGGGGATCCGAACTCAGGTTCTCGTGCTTTCACAGAAGGTATTTTACTCCCTGATCCATCTCCCCAAGCCACCAATAAAATATTTTAGAATATGATCTCTGTAAGGGAAAATAGTAAAAGGGGTCCATGAGGATATTGCTCCCAACATCCCTACTGCAGGTAGAGCAGAGTTAGGTCTGTTGGTTGTGTGTGGTTTGTTTTTGTTTGTGTGGTTTTTGTTTTTGTCTGAGACAGTCTTACTATGCATGCAGTCCAGGCTGGCCTAAGAACCCCTGCAGTTCTCCTGACCATTCCCTCAATTGCTGGATTCCAGGTACTACACCCATAAGAGCTGTCCACAAGTGGACAGGTGAAGGTTTGAATGTTAGCGCCCCTCTTCATGGTTTTGTAACGTGGGCAGGTTATCGGGGTCCTTTTGGCTTCCTCTTCTTCCGCTTTAAAGATAACTAATTTTTAAGGTTTATGTGTGTCAGGGTTTTGTCTGCATATGTGTAAATGTGTGCATGGTGCCTGCCAAGGCACCACAGTACCAAGAGAAGAGGGCACCACAGGATCCCCTGGACTAGACAGTTCAAAGCCACCATGTGGGTGCTAGGAACTAAACCTAGGTTGTCTGCAAAATCAGTTAAGTGAGGACTCAATCTGGGTGTAAACTCTGTAAGCCAACAAAAGGCTTTGAAGCTTTTTGAATGGACCAGAGGGAGGATGGTACTTAGATGTCTGAACCAGGGCCATGTGGACTAAAAGGAGAAGAAAAACTCAGTACCAACCTGCTCATAACAATTCCATCAGGGCAATGTCCATGTCCCACCCCTGGCATGTAACACAAGCTAAATCTGTCAGTACATAGGCCAGGCCAATGACAATTCTTCCCTCAGATTTTTTAAACTTTCAGTTTGGGGAAAGAATATTGGTTTCTCTCAGACCACAAGTATAAAGAACCATGTCTACAGACCGGTCTTGACCATGTGTTCTCTTCCAATGAGAAGAAACCCATCTTCAGTAAGAAACAAAGCCAACACTGAGAGAGAGAGGAGAGACCGGTATACCACCATTTCAAGTCCAAACTCACTTCAGTTTGGTTAAGAAAACAAAAACAGACAAGCAACAAAAGCCCCTGGTCCTCTTTGCTTAGGCGAGACTGTGTGAATCTTCATCACTAGGAACAAAGAAAACCGTGGCCTGACACGGAAGGATAAAGTGTGGCATCCCTGACATAGTATGCCAAAGGTCACCAGCGCCCAGCTCACCCAGGGTTTGTTCTGGCCCTTCCTCCCCTCTAGTCCTCATCTAGGAAACTAGGTTAAACCTCTTTGCTATCAGGTGTTCAGGAATCCCGTAGACCGGCGAGCTGAGTCATGTGTGCTTAATCAGGTCTTGCTGCCATGGCTAACCCCTGCCCCCTCCCCCAGCACCACATGCAGAAACTTCAACATCTTTAGGTCTAGAGCAGTCACCTCCGCCGAGTGTCAAGCAGACTAGGCTTCAGGCTATGCGTGGCATGGAGCTTGGAGGGTGCAGGGAGCACAACCTCTTTAAACGCAATCAGTGTAAATGACATTCATCCATCAAAAGAAATCTTTGATCACAAATGGACAAGAAAAAAATTCTACTTTCTTCCCACCAGCCAATCACCATTTACCTGGCTAATTCTGAATTATAATTTTCTTTAATTTTTTTTCAGGGATGTGGCTATTTTATTTATTCTATCCATTATAATATTAACTGAAATTACCCTAAGAGTTCATGTTTTTATACCCCAATACTGGGGTTTCAGAAGAGAATCAAGATGATCACAGGGAAAACTACCCAGTTCAAAATTCTAACAGTTCAGTCTTAGGATACTTACACATAACTTGGTTTGAGCTATGAAGTTCCTTTGGCTTTAAGAAAACATTCTGTTTACTTCACTATTAGGAATGCCCCTTAATGCTGGCGGCACCTTCTTAGCAGGTCTTCGTTCTTAGTTTTTTAGCAGTTATCTATGACTGTATGGAGCTAAGTGGAGAAGCTCATCATGATAATTTCAAGAAAGAGCAGGTACCCAATTATGACAGGAAGGAGGCAGACGGTGATGTCACTGTTCAGTGTCCTTGAGGCCAATAGGTAAGGAGGCTAGCCAAGATTCAGGAGGCCTACATGAGGGAAAGTATGAAGCCAGGCTGGGAGCTTACAGAGAAGAAACACACACATGCAAACACACAGACATACACAGACACATGCACACACATATACATGAAACACACAAACAGACACACATGCATAAACACATAGAGAGAAATAAACATTTGCACACAGACACAAATGCACATACAGAGACACAAAGAAATAAATATGTATGCATACAGGCACACACACAGAAATAAACACAGATGCACACAGATACACATGCACACACACACACACACACACACACACTTTTAAGAGAAAAGAAAGAACAAAGCTATAAATTGTTCTTTCTGGCTGTGGCGGTGGTGAATTTCCCACAATGCCCCTGTGGCTTTAGACCCTGAACCCTTTTTTGACCAGTCCTCAGTCATCCTTACAGCCTCTTCCTTTGGATCTGGTTGTTTTCTTCCGTACGAAACTACAATGTGAGAGCTGTGCAATGCTACCCATGCTATGAATAGAAACAGTATGGGACTGTGAGTCACCAACTACAAGAAACTGTGTTTGCCTTAGCGGAAAACTCGGAAAATTAATAATCAATAGAACACTTGGAAAGTGTCCGAAAAGAAGGAAGGAGAGTAGGGAGGTAGGTAGGTAGGCCAATCTAACTCAGCTGAGTGGTGTCTCCACAGGCCGAGGAAGGACCGATGTGTGCTTGAAGCCATGGCTACATGTAAGCTCCGGGCTAGCCTGAGCTACATAAGATCCTGTCAGAAGGGAAGGGGAAGGGAAGAAAATGAATCACAGGTTTCTATGTTAGGACTTTATTTGAAAAGAAGGGAAATAAGAATTACTTTCTAACTGAAAACTGTAGAAGGAAGGTGCCCATTTCAGATTTTTTTTTCCAATTTAATATTAAAGATACTTTTTTTTAAAAGATTTATTTATTTATTATGTATACAGTGTTCTGCCTGCATGTATGCCTACAGGTCAGAAGAGGGCACCAGATCTCATTATAGATGGTTGTTAGCCACCATGTGGTTGCTGGGAATAGAACTCAGGACCTTTGGGAGAACAGCCAGTGCTCTTAACCTCTGAGTCATCTCTCCAGCCCTAAAGATACTTTTTGAATAATTAAAAAAGTCATCATTTTGTCACTAGTATTTGAGGAAAGAAAAAGAATTTTGGCAGCAGAAGTGTGAGCTAATTCATGATAGGCCCAGGCATTTGTAAAGCTCTAGCAGTTCCTGGGACAGTGGACCCAGGTCTAGATGATACTGAGCAGCACTCTGAGCCATAGAGCACACATGATGGGTGTGAATTAGTCACTGCTGTGCCTTTACACATGAGCAGAAAATATCTAGCAGATGAAAGTAAATAAAAGGGCCAATAAATAAAACCAACTTCCAAGATAACTGCATAGAGGTCAACTTTTCTCTTCCCTCAATTCAACCAAATGCAGCAAGTGTTTCTGGGCATATGTCTGGGCCAAGAACTTCTGGCAGCTGCCAACAGATAACAGCCAAACAGCTTGCCTGAGGTGTGCATCTTGGAGGACTCCTGCTACCTGGGGGCCCAATGTCCTCAGGCCCATCCACTCATCAAAATAACTATAAAGGAGGGGAGTGGGGGGAAGGCAGACCATGATATACCTCCGAGAAAGATATGCTTAAGTATCCTAACCAGCATTAAAAACTGAATAGTTTTATAGAACCTTTTACTCCAATACTACTACTTCTAAGAAAATTACATTCCGCCAGAGATGCTATAGCTCTTCTAGTCACAGTCCTGCATTTTTATTCCTCCAGTGAGGAGGATGGCCAATCAGAGATGAGGCAGAAGGAAGAAAAACTCTCCAAAGATGGGAAACCAGGAGAAAGAACAGTAGATAGTGCAATGGTCCAGATATGCCAGGGGTAACTGGAACATGTCACAGCAGAAGGAACCTGCATCTTTATTTCCAGACATCACTAAACCCAGGTGCACGTTTCACACTGAATCCTATCCTCACGGAAGATATAATGGCCATTTGCTTGAATGCATGATCACAGTAAAGTCACTGATCAAATTGTAACAAATCCTGCTAAAAGCAGATTTTTTTTTTCCTTTGGGGGTTCAGATATCACCAAATTATGATCCCTCCAAATACAGTAGTGATGCGGAATAAAAATCCATCTTGGCAGCTGGGCTCTTACCTTTCTTCCTAATGGCCAAGAGTCAAGAAAAAGGAAAAGGAAATAAAATTGTCAATATATTTATCTAGCATAGATATTATCAAGGTTATGAGCACTGATTTGAAGGGTGGGGTGTGACTCTGAGACATGTTTGCCTCGCATACACGAGGCCCTGGCCCTGACCCCAAGCATACAGTATTCAAAGACAGAACCTGTAAGGTCTCTCACTTCCCTACTCATCCATCCATTGACCACATCCTACATTAGCCTCAGCACGAAAAAAGAAAAAATGGAGGAGGGGGCACACAAGAGGAACATGCCCTCTCCTCTCTGAGTCATTCCAAGTAGCATTCTTTGCTTCCTGATTCATTCATGTCTACGGAAGGCCTGCCTGAAACAGGAGTGTAAGAGACGCTCTAAGACCTATCAGATGATAGAGGAGAGGTTAAAAATAGAAAGGAGCCACTACTCATTAGAAAGACACAGGTGCAAACAAAATGAGAAGAGCGTTCGGTCACACCGTCAGCATTCCTAAAAGACACCATAAATAGGCCTACAAGAAACTAGTGACATCAGACTCCTGACATCTCCAAGCCACGTGAACTGCCCTTCCTCCATGGGCAACCTCAGCTCCTCTCCCTCTACCTCAACCAGAAGCTCCGGCTGCCCTCGCACCCAGCAGTACTGGGTAGCGCTCAACCTACATGGTCAGTCACTGCAGAACTATTCAGACCTCAGCGTTACCGGAAGCTCCAAACAAAGCCTTCCTGGTGATCCCCTTAGAGCTTTCTTGCATTGGAGGCCAACTTTCTGTTCTAGGTTACCCAGCTGCACAATCGTGTGCCTTCCTATATTAAGACACGTGGGACAGCAGAAAGAATGTGAGACCATTTTACAGTGAGACAGATCAAGGTTGCATCTAAAGTTTTCTTCCCTCCTTTCTTACTGGCGGCCTTGAGAGACTGGCAATCTCCCCGAACTCCAGTCTGCTCTTGTGAGGACTAAGGCTGCCACCACAGGGGTATGGAGAGATCAGCAACGGTCCTGGCAAGCAGCCTCTGTTTTCCATTCTAGGCCAGCTATCCTCATCCTTCACATCCCATCCATGCACTGACCACACATGGCTCCTGCCTGTCAAGCGGCCTGTGGATGCTTCACAAAGGCAGAGGTCATAAGCTCACGGGGTATCTACAGTACAAGGTTAACAAGACTTGCCACCGACAAAGCCATCTTCCCAGCTCTGCAGACACGACAGACTAGGGGTCCTCCCAGCTCCACAGAAGCCCTGTATTGTAAAGGCACTGGCCCCTGATCTCTCCTCTTCGCCTCGGATCCTATCAGCTCAGTGAAGACGGGAACCGAGAGCGACACACTCATTGTTAAGTGCTGTTAAGAAAGGGCTTTCAAATATGTTTTTGTAGAGGTGACCGAGTTGGCACAGCTTGTGAGTGTGGGCAAATGGTGAGTGGGAAATAGGCCAGAAGGCCTGCTCCAACCTGGCCGCGAGCCTTATTGCTTTCACGGCCTGGCCAGGCCAGCAGTCCAGGCTTCTGCTGCATTTGCTGCAATGTGAGCACCTGCCCGCCTCACTCCAAGGGTTGTAAGGCCTGGTGCGGCTACTGTCCCTCACTGTACCAGCTAGGAAGCTTTCAACGGTATTATTTCAAGTAGCTGGACTATTGGTGAGACAGACACAGGAATTCTTCCTGCCCTTCTTTGCCTCTGCAGCAGATAGATGTCCAAACAGAATAGAGTTCCCAGGGAGCCAGGAGAAACAGTGGCCAAGTGTGTTTTTCTCTCTGAAAACCCTTCCTCGGGAGAAAGTAGCACCTCCAGCCTGGGCGGTCAGGAAGGGTCCTGAGGGTGGGTACCGGGCACTTGGAGTGTGTTGCTGTGTCTTGTCTGGAACCCAGTCTGCATATTCTGACTGTTAATTAGGAGCCTTGATGATGGTGGCATGTTGCTCGGTAACAGAAGTACTGTTTGGATCAAACTGTTGTAGCAAGTGTTTTTTGGCAGGTAGGTCCTGTTGGTACAGAGCCAGGCACACACACTGACAAGTCTTAGAGTAACTGGTACAAAATTGCCACAATTCAGAGGTTCAGATTAAACAGTGACTTGGATCATGCGGGCAGTGTGCTCTAGACATTCTAAGACAATTATCAAATAAATTACCACTGGAGAAAAACATTATTGCTTAAATTGGTCTCTGTGATGTTCTAGCTCAGGAGTTCTGCCTCTAGAACTCAGTGTGAAGAACACACCAAATTCTTTAACTAGAAACAGCCCTTTTGGTTTGCTGAGATGTTCCACTCTTTAGCACAGGCTGTCCTCAAATTGGCTGTAATTCCCCTTCCTTAGCCTCCTGGTGCTGGGATCAGAGGTAAGAGTCAGCCACCCTGCACCGTTAAAAACAGAAGTTTTGTTTATTTGTTTGTTTTCTTTACATTTTATTTATTAACTTTGTATGTGTGCAGTTGCATGCACCACAGTTCAGGTGTAAAGGTCAGAGGACAACTTGCAAGAGAGTTGGTTCTTGCCTTCCACCATGTGGGTCCAGGGGGATCGAACTCAGGTTGTCGGCATGACCACAAATGCCTTCACCTGCTGAAGCCTCTCATTGGCTCAGAGGAAAGAATTTAGCCTCAGCCCTCATTCTGGGTGTGTCAGCAGCCAGCTCCTGGAGCAACCCACCGGCACTGGTTTTCTCTTACATCAAGTACAAGCACACACACTTGCTGGGCGGACACACGGGCACGCATGCACACACACACGCGCACACACACACAATGTAATTTTTAAATATTTGAAAAGTAAGATGAAGTAACTGAAGAAGACACCTAACATTGACCTCTGACCTCCACGCACACAGATACACATACATGTGCACGCACCCCCCCCCCCCCCACACACACACACACACACACACGCTTTCCAGAAACCCCCTGGCTCTCACCACCTCCAGCAACAGCAGTCACAGATAGGTCCCCACCCCGTTTTACCCCGGGCAGTGAACTGTGAGGAAGACGTTCCTCAAGACTTCCTAAGACAGTCTGAACAGCTCAGCCTCTCCAAATCTTTCCTGTCTAAATTTGTAAAAGCACAAGAATTTATTAAACACTAGATTCTGTTCCTGGGACGATAGCATTTTTTCCCTCACCACCGAGACCTCTGAGTAGGCAGTCCTCAGATGTATACTACATACATGCTGATTTTGCCGGGCTTGGTGCAAAATTTGTAATTTTAAACTACTATGGATGTCTACATTATTTAACCACATGTTACTGGTCCACTCTGATTTACTTGATGCCAAGGCCCTGAATAAGGAAATTAACATCCAAGTTTGACATTATTGCTATGAGAACATATCACTGCCCTGAAGCACCTGTGTAATATACGCACACACCTTCTACGTGCTCATTCCAATGTCCCCATCCCATGGCATGCAAATGAAGTCAGGGGACAGCCTCAGGCGTCAGCTGTAGCCTTCCACTTTGAGACGGGGTTCTCTGTTTTCCCACTGTGTATGCCACACTAGAAGCCGCACACGTCCACAGAGTTCCCTGTCTGCCTCCCATCTCCCCACAGGGGTACTGGGGTTACAGCTACAAGTATGCATCTGGCTTTCTGTGTGGATTCTGGAGTTTGAATCTCAGGTCCTCGTGTTTGCAAGGCAAGATATACACTGTGCCCATCTCCCCAGACCTGCCTTGGGGCTGGGAAGAAGGCCCAGCAGAAAAAAAGTCTTTGCTGCCTACGCATGAAGAACTGAGTTCCAATCCTCCGCACCCACATACAAGCTGGGCATGGCATCCTGACATCCGCAGCGCTTGCTGGCCAGCCATTCTATCTAGCTGAATTACTGAGTACCAGGTTTTCTGAGATACCCTGTCTTAAAAAAAAAAAAAAAAAAAAAAAAAAAAAAAAAAAAAAAACCAGAAGGAAAGCAATAGAGGCAGACACCCAAGGTTGACTCCTTGCCTCTGCAGGCTCACACACAGGAATGCACACAAACGTGCACACACTCGCACGTGTACACACACACATCCACAAAACTCTTTTTCAAGGTCTATATGTATGTGTTAGTGTTTGACCTGCACCACATGACCACGTGCATGCCTGGTGCCCATGGAGTCCAGAAGAGGGTGCCAGATCCCTTACAACTGGAGTTGGTCCTGGGACTCAAACCCGGGTCCTCAGTAAGAACAGCAAGAGCTCTTAACCACTGAGCCATCACTCAGCCCCTCCCCCAACTGCTTTTATAGGGTGTTCTTTTTCCTGGAGGGATGTTTATAACTGCAGTATTGTGAAAAGCAGAACTGCCTGCTCAACGGACCCCGACTAAAGCTTTTCTTTAATCAACTTTCAGGAGGAAGACGCTGCAGAGGACAGTACCAAGCATGTTCTGGATTCCCGTCCACCTATGTCCGCGCTGGCTGTACACTACCATCATGTGGGGTCTACACAAGCTGCCCCCAGACCATGAGGTCACTCCCGGTGCACCTGTGCGCCCGCCATCTGGGCAACCATCAGTGTCTTCCTTACGTTTACGTTTTCCACCCCACCTTAACTTCTAACATTAGTGCAGATGTGACTGGCCCACAGGCCACACCGAAAACCGTGTACTCAGCCTCCTCTACTTTAAAAATGTTATTGCTATCCTAAATTGCCTTCTTAAAAAACGAGACTACTCTTTGGAAAGGAGTGCTGACATTTCAGATAGGTTTTTTAGCAGTGTGAGACAAAGAAGAGGATTTTTCCCAGTGTGGTGGTACAAGCCTACGGTCCAAGCAATGGAGAAGTCGAGGCTTGTCAAGGCCAGCCGGGGCTACAAGAGGCTAAAAAACAAAAGGTGTTTCTGCTTGCCTGTCAATCTACAAAGGTAACTTAGCTCATCAGAATGTGTTCTTCCCTAAGAATGGTACCAAAATCAAACACAATAAACTAGATACAATTTATTCCAATCCTTGGGAATCACTTCCCACGTGCTGGCTGGCACCCAGGCATTGACGAACACATACCAGGAGTATGTCATTCCTTCCTGCTATGGGTGTAAACAGACACAGCTGCCGTGCATAGGTAGACAGTCAGTCCATGACCAAGAGGGTAAACTGAGATCTGGAGGGAGCCACTCAGAAGGACCAGGAGAGACTTGATTCAAGACAAGGCCTTTGAGATGGGTGTTCAAGGAGACTATGGGGCTGCCGATTTCCCAACGTCCACAACAACTTTTACAATGCCTGTGCAGTTTACTGCCTGCCCCACAAGCGCCATCTGGACCTTGTCCCCAGCCATTTCAGGAGTGATCAGGCACTACATGCTAATTTGAATTCTAGGCTGACAGGCTCTCTGGTTTACCTACCTTTGGACTTCCCGGTATTAACCCAATGGTTCCCACTTAGAAATCTCTTGCTGAGTGATGGGAGTAAATGATACAGAGGTACCTGGAAACAGGTACTGCATCCCATGGGCACCCACAGGTAGGGGGAAGATCAGCGGCAGCTCCAACTCTCTGAAACCACAAGCCCAATTAAACGCTTTCTTGTCCATGAAGCTGCCTTGGCCATGAAGTTTCTATCACAACAATAGAAAAGTAAGTAATACAACCTCTTCATTAGAACTGAAATAAATGTAGATGGTAGCTGGTGTAACACTTCCTTTGGTGAGCTGATGCGGGGGTTACAAACCCCCACATCACAACCCCTCCCCCCAGCCTCTCTTGCCTACCAACTATAGAGATTATTGTCCTGTCTCCCATGAACGCAGTTTGTTAGACTCAGTCTCACACTAAGCTGGACTGGGGGCTCATACTTGACATCCCAGCACTCAGGAGGCTGAGGCAGGAGACTGACACAAGTTCAAGGCCAGCCTGGACTACAGAGTAAGTTCTAGGCCAATGTGGGGCTACACAGAGACACTGTCTCAAATTCAAACAGAAAAACTATAATAAGTTTAGAAAGCAATGCAGAATCCACGTCAAATGGCCCCCAACTGAAACTAAAGTACATTATTCTTGGAGAGTATTTTCCAAATAAAAGTACTGAAAGGGAAATGTTTTCACTATAATAAGCTGTGAGCATTTCCATCGATGAGTTTTCAACTTCCACCGGTTGAATCATACTACATTCCATGACGAAAGCTGAACACTCTTTTGAACAACTGGAGTGACAGCTGACTTCTACCATCCAAAAGCTTCAGCATCCTAAACGCTCAGGATAGGACAACCCAGACACCACTAGCTGCCTGAGCTTGGGGCCATCAGAAACCTAGAACAAATCAAGATGGAAATTCATTGAATAATAAGACATGGTACTTGTACTTATAATAGAACCGAGCCAGAAGTTACTCTGCCTTCCCAGTACAAGGAAAGAGGTGGGTGATTACTCAATGAGGAAATCCATATAACAATCACAAAGAGACACGTTAAACCACACAAGAGAATAAGCTAGTTAAACATATTTCTGGAGCATTTGGATGGCACTCCTACTGGAAATAAGTCACAGTGTTACTCCAAGAAGAAAATGTGGGAGGAACTTAACACTGCAATGTCTCGCACACACCTGGGCTGCAGTGTGTGCTGGAAGTGTTTAAATGCACCTGAGCAGGAGTGAGCATTGTGCCTTCCCTCTCCAACTAGTCTCAGCCAACGACCGCAACCCGGATGTCACGAAGTGAACAGTACCCATCCAACTCAGAGAAAGTTAAATTGCTCAAACTACCTATGTTTTCAGAGTGGAGGTTCAGATGTTGGTGCTGATGAAGGACACATGAGAAATGTGATCCACGTCCTGTGGCTCCCAGGTGCGGGGTGGAAAATCAAGAGCTGGAGGCACAAGCATCCACTGGTGGGTAACACAAAGGCATTTCTCAAAGTCCACACTAAAAGTTACTTCACAGGGGGGTTGCCTTGTACACGTCTATACAAAGTGGTGAATACTTGTAATCCCAGGGCTAGGAAAGCAAGATAACTCCGTCCTGAGGCTCAGTGGCCACCAGCCCAGCCCACATGGAACTGCAGCCCAGAAGGGACTCTCTTCCACCCAAGGTTGCCCTCTGACCTGTACTTGCAGGCACACACAGACGCAGACACACAGACAAACGTGACAGACCTTGTCTCCAAAGGCAAAGTGTGCAGCTCTTGAGAAATGACATCCAAGGCTGACCTCCAGTCTCCACAATCACGGGCGTGCACACAGTCAACATTCTAAACTGCAGAGGGGTCAGCAAGCCACCCTGATCACAGAAAAATGGAAGCTGGGTGTGATGGTGCACACACGGATGCCAGCATGTAGTAGCAGAGGCAGGAAGGCCTCTGTGAGTTCAAAGTCAGGTTGGTCTACATAGTGAATTCCAGTCCAGTCTCAGAAAAGGGGAGAGGGGAATAAGAATGATTCAGAATATACACTGGTTGGGTGTAATATAAACTTTGCAGAAAATTTAGCATTGCATTTTTTTAAAAAGCACCTTTCTTTCTGAAGGAGCAGGCAACCCTAAAGGGACAAGGACACCTCTAAGATTCAGTCTCCACAGCACAAAGGAAACAACATGGTGTGGGGGGGGGGGGGGGCGCTCAGCAGTTCAAAGCAATCATCTCTCTCCTAGAGGACAGAGGTTTGGTTCCCGGAACCCACATGAGGTGGCTCATGAATACCAGCTAACTCCAGTTCCAGGGGATCTGACACCCCCTGGCTTACACAGGCCCTTGCAAGCACTTAGTGCACAAAAACTCACACATGCACACACACATGTATCAACGTGCTGGCTGGTTTGATGTCAACTTAATACAAGCTAAAGTGATCAGAGAGGGGGAGCCTCAACTACAAAAGCACCTCCATAAGATCAGGCTATAGGCAAGCCTGGAGGGTATTTTCTTAATTAGTGATTGACATCCCATCCCTGGCTGGTGGTCCTGGGTTCTATAAAAGCAGGCTGAGCAAGCCATGGGGAGCAAGCCAGTAAGCAGCACTCCTCTATAGCCTCTGCATCAGCTCCTGCCTCCAGGCTCCTGCCCTGTGTGAGTTCCTGCCCTGACTTCCTTTGATGATGAACTATGATACGGAAGAGTGAGATAAATCCTTTTTTCCCCCCAAGTTGCTTTTGGTCATGGTGTTTCCTCATAGCAATGGAAACCATAACTAAGACAATAAATTCATATAACTCAAGTTATCAGAACCTTTTTTTTTATAAAGTTGCATGTGTTTCAGGATTAAGCACATTGCAGACAGCCAGTGACAAGCTCAAATAGAAGTCTGAAATCATGACTGTTACTATACGTTGTAACTGACTAAGTCAAGTAACTTAGGGCACCCTAGAGCAAAGCTGACAGGCTGGTATGAGTCTGGTAAAACATAGGACGAATTACCTGACAGCCACACGGACGGACGGACACACACACACTCTTGTACTAGAGACACAGCTCGGCAGCTCCATTTGCCAAGCATTCTGTGGACTTCCACTGTCAAAATCGGATATGCTTGACACAAAAGACAACTCTAAACTCTACCAATTTCTTCCAAAATGTCAAGTACCATTAGAAGTGTTTGCAATGTATTTCTAATGTGTGGGAAAGGTAGGGTCCAAACTTCTGAGGACTTCAGATTTTCAGCTGGGGAGAAAACTTACAGGTCTGATACCAAAGTGACCACTATGTTCTGCTTGAGAAAGGCATTCCTATGCGGACAGTAAATGGCACATTTCTTAGAAAACCAATGATTTTAAAGAGTAAATCTATTTTCCTCTCGTAGGCCACGGCTAACCACACTATGGCGTAATTCTGGAGAAATCAGACCTCACCCAGTTATAAAAATAGCAAAAAGGACTCTCTGCTGCTGGCAGAAAAGTAACAAACATCCTTCTTGATAGTAGAGAAGTGTTTCCGGATTTTCAATTAGGCATTTAAAACATCAGCTCTTCCAGGTGAGACAGAGAGAGAATACTTATTTTTATAAAGGGTGATCTAAATGAAATCATTCTTCAGGGAAGGTTAAAACAACAACAACAGAAATCTAACAGAGGTTGAGAGCTAAAAATGTGTCCTCGCCTGAGGCACCAAAAACCTGGGCTTCATTCTGTAACCTCCGAAATGGAGACTTCTTCCTCATCCTACAGGTGTACGGAGAAGTCCACGGGATACAGTAGCCGGCCACTGGTCCCACCGTGGTTCCGTCAGCAGTCCAGTTTCACTCTGAAAGGTGCCAACTGCAAGGGCTACCGCAGCCGTTCTTGCCCTCCAGGGTAAGTCCCAAAGGAAGCACGCAAATGCTTGCTGACTCTTCCGGATGGACCTGAACGCCATCACTGCTCCCAAAGTTGCCACCTCCCGACACTCACCACCCTGAGAGTGTGGACTAGACTTAGGGTCTCATGTCTAACAAAGGGAGGGTATGCAAAGGAAGAGGGTCAGAGAAGGCAGCTGGCGACATTGCCTGCTGTGGGGATCTGAACTGAGCTAAAAAGCAGGTTGTACTCTCAGGGAACTCCATAGATTGAGTCACAAACTGACCCTTCAGGTGACAGCCGCTCCAGCTGGCACCTGACCAGTCTCTTGAAATTCCTAGCTACGTGACTGCCCCACTCCTGACCCTTAGGAAAATGAGTGAGATAGCAAATTCTGCTCTTTTAAAGCACTGATGTGGGGTTAATTTGTCCACAGCAATAGATGATCAATACAGACCCGACAGCATCTTGCTTCACAAGCCTAACCTTTAAGAGCCACTGGCTGCTCCACACTGCCTCAAAAACCCTGCCCTGCCCTTGTCTGGATTGTCGCAGGACTCCTGAAGCCTCTGCTCTAGGTTGAGCATACCTAATCAAAAAATCCAAAATCTGAAATTTCCAAAATTGGACGCTTTGAAAATTCCACATCATGAAGGTTTATCCCACATACAAAAAAACCATTAGAAATCGTACCTTAGTGTCTTACTTACTAGTCTACTGCTGTGAAGAGACACTGTGACCAAAGCAACTTATAAGGGGACGGGTTTACTGGGGGCACCTCGACTATGGGGCCCACAAGTTAGACTGTGGTAAGAGGAGATCTGCTGCTTGTTTTCAGGTGTTTTTCTCCTGTAACGCTCCAATTTTTAGTGTAACTTGGGCTTTAGACAGAACTGCCAACAGGAGGAAAGGAGTTTTCACACGCTCATGTGAGACTTTATAGATCTAAGAACTGAGCCAGGTGTGCTGGAACACACCTCGAATCCCAGCATTCAACAGGCAGAGCGGATGGAAGAGGCCCAAGAGGACACGCTAGCCAAAACTCCATAGTGAGACCCTGCCTCAAATTCAACAAATCAGAAACTGAACCAGCCTTAGTTTTTGTTTTGTTTTCAGGACACGGTTTCTCTGTGTAGCTCTGGCTGGCTGGTTGTCCTGGAACTCACTCTGTAGACCAGGGAGGCCTCAAACTCAGAGCTCCACCTGCCTCTGCCTCCCGAGTGCTGAATTTAAAAGCGTGCGCCACCACCGGCAGGCTACCCTAATTTGTTTTTAAAGAGTGACTTCCGGAGCCTGTTTGACCCCACCCAATCTGAATCATCTTCTGTGTGCCTCCTGTGCTGTGCACAGTGGCTCGGTGTAGCCACCTCATACTCCACACAGGCTCTGCCCTTAAAGTGTCCGTGAAAGGATATATGTCAATTCCACTTACACCAAGGAGTCAGTCAAAAAAATGAAAAGGCCATTCACAAAGGAATAAGAAATGTTGACTCTTTTCCCCTCACAATGAAAATGAAGAAGAGAAAGGGGAAGAAATTTAAAAGGTAAGCTAATGACATTATTGTGGCTTCAATTCTAGTAAATTTGTTAAAAAAAAAAAAATTCTTCCAGGCACAGCTATTTCTGACATTCTAAAAGTAGCCAATGGAAGCCCAGAAGGCTAAGGAGATAGCTCAGTCAGCAAAGGATTGGCCCTGCACACGTTAAGATCTGAGCTGGGTCCCCAGAATCCATGGTTTAAAAAAAGGGGGGGAGCAGGTTATAGGGGTACATACTGTGATCCCAGCACTGGGGAGGCAGACTAGCCCACCTGACAAGTTCCCAGCCAATAATAGGCTCTCAAATAACGGGGAATTGTGCCTGGAGACACTATAGGTCGCCCTCTGGCCTCTACAAACGTGAACACATAACCGGGCGCCCGGGCACACACACACACACACACACACACACACACACACACACACACACGTGCGCGCGCACACACACACACACACACACACACACACACACACACACACGTGTGCACCAACAGTCTAGTTCTCAAATTTTTAATTCAAAATTCTGAAGCTCAAAGCCAGAAGTGGTAGCACAAGCCTTTATCCTAGAACTAGGAAGGTTGAAGGAGGTGAATCCCTATGAGGTCAAGGCCAAGCTGGTCTACATAGTGATTCAAAACAAGTTTTTACGTTCGGAAGACCAGCCGAAGCCTGAAGTGGTGATACACATGCATTAAATCCCAGCACGCAAGAGGCAGATCGCCCTTGAGTTCAAAGGCTTCCTAGTTTACACAGGCCAGCCAGGGTAACAGTGAGGTCCTGTCTTTAAAAAAAGAAAGGAAGGAAGGAGGGAGGGAGGGAGGGAGGGAGGGAGGGAGGGAGGGAGGAAGCCAAAGACCAGTCCTCCCTTTCCCCACCACCCTGCCCTGCAAAATGGAGCTGGCCATTTCTGCGGAACCACTTGGATCCTGAAGTTCCGAACGGTGTCTGAGCTATGCTGACTGGAGTCTTCAAAGACATGGTTTTCGTCTTACCATGTGTGGTGGTGTGCACAGGAACGGCCCATAAACGCATGTGTTTGAACGCTTGGTCCACAAGGAGCAGCACTATTAGGAGGTGTGGCCCTGTTGGAGGAAGTGTGTCACTGTGGGGGCCGGCGGCTTTGAGGTCTCATATGCTCAAGCTACGCCCAGTGTAGGGAATTTCCTGCTGCCTGTTCACTTCCTGTTGCCTGCAGGTCAAGATGTAGAACTCTCAGCTACCTCTCCAGCATCACGTCGGCCTGCATGCTACCCTGCTTCATGACATGACAATAAAGGACTGAACCTCTGAACCGTAACCCAGCCCCAATTAAATGTTTTCCTTTATAAGAGTTGCCATGGTCATGGTGTCTCTTCACAGCAACAGAAACCCTAACTAAGACACTACTGCAAAGTGACCAGCTTCTTCATGCTTGTGAATTACACTACAAGATGCATTTTTAAAATGTAATTCCGATGCTGGGTATAGTGGCACACGCCTTTAATCCCAGAACTGGGGAAGCAGAGGCAGGTGGATTACTGTGAGTTCTAGGCCAGCCTGGTCTACAAAGACAGGACAACCAGAGCTGTTACACAGAGAAAGTCTTTAAAAAAAAAAAAAGTGTAATTCCAACTTTCAGAGCAGAAGTGTTTTGACTCAAGCTGACGTCTGACTCACTACACAGAGGACTCACTTCTGATGGCTCCCCTCTGCAACATTAGGATAACGGGGATCCACCACACCAGGTTTATGTAATACCGGAGATTGAACCAGAGCTTCCTGTTGCTAGGCAAGCACTCTACTGATGGAGCTACATCCCAGACCTCAGAGTGGTTTTTATTTTTGTTTTTTGAAAAGGTCTCTTAAGTCAACAGTCTCTAGTTTGGCCTTAATGAGTATTTATTGCACCCAGAGCCAAAGAAGAGAATCCACAGTCTTCTTAAACACACAAAAAGTGCAATGCTGACCAGAACACTTTCAAACGTATTTAAGGGCACCACTTTTCACCAACATCTCTCTCTACTGGTATATTTTACTTTCAAAGCCATTTCCTTTTTCAGGAGTAGTGAGGCACACCTGTCATCCCAGCACTTGGGAAAGCAGGGATAGGATGATGACAAATGCCTGGCCAGCCAGGGCTACATAGCAAGACCCCGTTTAAAAACAAAACAAAAAAAAATTTAAGTTATGGTGATATTTTGTTTGTGATCTAACAAATAAAGTTTGCCTGAAGATCAGAGTGTGGAGCTAAAGCCACTAGTTAGCCATAGAGGCCAGGCAGTGGTGGCACACGCCTTGGATCCCAGCACTAGGGAGGTGGAGACAGGAAGTGATATGGCTGAGTGGAGAGAGGAATATAAGGTGGGAGGAGACAAGGAGCTTAGTCTCTTTCAGGCTGAGGATTCGGTAGAGGTAAGAAGTCTCTCTAGTGGCTGGCTCCTTTACCGCTCTTTCAGCATTTATCCCAATATCTGGCTCTGGGATTTTTTATTATTAAGATAGATTAGGATTCACGCTCCATTAAATTAAAACCATTTGCCTTATAGTAGACATTTAACGGGGTGAGTCAAGTTCATGTGTTTTGAAGTGTTTATTAGGGCTTGCAAGACTGCTCAGTGGCTATAGCGGCCACTAGAATACCATGACCAAAAGCAAGCTTTGGAAGAAAGGACTTATCTCGGTTTACAGTTCCAGAGGGATAAGAGTCCATCGCGGTGGCAAGCATCACCCTGGAAACAGGAAGCTGAGAGCTCGCATCCTCAGCCACAAGCACAGAGCAGAGAGAGAAAACTGGAAGCAGGAAAGTCATTTTAATCTCAAAGACTGGCCCCAAGCAGCAAAGTTTCATCCTGCAGCAAGGCTGCAGCTTTAGCCTAAACCTCTCCAAACACCGTCACCAGCTGGGGACCAAGTGTTCAAATGCCCAAGACTATGGAGGACATTCCTTATTCAAACCACACTGTAAAGGTGCTTGCCACCCAGCCTGAAAAGCTCCATCAGATCCCCAGAACCCACGTAGGAGAAAACAGAATCCTGTAGATTGTCCTCTGGCCTCCGCCGCATGCCCACATACACACACACTCACAAATAAATGTAAAACAAAATTGTAAAGTATTTGCCAGACATAGGAGAATCACTTTCCTAGCACCTGACTTTTAGCACTTGTTATACTTGCTAGGATGTTGATCAGAAAGGAGAATCATGTTCCTCCAATTGAACGGAAATAGAGGGCTGTATTATTTTATCAGACGAACCTGTAGTGTGTAACACACACACATAAACAAGATGCTATATAGTCCGTACATATACATCCTGGATTTACTGGATTTATTAAGATAAATTTATTAAGATTTTAGATGGCTTCACAAAACAAGTATTCAGGAGTCCCGCAGCTTGCAGGCCACCCAGTGAAGCAGAACTGGCAAGCTTCAGGTTTAATGAAACACTGTCTCAAAAATCAACAACAACAAAAAGATCAGTTGAGGAAGAGGCCTGTTGTCTACCCCTGGCCTCCACAAGCACAAACAGGGCTGGGGATGAGGAGGACACAAAATACATCCAGTTTATTAAGAGCAGGGCGTGTCTTCTTCTCATTCACGGATTAAACTCAAAGAAATATTAAAAGAGCGGACAGTGGGCTGAGTGTGGTGGCGCACACCTTTAATACTAGCACTCAGGAAGCAGAGGCAGGTGGATCTCTGTGTGAGTTTCAGGACAGCAGGGACTACATAGAGACACTGTCTTAAAAAATCCCTTCCACAAAAGTAGATAATGTCTTCAGCAACAATTTGCAGATACTGGCAAGGTAGAGAATGCCAACTGTAACCCATTACCCTTATGTAACCTCTCTACCTGTATAGAGGATCTTCAATGTTTACAAACATTTTTGAACGACTGCCAAAATTTAAAGTTTAGGGGATCAGGGGCTAGAAAGCTGCTCAGCAGTGAAGAGCACTGGCTGCTCTTCCAGAGGACCCAGGTTCAGGTCCCAGCACCCACACAGTGGCTCTCGACCATCTGTTAACTCCAGTTCCCGAGGATTCAATGTCCTATTCTGATCTCCACGGGTACCAGGCAAACCCACGGTACACACGCAGGCAGAATACACAGAAAATAAGTACATCTACTAATTTTTAAGTTTAAGCATTTAAAAACTCTGGTTTAACGTTTCTCTCGGCGACTGTATTTGGGAACACGGGCCCTACACTTCCCAGGACAGCAGATGGCTGGAGCGGTCTCTTGTGCACGCTCCAGAAACCTCCCCTGCCACCACCTACCGCTGTCATCTGCGGGCTCCCGAGAATGGGCTGCTGCTAAGTATTTGGCCAGCTCTCATCTGATGGCAAACGATGGATGCGGCTATGAGGCCACTGATCCCGGAAGGTAAGAGGCGAGCGTAACGCACACAGACACAGCAAGCGGGAGTGGCATGGGGCTCGCTCTAGCTGGCATCACCTGAGCGGTTCTGGAAAAAGCACAGAAGCTAAGTTCCAAGGTCCTGCAGGCTCCCCCAATAGTCTGTGGCCACAGGAAAAGAAGTAAAACAAAAAATTACGGGTTTTTAAAATTATTTTTTTCATTCCAGATTTTTATTTCACCACGGAAGTTAAACTCAATATAGAAAGCCAATATAGAAAGAAATTAGGATCTACATATCCCCATGAAGGTCAGGGAGGGCTTCATAGTTAGGCTGGCACAGAAGATGGTGTAGATCATGAACTCACAGCTAAGGCTGCCTGCACAAGATCAAGCCAGTGAACATTCCAGAATGGAATGGAGAGAGGCTCACAAGCTGCCACCCCACCTGAGGATACTGACAGCCAATGGCTGATGGAGGAGAAACCGTTTTCTTCAAGCATGTGGCCATGGTGTTGACCACGCTCAGTAGATGACGTGGTCGTGGTTGGCACAATTTTGGTAGATTTTATTTAATAATAATAATAAAAAGGAGTGAGGACAGAGAGAAGGAGGAGGTGGATCTGAGAAGAGTTAGGGAAGGAAGTGGGGGGAGAGGGTGATGATGATCAAAATACATGGAATGTGTTTAAAGAGTTAAAAATAAAGAGAACTAACCAATGTTTAAAAAATTCTTATTTGACCTATAATTACCCTCTCAGGTAATTCAATATTGGTACATACAAAATAAATGACAAAGAACCAGATAAGAAAGGGAAAATTATTTTACACAGTATGACCGCTTACAATATCTTGCCATCACTATGATTTAAAGACTATTTTATACTTTATTCAGAACATTTCCATTCATCAGGAATGTAGTCATGGGCCCGTTAGATGGCTCAGCAGGTGAAGATCCTTGCCTGGCAACCTAAGTTCAATACCCATGACCCACAAGGGTGGAAAGAAGAGCTTCACAAAGTCAGCCTCCAACATGCACCCATGCTGGGTGCCTCCCCGATATAAAATAAATTTTAAAATAATAAATGTAACCACACTGATTTTTCACTTTCTGTTTATCGTCTTTATTTTTCAATTTCTTTTACTATTGTGTGTGTACAATGTGTGCGCGCATGTGAGCACAGATGTACCACAGCACTATATATGGAGGTCAGAGGGCAGCTTGCAGGAGCTAATTCTTGGAGACTGCATTCGGATCATCAGGTTCAGATGACAAGTGCTTTTACTGGCTGAGCCATCTTGCTGGTCTTTTAAAAAAGAATGCTTTTATTAGCCTATATTAGCCACACATAGAAAATGGATTTCATTATGACATTGTCATACATGCATGTGATCTATTTTGACTACACTCACACCCAACTGTCGTCCTCACACTCCCACGAATCCCCTTTTCCCAATCAGCCACCTTTCTATTTTTAACTTTTTTAAGAGTAATACCCTTTTTCTGAACAAAACCCATGCGTATGGAAGAAGTGTGATGACTTCCATCCCATCTGACTTGCTGGCTATCAATTCTAACCAGTTTCAAATGTTTGGAAGATTATGTTACTCCTGTGCAGAGAGTGCCCCCAATATACAACTGAGAAAGGAACTGTTCTGCTGTAGAAGGGAGTACAAAGGTCCAAAGCAAACGCTGGTTCCTCACAGAGGAGTGGGTCCCATGTCACTCCAGTTGACTCCAGTGGATTGTAAAGAGCCTGCCTGCCTGGAACATTCCTAAAGGAAACTGCTGTTGACTACAGGAAGATCCATAGATTTAGGAGCCCGCCATGCAGCTGGCAAAGCAGACCCTGTTTCTAAAGTGAAAGTGATGGAGGAGAGGAGGTCGCAGGAGGAAGGTGCAGGGGGCCAGGAAAGTGCCATTCTGCTACAGGGCAATCAAAGCCGGAGATCTAGACCCCAACGGCTTAGGGCAGAGGCTGACACATGGGTTGGCTTTTAAATACCACACCCCTTTCTAAACCAAATTCTAGAGGCAACTACAGTAT
Source organism: Peromyscus californicus insignis (assembly GCF_007827085.1). Classification (NCBI taxonomy): domain Eukaryota; kingdom Metazoa; phylum Chordata; class Mammalia; order Rodentia; family Cricetidae; genus Peromyscus; species Peromyscus californicus. Next base: position 7,167,394 of record NW_026294458.1, on the reverse strand, counting down.
CTAAAGGAGTTATGAGCACAGCTGTGTCAAGATTCTCAAGCACACACAGCTATTTCTGCTCTCCATAAACTCAGCTCTCCTCAGTCACAGGCTCCAGAGAACTCAGTGTTAAAAACCACTGCTCTGGGAAGTCAAGTAAGAGTTTGGCCTTGAAATCTGTAAGGTAGATATAACACCGTGATCAAAATCATCACATGTAAATGGAGGTCACAAATCTGCTGGACCCATGCCTTCAATCCCAGCACTCGGGAGGCAGAGACAGTTGGATCTCTGAGTTCCAGGCCAGCCTGATCTACAGAGCAAGTTCCAGGACAGGCTCCAAAGCTACACAGAGAAACCCTGTCTCAAAACCAAAAAAAAAAAAAGAAAAACTAAAACCACAAATCAATTTTGGTATCTAAATATTTTGAAAGCATTATTGAAATAGATATGCATACCAAACCATTATGAAAATCAATGAACAAAAGAACTAACTTTTCCCAGGCAAAACTCTGAAGATGCAGAAAGAACTGCATGAGAAGCAACCACCTGTTCCCAGGCCTCCACAGCCCTGAAAACAAAGCGCCCTTTACCAAATCTCAGTCTTACTGCAAATAATGGAGCAGTCAGCACACCCCTGTCATCTTGGATATTTTGTGATGAATAAACAAAATGTGTAAAAATTTTAAGAGTAACAGCAGCTAGAATTTAAAAATCTTAAGTCATTAGACTTTAAAAAAAAAAAAACTAAAAGGAGGAATGGGTCCTATAGTTCTAAAATTCCTGCTTTCCTCATGCTCAGGTGTCCCAGCATGCAGAGAGTGTCACTCACAGTCCGGGCCTGAAGGCATCACTGTCAGAGAACAGGAGGCTGGCTGGATCCAGAAGTCAGATGACTTACACAGCCAGATTTCTTTTCTATCCTTCAGTAATTAGGAAGGAAATGAAAGCGATGTTTTTCCATTGCAAAGGATGAACACAACGGCACTTACTGATGGGAAAACCTTCAGCATCGACAAACTCTTTCCCAATCTTTCAACCACTTACAGAAGATCTGCATTGTGTGGCCCCACACCCCTGGAAGCGCGTGTGTCGGCTGCACCAATCCAAGGAAGTGTGTGCCACAGAGACCACACATTCCAACACACTGAGCAAGCACACACGTACCTCCTGAGCCGCCCCAGACCTCAGCAATGAGGGGCACCGGGGCTAGAGCACAGTGGGCCGGCAACCCTGCGCTCCGAGTACCCTCACAAAACTCGAGGGAAGGCAGGGGTAGAGGAAGTGGTCAGCGCACGGCCTTCAAGAAAGAAACCTTTTGTGAGCAGGCCAGTCACCCTAGGAGTTTCCCATTGTCCAAGGAAAGAAAGGTGGCAGAGCTGTTCAGCCCTGGCCGCTCTGGAAGCATCGACTGTCCTCCTCACTCTGGAATGACAGCACACACACACACACAGCGGTACAGCGGGCGTGAGCGACCCAGCCACCTCTGTTCCTGTGCCAGCCTCTCTTCCCCCATCCTCTTTCCCTCCTTAGTAAATAAAAGGGCCAGACTCCTTTTCCAGGTGAATCTTTCATCATCTACATCTGACAAATAAAGAGATACAAAGCACAGTCCTTCAAAACTCTGTGCATACAATGATGAAGGAAAACATCCATTTGTCAAAGCGGGGTTGCTAACATCAGAGGTGAGGAAGCATTAATAGTAAAAGGTCCGAAGCAAGACAAAAGCCCACACAGCTTCATCCCCAAGCATCGCACTCAGCAGCTGATGGGCTGCGTCACGGGGGAGGGCCAGTGTTTAAAATGTATCTTCTGGAACCTTGAGCTATCTTCAGGTTCTTGACTGAGAAAAGGGATTAGCCTTTATAATTTAACACATTTCATAATATTATCATAAGGGTAAAAAAAAAAAACAAAAACTGCACCACGTCCCTCTATAGGAGACAAACCTCCTTATATCTCATTTCACTGGTGATACGACTGTAACTTGAGTCTCATGTCACTAAAGAAAAAACGGCCACAAATGCACAAGATGTTTCAAGGACCCAGTTTAAAGGCATACACAGATCTTCAGTCCCTGTCCCTTCACATCTGAAAGGCTTAAGCTCTCCCCTCCTCTCCCCTCCCCATCCTTTCCTTTTGTTTTCCAAGACATCTCTATGTAGTCCTGGATGTCCCAGAACTCGATGGAACTTGATCTGTAGACCAGGCTGCCCCTGAACTCAGAGATCAGCCTGCCTTTGCCTCCAAAGAGCTGGAATTAAAGGTGTGTGTCACCTTAAGGCTTGGCTTAAGGTTTTCTAATGTTAACAAGATGACCTGCTTTAAAATATATAGTTAGGATTCTGTATTTCCTGTTCACAAACTATGAACATTTTAAAAAATACAGATAAATGAACTACTGAGGTAAAAAGTATTAGATACTTCTGCATCTCAAGTAGAATACACATCATAGACACATGTGTGTCTTTGTACTTAACCTTACAATCATTTGGGTTTAAGCACTTATTCCTTTTTACATAATTAGAAATTTCTCTACTCTAGGACTACTTTTAAAAATTCCTTCAAATCATGACCAACACTTTCAATTTCTTTTTATCTTCCGTGTGTGTGGTTGCTGAAACAGGCATCTAAATCTCTATGCAGCCATGGTGACCTTTACGATCCTGATCCTCCTGCCTCCACCTCCCAAGTGATGGGATGACAAGCACATGCCACCATACTCAGATAACCGGTTTTCAGTTACACTAAACTATGAATATACCAGACTTCAGCCCCTTCTGTTCTCTGTATACCCACTGTGGAGAGGAGTAACAGAACAGACACAGTTCTTCTCACAATTCGCTGACTGGTCACTCAGACGCTACAGTCTAGTCGAGCTCGATACACACAGCAGCAGAGGTATGACAGCCACTGCTTCTCTGAAGCAGTTGGGTCCAGCGGAAGGACTTCTGTAGAGTCTGAAGGTTCACAGCCCAGTCTGCAGCAGGGTTAGGAACAGACCTCTCAGGCTCGGGTGGGGGTAGGGTGGAGAAGGCCTGGAAGGCTGAGCCCAGTGCCTAGCATATAGCAGCTACCACTCCGTAATTATTAGTTACTGTTTTCCTCCCCGCCCCCCATCTTCTGAGTCACAATTCCATAGAAAATGCCACATCCCGCCCTGGACCACACAACCAAAGAAACGCATGAAGGGTTAGAAACAACCCCTCACCTACTTTTTTTCTTGACAACTCCACCCTCCCTCCCACCACCACTCAGCCTGAGAGTCCACAAAAACTATAGGAAACAAGATGATGAGTTCAGGAAAACATTACAGCTCAGAGATGAAGGGCAATTCACACACGCTGCTTAGTTACTGAGCACGTTGTCATTAAGAACTCGACTCCATTGGTGGTACCTCTGCTCACACTCACAGCAGAGGTTTTTGGTTTTTTGTTTTTAAAAAACCAAACAAAACACCTTATTCTGTGCAGAGAATGAAGCAGAGGGAAAAAAAGACTAGTTCCAGGGTGAGTCCAGGAAAGACTGGCACCTCCGACCAGCAAGTCAAAGAAAGCAGAGCACTGCCCGCTGCAAGGGGCTGAGCCACGGGAGCCCACCAGGTGAACTCTTGAATTTTACCAAATGGCACACAGTCTTGACCAAAGCTAAAGTCCGTGCCTAATTGGTGTGGCTCAAACGTTGAGAGACATGGCCTATTTTTATCTTATGGTATATTGTATATTTTTTCTCTCCATGTAGCCCTGGCTACCCTGAAACTTGCTATGTAGACCAGGCTGGCCTCTAACTCACAGAGCTCCTCCTGCCTCTTCCTGGGATTAAAGGCCTGTGCCATTGTGCCCAGTGAGGAATGTCCTTCTTAGCACTGTCTTATTTCTTATTACAAAGAATGCAACCACTGGAAAAAAAAATGCAACAGTATAAACATCAGCCAAACAAGCAAGCAAGCAGAAACACCAAACACCTCCTTGGATAAATCCCCCATACTGTCTCTGTCCGGCAAGCTGAGAGAAAACAGAGATTAATGCTGCTTTTTAAATGGCATCATTGCCCATGCCTTTAATCCCAGCACTCAGGAGGCAGAGGCAGGTGGATCTCTGTGAGTTCGAGGCCAGCCTGGTCTACAGAGCAAGAGCCAGGCCAGCCAGGACTACACAGAAAAATCCTGTCTCGGAAAACAAAAACTGATAAAACCATGTGCTTATTTCCAATTATTTTTCCCTATAAAAACAGTGTAATGAAGAGTAGATCATTCAGACCACACTAAGAATAAGGCCATCACAAAAGGGCCCTTGACAAACAATTTCTATCCTTCCTGAAGGGCATCTGGGCTAACAAAATGTTAAGTGAAGTCCTCTGGGGTAAGATCAGTGATGGAGCCCTTGTCTGGGTTCTTCCCTACTAATGAATTTATTTCTCTGCCTTACACAAATTTCTCCATTTCTCTACGACTAAGTTTCCTCATGTGAGAAAAGGTCTAGTCCATTTTTCCTCTTCTCCAAATCTTACTTAGAAAAAAGCAGCTTTTCTGTTGAAGAGGCCATAGTAGCTTTTTTAACTGTATGAACTTGAGATGCGACTACAGGAAGATACATCTCACCACAATGCCCTCTAGTACTGTGTTCGTAACAGAACCAGATCACAAAACCTCTAATAATTTTAAAGTTCAAGCTTCCCCCCTCCCCGAAGGCAAATTCACACTTACGTATTAAATGAATACACAACAAGAAAAACTGCCAACACCCCTCTTGTTACAAAGGATCCAGACAAGCGTTTCTGTTTACTAGGTAAACAGATGCTCATGCTGTAGGAAGATAGGATAATACTTAAAATGTGTATCCAAAAACCTTCTAGTTCACTTACTGAACTTAGTAAACTGCCAACTTTAACAGACTAGGAAAACTGTGATTAAGTATTCAAATTTTAGGAAATAAAAGTGTAAGAGACATAAGCAATGAGAAGACTCAAGAACAAGAAAACAAAATGCACCTCAAGATTGCAAAAGTATTACTGGGAGTGGGGGGGAAATCACTGCTTGCAGAGGAGCTATCTAATCACTGAAATGATGGACATAAGGATGGCATTTGGGCTTGATGGCCCCTTTCATACAGACGCACCCATTTCTGCTCTACTTATATTCAACATCAACGTGCCATCCAACTCTGAACCAAATTAAAGACACATTATTGTATTTTTTCTCCTTCTCTTTGGCAGTGAAAGCAACAGAACCTAAGGTTTTCTGCAATAGAAAATAATTTCTTTCCCTTATTTTATGAAGTAACCCGACTAAAATCCATAATCAAAACAGGAAAAGTAAAAAAAAAACCTTAAAAATAATTCTGAGCACTCTGCAATTTGCTGCCCAAAATAGAACCCATACCATCCGTGCCACCAAATGAAAATTATAAGCTTGTAAGCATCAGGTCAAATTATAAAATAGAAGATTTCAAATGTTTCAGTGGCAATGAATGAGGGGGGTGGCTTTCTTTACTGGTAGGCATTTGCTGTTTGCGAGCATCTGCTCATCGACATTGTTTGAACGTTCCCCAAACTAATTTGCTCTTCCCATTGAGTACAAAAAGATAAAACCTGACTAATCAATTGCTCAGGCATGCCTTCTTAAATAGAACTCTCCTGTCCCTCAAATTAAGAAGTCAGTCATAGTTTTTGAGATATTATGCTTTTGACTGGACATTTCAAAGCATACATTTTAAAAAATTAGTTTAGCCAAGGCCCATCAGTCTCAAAAACAACAACAACAAAACCAAAAACTGAAAATACATTCATGGTGTTTAAACATAATCTTTAAAATTATATTTTGAAATTTTGTAATTTTTAAGCAGCTCCCAATTTTATGCTGCTTCTAATAAAACTGATCCACCACTGCTTTTCAATAATAACAAAACACCCTCCTAAGTACAGCATTTCTAAAGGAAAATGCATATTCACTAACACACGCTTTATAAGCTGGGCACAGTGGTGTATGCCTATGATCCCGGCAATTCAGGAGGCTAAGGCAAAGGGGTTCATGAGCTCATGAACAGCTAGGGCTGCATGGGGAGACCTTGAGTTTAAAAAAGAAAATAAAAGTTTGTGTGTGTTGGGGGGGTGCAGTGACAGATCATGAAAGCCTTCACAGAAATGAATCGGAGAGGAATCCAGGAGGGTAGTTTTTGCATAGAACGGTCTTCTCAGCAATGTGCACATTGAAAAAGCCACCACAGGTGTCTGTGCCTTGACTGCCAGGAGTGAAGGCACCTGTGCAAAGACATGTCTCAGGGACGGCGCATCACATGTGACTTCCTTTGTGGGTTTCAATCATCTAGTGATTTTCATTAGCTTTGTCTGGACTGAAACTCAGAGTAATGGCTGCTCAGTTAAGGGTCTCCTCTTTCTCTTGCTACTTGATCTATGTAAAACTACTGCCCCCCACAAAATGCACACACCCCACTGAATCAGAGGGATGACACATTAGTTCAGGAACAACTGACCAATTGCTCATCTACATTTGAGGGTTTCATGAGCAGACACGGAATGGTGGTCCAGTTGTAGACTGCAGATATTTAGAAAATATCAAACATTTATAAATAGTTCTAGGAGAAATCTATTTTTACTGCTTTTCTGTCTTGTTATAAATGTACCCTGGTCTCTATCCTTCTACTCACAATTCAGCATCATTAGCATGCTTCTTGAACCCACTAAGGAACTTGATGCAACCTGCACACACACATAAAATTATTGTTTATTTAAAATGGTGAAATAATTTTCACATGTAGTTAGTTTTGAATCTTCTGATCTCCAAGTGTATTTTAAACTATAAAATCATTTCTTAAAGAAAATATACTTCAGACCATTATATGTAAAAGGCTTTCTCCAAATATTATTAATTTTCCCTCATCAATCAAATGACAACCTCAGCTTAACATAATGAAACGCATAACTCCTAAAGGATCATCTTATTATCTGTAATTGCAAGTAAACATTATTATTGAAAAGCACAATGTAGCAAATGGGCTACATGACCAATTCTCTTTTAGAATTAAGGTTTAAGAATTTAAATACTTCTATAAATTGCTGCCTTACAATTTAAAATTGATACTATTAGAAAACCAATCTAATTCAATAGATACTATTGAATTAGAAAAATCAGGCAAAACAATACATTTTATTTGTAGAACTCATTAGTTTTTAATGTTTTAATAATATGTAAAAAGTTAAATGCCAGCCTCTTAAAAACATCTTAAGACTACATTATTATCTAAATAGCAAGTAAATTATTTTTTTTTACCATTTCTATTCCAGCCCTAATAATCTATTTCTTAGAGATAGGAAAATATGTGTTCTCTAGAATATACAAAAATTTACCTTTTTGAAAATGTGCAACTGCAACTTCAAAGCTAAATCAAAGTGACTTTATAGTTTGATATCATATATGACACTGTATTAATCTTTCTACATATGTAATTAAGTCCAGCCATTAACTTCTAATTCAACAAACTGTTGAAATAGAAGGCTACTGTAAGATTTAAAACTAATAAAGTCTTTTCTGTTTCTAGAAAATTAAAAATTAATGCAGAAAAAGTCTTTGTTACAGGGAGGGCTTGAAGTTGGGTGGGTTTTTTGGGGGGTTGGTATTTAATTCAGCTATACACAATGTAGTACATACAAGCAAAATACAATTGGGATACTGTTTTCTTTAGCATTCCTATAGGAGACCAAATTCATCTGCATTGGAGAGAACACAATTACTGATTTTTAACTCAAGAAAGACAGATTCATAGCTTTCCCTACACCACTGTGGAGTATTTGACTGTCCCAGCTGAAACCTGTCTAGCATCATTCAGCTACTTCCTAGAAGTGGGTAGATCCTGCATTTTTTTCTAAAGCTCTATTTCTCACAGAATCATTCAACTTTAAATACAAAAGCATATTCAAGTCAGCATGCCTTAGAGCAAAACAATTTATCCAATATGTGTACATGTGTGTATATGTGACTTTTTAAGTGAACTTTCAGCAGCACCCAAAATAAAATGTCTATCAAGGCAGTTCACTTAACTTTTAACAGCACTTTTAAAGTTATCAAGTTTTTCCTCTTTACTAAATCTCTGACCCACAGGAACTATATGAACATAGAGAGAAAAAAATTCAAAGATTTTTATTCAGCAGACTGAAACCAAGTAGAATGTAAGAGAAACAGATGATATGTATGGCTTGCTGTACAATAATTTGCACTTAAAATGGATGAAACGTAAGTAGCCAAAAGGAAAGAATTCTCTACTCCAGGGTGACTGAGAAAACAGCAGTGCCTAGTCTGTCTACAATGCAGCCACGTGTATAAAATGGTGGTATGTGATTTAACAAAAGGCCCAATGGTAAGCAAACAGCATGCCAACAACTCCTCAAATGAAGATTAAAGCATCTTACAAACTATCTTCACCTTTTAAAAAACCTATTTGGAATACAGGTATTAAAACAGCTTCCTGAAAAATCAAAGAACCAAGCACGATATTAAAACATTAGCACTCAATTGTTGAATCATTTTTCAAGGAGGTAAATAAGAGAGGATGGCTTATTTTCCCCGTGCTCTACAGAACACAAAAACTACATACAGAACTGACCTCATGTTCACAAATTTACTTCCAACTTGTCAATTTACATGGAAATGCAACAAAAGAACAATAAAACGATCACTGTGTAACATGAAAGCTTTGGTCTCAAATGTCACAGTATTCTGGGTTTTTTAAAGCCACCAGCATGGCTGTGCCCAGAATTAATGGAGAACTCATCCCACAGGGCTGAACTCAGCTACCCAATTCTAACCAGTTTAGCCTTCTCTCCCTTAGCTTGCAATGCAAGCAAGGAACTTTTGTATTTGAAATAAAAGGGAGGGGGGAGATTAAAATCATCCAATCAAAAAATGGTGCCACTCTCTCCAGCAGCAGGCTACCCTTGCTTTGGTTTGTTAACTGTCTTCAGGTGTGGTCAACCACACAGCGTGCTCTTAGCTTCTTCCTCCTGGTTATTTTATATCACCAACATGTTCAAAGAAATCCATTTATTCCTAGGACTGTAAAAGCCCTAAACTGTTTATTTAATATATACTAAAACTCATGGCAAGACTTTTTGAACCATGGCAGAATAAAATTACTTAAGTGACACTTCAACCAAAATGCAAACCACCTCTGCCTTTTAAAAGAAAAAGCCAAAGCAGTCTTTTTGTTGGTAAGTTTTAGGTGATCTAAATAACTTTAAACTAGTAGTTCACTTGTTTTGAAAATTAAATGGCATACACTGCATCATGGAATAATGGGACATCAAATAACCCCAATTAAAAATCTACTGACTTTTGCTAATTTTGACCTCCAAAAGGATTCAACAGAATGAAATATTTCTAGATGCACAGTGCATTAAACATTTCTAACAGTATTAATCAAAACTTCAACTGTTGAGAGACAAATGGTTTAAACTTACAGTAAGTACTTAGCATCCCAGAAAACATCTCCTTACCTGTCCCCTCAAAAAATAATAATACTGAAGGAAACTACATAAACTTAAAACAATTTACAGAAAGCCAGCTATACATTTTCAACCTAAGAATCCATTCAGTAGAGCAGCCCAAACTGCAAATCATTAATCCTTAACTTTTTCATAAACAAAAGTATTAAACAGTTTTCTAATGCGGCACACAATCCTTTCCAGAGATTCAGTTACATTAAAGTGTATGTGGAAATATGCACACAATGTTTTTAAAACCCTCCAACACATCCAAGTATTTATAAAACCAATTTATTTTAGAATGTTCTCAACCCTGCGTCTTCCCTCTGACTAAGAAGGTGGAAAATCAGACTTAGCCTCCCCAGTTCAGACACTTAATGACGAATGGCAAAGAAACGTTCCTTAATGGATATAAACTAAGTAACGACACGTGGGGTGGGGGGTGGGGGATAAAGCCGCCACCTCCCAATTTAAAGTCCACAATGAGCTTTAAACAAAGATGGTCTCCTTCATTCTTTCATAGCAAATCACTGGGGAAACCCAACCCCCACAAAGCGTGTTACTCCTACATTAACAATAGCTAACTATCAACTTCACCGTGACACTTGTTTATTCTTCAACGTTTCTCTAAAGCAACAATAACAACCAAGTGCTCCGGAGCACAGTCCCACTGCCTCAGTTATAGAAGTCTGGCTTCTCCCTGCATCCCATACAAACAGCCTACTGCTTTAGAATACTATGCAAAATACTGACCCCTTGTTTACTGAATTATTTTATTATCCGTCACTAAACTAAGCAAAAAAAAAAATTAATCGCATGGTCAAGTTAAGCAATTCAGCTGACACAGTAAATATTTACTCTTAACATCTCACAGGAAGTTTGCTATTGTGCTGGGGGTAGGGATGGCAGTGCGGAGTTCTCCGTGGAAGGCAATTTAGGATAAACAACTTAATCGGTCACAGCCAACTGAATCTACCTAGTGTTCTCCATCCTGACCCCTAATTAGGCACCAAACAGTTTGCAAGCACAGAAAACACCTTATATAATGAAAGTAAAATAATAATAATAACAATAATAACTTTCTAAGCTATGTATCTCCACTAACAAAACAAACAAAAGCCCTTTTAAAAAACCATATAGACACATTTTTAAAAGTTGACCATATTTTTTTAGTTATACGTACGGAAGCCCAATCGCGGGGTGGGGGTGGGGGGTAGAAAAAAGAAACCAGGCAAAATATATTTACCTTAGCTTTTTAGAGACTGAGTAATCAACTTCCATGATTTTCCCATGCAATTCCACTTTACCTTTAAAACAGAAATTTAAAGTACTCAGAACCTCCCTGAGTCAAACCCGCGGGGGTCTAGGAGGGGCACGCACACTACTCCGCGCTCGGGCTCCGCCTTCTGGAGCCTTCAAGGGGTCCCCCACCCGGCCGCAGCTGGGTGAACTTAGCTCCAACTGTGATGAAAAGTGGGCGCCACGGGTGGCAGACGAGGTGGGAAGGGCACAAGCCCGGTTCTGACCCCAGGTATAGCTGTGGGTGGCATTACCGGAAAAACACATTTAATAAAGAGAGGCGCCAATTTGAAAAGATGAGCTCATTTGAAACTCAAGCTGCAGGGCAGGCGCTCCCCGGCTTCTCCGGCCCCCAGTTCCCCATTCCGGGACCCCGGGATTCCAGGGCGCTCGCCCACCACCCCCGCCCCACCGCCCTCGCTGCCAGCGGCCCCGGGGACACGCGCAGGAGTCCCCGGCTCTGCGGCCGCCTGCTTTGGGGTGACCCCCAGGTCTCACCAGCCCCCCCAACCGTCCCCCAAGGAAGGGGTTCCCTTCGGGGTCGGGGGTCGCAGGCCCGGGGAGCGTGGCCCGCAGCGTGCGTGTGCGGGATGCGAGCTGGAAACGCGCGCGCGCGGGCGAATGCAGCGCTCCGACTCCCGTCTGGGCTCCAGCGCGCTCGCGGGCCCCCCGGTCGCCTCTTTCCCGGTTCTCAGCCCGGGCCCCCACCGAGTTGAGACAGGGTACCTCGTAAAAAGGTGCTTCTGGCCGAGCAGGAGGCGGGGAGACGGGAGGCGGAAAGCCCCCAGCCCCGAGTTCTTCTCAATAAAATCGGACAAAAAATTCAGGGAAAAATAGGAGCGCTTCCGAGACCAGCGAGAGGGAAGTGAGCTTCGGGAAAAGACCCAGGGAGATGTGCGGTCCGGCAGGAGCCGGGTCGGGGGAACCCCGGGACCTCGAAGGGTTCAGTAGATAAAGTCGAGGAGCTGCCGAAAGTGGGGGGCCAGGAGAAAGGGGGGGGTCTCAAAAAGGAGAATGCGGCTCGGGAGACGGCAGAGGGCGAGAGGTCTTTGGCACAAGGCATGGGAAGAAGGAAGGTCTGGCCAGGAGGAAAGGAGATGCTGGATTTGGGGGGCCCTTGGCAAAGAGGGCACTGGAAGGGTCAGAGAAAAGGAAAACAGGGGAGTCTGCAAAGGTGGGGGCGGGGGAGCTCCGGGGAGCAGCTGGGCAAGCCAGGGGCGCTCCTAGGGAACCAGCGAGCCTGGGGACCCTCGGAGGAGCACAGGGTCACCCCGAGTCTGAGGCCCGAGGGTCGAAGTTAGCCCCCGCTGTGGGGGCAGGGCAGCCGGCCGTCCCGGAGCCCGCCCGCCGCCAGAGTCGCGGGGCTGGTGCGTGGAAGTGAGCGTGCGGGCGCGGGAGTCGCGGCGGGCGCGGCCCGTGGGGCTCGGCCTCCCCGCTGCCGCCGTCCCGAGCCGGCGAGGCGCGGCGTGGGTCGTGCGAGTGCTCACCCGAAAGGGTCTCGATGGCGCGGATGGCCCAGTTCTGGTCGGGGTAGTCCACGAAGGCGTAGCCGGACTTGAGCAGGACCTGTCCCGCCAGGGGCAGCTTCCTGTCCCCGAAGAGCTGCCGGAGGTCGTCGGCGGTGACGGCGGGGCTCAGGTTCCCGATGTACAGCTTGTTCATCATCCGTGTCTTTCCCGAGAGCCCGCGGCTCCCCCGGCCCGGCACCCGGCGCTCCCGCCGCCTCTGCTGCCCTCCTCTCCTCCTGAGCCCGCCCCCGCCCCCACCCTCGCCCTCAGCCTGGCTCCCCCCACCGCGGCCGGCCCGGCCCGCCCGGGGGCAGAGGCGGAGGCGGGGACTCGGCGCGGCTGCCTCCTCGGGGCAGAGTCCCGGGCGGGCGCGCGGACAAAGCGCTCGCTCTGCTGCTGCTGCTGCTGCTGCCTCCCGGTACCGGGGCGGCGACGGGGCGACGCACCCCGCGCGCCTGAGAGTTGGACCGGCGTGTGCACCGCCGAGAGTGCGCGCCCGGCCCGCCCCGCGCCGCGCGCTCCGATGGCTCGGCGCTCCCCAGGCTGCGCGCCGGACGGGCGGAAGCGGCGGCTCGCCGGAGCCGGGGCGGGGAGCTGCTTTGCAAGGCGGCGCGTGGGCTGGAGGAGGAGAGGGGCGCGGGTGGTGAGCGGGGTGTGTGCAAGGTGGACCCGGCGCGGGCCCGCGGCCGGTAAAACGCACAGCGAGGTGAGAGGCGCACGCAGCGGCTGACAACTTTCTCCGCGCGTCCAGAGCCAGGCACAGATCCGGGGACTCGCTGCGAGCTAGGGGAAGGGGGCGCATGTGGTCAAAGGACGGTGCACCACACCAGCCTCTCCCTCAGACCGTGTGTCCTAGGAAAGTTAACGTGGCGCTGGGCCTCAGTTTCCCCACCCAAGCGGAGAAAGAAGAGCCAGACCTGTGTCCAGCGGCGGCAAGGTGGCAGCCGAAGAGATGAAGCTCGATGCCAGGCTGAGAGGCCGGTTCGGTTCCAGAGCCTGGGAGGCATTCCCCGAGCTCTGGAAGGGACAAGAGAGGAAAGATGTCCTTCCACCAGAAGACGGAAGAGGGAGGGTCCTAGACCGACACCCGCCCCCCGCCCTCCGCGGGAAGGAAGGAGCCTTTACAAGGACCCGTGGGAATCGTGGAAATGTAGGGCTACAGAAGAGAAATGGAGGGATTCTGAGGTGAGATGATTCTGGACTGTGGGTGTAACCTGGGAAGTGTATTGGAATTTAGAGCGTTTACACATGGTGGGAGGTATGTCTGGGTGGAGAAGTGACCATGGACCATAGGGTATGAGGCTTGTCTACTCCATTCTCAGACCCAGCAGTGTGCCCCAAAGTGTGCCAACATCCCTGAGCCTGTTTTATCTGTAAAAGAAATAAAACCACCAACCACCCTAGTGACGGTGACTTAAAGGCTGGCTAAGTAACTGTGACACCTCTTTGCCCAGAGAACCTAGGAGCTTAAAAACTTTTGGGGGAGGTGGGGGCTGTCCTTAATTACTTGTCTTGAGAAGGGAATGGTGAATTCTTTTTTTTTTTTTCTTTTTCAGATGTTTGTTGACATTTCAATTCTAGCTTTCACCAGATATTCACACATGTCCTCTCTGGATTTTACTGCTGCTGGAATTGGGAGCAGCTTTGCTGCTGTTGCTCGGGCTGGCAGATAAACCGGGGATAGATGCTTCCTAGCTAAAATGGGGAAGAAAAGCACAAATGAAAACAACTTGTGTGTGCACAAATCACTGGAGACTGGAAGCCAACTGCCTTCAGATTATTTACACAAAGGCTCCTAATTAGGGTGGTCAGTCTCTGTAGGAAAGGATAGGTTTGCCTGTTTGCAGTCAATCATAGTTACAGGTTAGAAAAGACAAAGGAGGAATTGCCATGGGTTGGTGCTCTCCTTCCTCTTTGAAAGGTTAATATGCATCACATTTTCAAATACATCAAGTATTGGTTGCAAAACCGTGGCTGCTCTGCTGGGCAGTGTACACAGTCTACCGATTCTCACTTAGCACAGGGGCCTTCTGGTGGGCCCTCTACGCTGTCCGTGGGGCTGTTGTCAAACTCCTTTCTGGGAGCTAGCTGCTGCTTGCTGCCTTTGGTATGTTCTGTCCTGCAGGCATCTTGTAAACAATGCTACCGGAAGAACACACGTGATCAGTGAGCATGAAGGACACTTTCCACATACCTCTTGTATTCTTGACTTTTCTTGGTACTATGACAAAATATCTGAGAAAAGAAGTCAAAAGGGGCTCTTAGTGACCTCCAAGACCTGCCCAGTGGAGGACAGCAGACAGTGTGGACCTCTCCACCCTTTCCCCAAGCCGCTGAATAAAGTGTTTTGACTTTTTTTTTTTCTTTTTAAGTTGGAGGGGAAAAAAGTTTATTTTGGCTCACAGTTTGAGGATGCAGTCTGTCATGGCCCCAGGAGCACGAAGCAGCTGGTCACATTGCAGTCACAGTCAGGACACAGACCTGAGTGCTAGTGTTTGGTATTCTTTTTATGTAGTTCAGGACCCCTGCCCAGGAAATGGTGCCACCTACATTTATAAAAGTGGGTCTTCCTGCCTAAACCCCAGCCCCTCACAGACATGCAGGTGGTGACTCAAAATCTTATCAAATGGACAAAATTAAGCATCATAGCATTCCACCCCTGCCCCTAAAGTTTTACTTTGATCTCTTAATAAAAATGCATTTAGTCGAATTCTAAAAGCCCCCATAGTCTTTAATATTCCTGACACTGTTTGAAAGTCCCTAGTCTCTCTAAAGACTCAGAGTAAGCGCTTAACCAAGAACTAATATAAAGTTAACAAGCAAGTTGCCCGTTTCCGATATACAACGACACAGAGATCACCATTCTAAAAGGAAAGAAATCATAGCAAGGAAAAATCTGACCAAAAGAGAAGAGAAATGCCGCAGAACAAACAAGATCTGCCTGCAGCTATCTGGGACTCCGGAGGAATCCTCTGGGCTCCAAGGGGCTTGAGTAGCCCTGCTCCTCCAGCTCTGCCACCCGCAGCAAACATAGCCTCTTTGGGGCCAGCTTCACTTAATGTATGCAGCTTTCTTTGCCGGATTTCCCATGGTTTTACCTTCCCCAACATTCTGGAGTCTCCTTTGTGTCACTTTTAAAATAGCCTCCCAGAGCCTCCTGGCAGGGGCATCAACCCTGACAATAGTAGAGCCTCAGTGACTCTCTGGAACTATGGTGTTACACTCTGTGACAGGCTTGCCCGCCCAGTCTTCCATCTTTCATACTTACAAATCTAGTATCACATGGATGATGATGCCAGGTCCTGCTGCCAGCTCAAGATGGAGCTCGCTCCCACAGTTCTCTCTTGGACCACAGTTCCACTGGCCTTTGTGTTCTGATCCTCGCGAAACACTTTTCCCTAAGTGGTTGTTGATGGGTAAAGAATCCCTTCCATAGCATTCGCTCCCTTCAGATAAAGTTGTATTTTGGAGAACTTGATGGGTGGGGTCTTCCCCTTCAGAGTGTCTCTCCCGTTGTCCCAGTGCAGAGGTCCAAGTTTCTTTTGATGGCACTAGTTCCTTCAGCAGTTACAGCCGCTTTCGAACCTGCCTTATCTGAAATTTTAACTTGTCTGCACTCTTTTCCTCATCAAACTTGATGTTTTTCCTCTTTTTTCTCTCACCGCATTCCTGAGTAAGAGCAGCAAACGGCAGCCATACCACAATGTGAGCGCTCTCCTGTCTTGAAATTCCCTCCACCAAACACATTAGTCCGTGATTTTTTAATTCAGCCTGACCTTTGTTCTCAGGACACAGTCAAGAGGCAGCCTGAGTCTTTGTAAGAACAGAACCCGAATGGCCACCAGCCCAGGTCTTGATGGAGTTCTTGTTCTCTGAAACCTCCTGGGCTGGGCCTCCACTGTCCACATTTAGCATCCTAGTTTCCCAAATTCCCGCCAGAGTGGTCGGTTAGCATTCGAGGGTTTGTCTAGCCCAAGTTTCCAAACTTAAATTCCTCCTATTATAAGCCGCTTCCAAAGTCTTATAAGCCATAAAGTCGGGATTTTCCTAGCAGTGACCCCACTACTGAGTACCTGTTTTCTACATTCGTCCTTTTCTTGTTGTTGTGATAAGACACTAACAAAAACATCTGAAGGACGGATTTGGTTTTGCTTACATTTTGAGCATACCGTCCATCATGGTCTAGAGGGCAGGACAGCTGGGCGTGAAGGAGCTGGCCACATTGTGTCCACAGTCAGGAAGCAGAGTGAAGTAAATACTGATGTGCGGCTTACTTTCTCTTTCCACAGCCTGGAACGCCTGCCCGAGGAGAATGGTGCCACTCACCTAACCCGGTCCCTCACAGACATGCCCACACAGTTGCTTCCCTGGTGAGTCTTAATCCCATCACGTTGATGGTGAGATCCGCCATCAATCACACCTGCTCCATAGCTGCCACAGTTCCTTAACTGCAGTAGCTTTTCTGTGTTAGGAAAGGGGATGGGAAACCTTAGGAGACGCAGGGGCGAACACCAAGGGAAAGCCAGAAGTCTAGAGGTCCTCACTCCTCATCTGATAAAACTCACTCCTCGCTGTTTCTCTACTTTAGCCCACTCTAGAGAGCTGAAATGTCAGTCACGTAGAGTTCCTGAGTGATCGTGGTCGGATTGAAACAGAGTAAACCAGGATAAAAGTTTAGGATCAGAAGTTTGGAGACATTCTTAAAGTATTCACATTTCTTTCTTTTCCCCAGAGTTTCAGAAGCAGTGAGAACCTTATAGCTTCCTGTTGAATCTCTGTGGCAGAGTAGCAGTAAGGTGGCCAGGACAATATTTCCTAATCCCATTTTGCAGATGGGACTATTGAAGCCCAGGAAGCAGCCATTCATTGTCACACAGACTCATGTGGTAAACATAATTGAGCCTGAGAGTCCAATAAGGACTGAGTCTTCATCCTGGATGTTGACTACAGAAATATTTCTGCCTGTGGGCAGAGTACCTTTTGATGGAATCATGGTGCTAGAGTTAACTTTTTGAAGCTACAAAACGATGGGGGAAATGGTTGTCATAGTCAAGGTTAATATAGTCAGTGTCTTTAGATAATGCGAGAAGCTGGAAGAGAAAAATGAAAACTTAATGGAAGATGGAGCCAAAGCCAGCATGGCAGTAACTTTGAGAATGTCATGCCAGCCTCTGCGTGTACAGTAGTTTACAGTAGTGTCCCTTAGACATGTCTGCTGAGTTGATATGGGGGACATTGTCTAGTTGAGTTACTTCACCTTGCTCTGTCTGGACTCCTCGTTTGTGAAATAACTCAGCCATTTCCTCATAATCAGCTCCACCTCCCCTGCACTTTCCATGTTTTCCAAAGCCTGGGCCGTCTCAGAACCCCACCCCTTGTCACATACTGTTCCCTTTCCCCGGAATAACCTGCCCTCGAACATGCTGTCCCTGTCCTGGAACGCATTGCTTCCTCTGTAACCTCCTTTCTCCTCCCATCGTGGCTCCAGGATATGTTCAGCACTCCACACGGATAAGAAATATCCTGGCTAGTAGTCATAGTTGCATGATGTTGTAAATATGCTGAAAAAGAACCCACTAAAGTGCATGTCTTCTGTTTGTGTATGTGTTTGTCTTTCTGGGGATTGGTCCCAGGCAGATGCTCTGCCACTAACCAATGGGATGTGAATTATATCTCAGTTTTTTAAAATTATACAAGGGGCTAGGGAGATGGCTCAGTAGGTAAAGGTACCTACTGCCAAGGCTGAGGACCAGGTCTTGTGTAGGTATTCAGTCCCGGGAACCACATGGTGGAAGGAGGGAACTAGTTTGTCCTCTGGCCTCTCCCTGCATACCACAGCATGGCATGTACATACACATACATAAATACTAAAACATTTTTAGTTATATGAGAAAAAGTCTTCCCATTATACAGTAAGTTTCCAGATGAATGAGACTTTTGTCTCCCCGCCCCCTCCACTTCAATCTTCAAGCCAGTATGAAACCTAGTCCAGGTAATATGTGTTGAGTAAACAGTGGTCATCTGAAACCCCAGCTTGAGTGAAGGCATATACATATGATGGTGCTTTTCTTTTCTCCCTGTGTTGAACACACCTGTGTGCTTGTGGCATCATAGTACAAGGCAATAAGGACACACAACAAGCAAGCATTTTCCTGACCTGACGGGTTTATGGTCAGTAGGGGAGACAGATGTGCACACGGATATATTGTGACATTTCAGATGTGACAGTTTGTTGGCAAACAGATGTCATTCAGCCTAGGGTTACCAGGGATCATTATGAAGAACTGATATGAGGTTTGAAGGATAAGTAGGCGTCTTAGTTAGGGTTACTATTGCTGCGATGAAACACCATGACCAAAAGCAAGTTGGGGAGGAAAGGGTTTGTTTGGCTTATCTTGTACATCATAGTTCATCCTCAAAGGAATTTAGGACAGGAACTCAAGCAGGGCAGAAACCTGGAGGCAGGAGCTGAAGCAGAGGCCATGGAGGGGTGCTGCTTACTGGCTTGCTCCCCATGATTTGTTCAGCCTCCTTTCTTATAGAACCCAGGAACACCATCCACAGTGGGCTGGGCCCTCCCCCATCAATCACTAATTAAGAAAATGCCCTACAGCCAGGTCTTATGGAGGTATTCTCTCAGTTTCTCAAAGGAGGTTCCTTCCTTTCAGGTAACTCTGGCTTATATCAAATTGACAAAACTAGCCAGCACAGTACGGTTTTACTAGTCTAAGAAAAGGCATGAAATGAATTGTATATCCTAGATTAAAAAGAATGTCATGTCGGGGCTGGAGAGAGAGTTCAGTGGTTAACAGCACTGGCTGCTCTTGCTTAGGACCCTGGCTTTATTCCCAGCACTCACATGGCAGCTCACAACTGTCTGTGACTCCAGTTCCAGGGGATCCGATGCCTTCTTCGGGACTCTGCAAGCACTACATGCACATGCTGCACAGACAGACATGCAGGTAAAACATCCACACACAAAAAATAAATAAATATTTGTTGTTAAAAAGAGAATAGGATGTAAAGTCATGGAGATACGAAAAACAATCACCTCCACACCTGAAGTCAAATTGACTGAGGAATATAAACAATAAAAAGGAGAACAGAAAGAATGACAAGCCCAAGTCCCCAGAATCAGAGACAAGTTCTTCAGACTGAAGGGTGTGCAGAGGGCTCAGTGCAAGCGTTGACTTACCCAGAGCAAAGGCAGCTCCCTGTGAAACTTAGAACTCAAATGGTAAAACCATGTGTTGGTCGAGTCAGCAATGTGGGAGGGATTTGGAAAGAGAACGGCAATATATTTTTCTAAGACAAAAGAAGCCTGAGGGTAGTGGGCAATGCCTTTACAACAGGGTGGAAATTATATTAATCTGGCGTTCTAACTTTAGGCCAATTACAAAGTCATGCCAAAATTCAAGTATCCCCCCACATAGTGTATCCCCCCACATAGTGGAAACCACTGAGAGATGAGTACCAGCCACACTGAAAGAAGACATAGGTTTGGGAAGA
This sequence comes from Peromyscus californicus insignis, assembly GCF_007827085.1. Classification (NCBI taxonomy): domain Eukaryota; kingdom Metazoa; phylum Chordata; class Mammalia; order Rodentia; family Cricetidae; genus Peromyscus; species Peromyscus californicus. The sequence continues at coordinate 7,147,604 of NW_026294458.1, read as the reverse complement.
CATAGGAGCTCCAATGCAGAATATTCTGCATCGACACCGGGAATGCTATCATGCAGCCATCCAGAAAGCAATGGGTACAAACTGGAAGAAAATGGATGGCTCAGAGTAGGATTAAAAAGGACACACACCTTTCAAGAAAAAAAAAATGGAACTCATTATTCATCCAAATAGTAAATGTTCCTGATAAAATGAGAGGCACAGAGCATTGGGCAGAAATAATCACAGGCATATGGAAAACAAGACAACTGGAAAAATATGTAACCATTCAAGCCAGGAGCCTTGGCTGTAGGCTCAGTCGTGAAAATGTTTGTACAGTGGCAACACACGCAGCCACAAGAGAATTCTACAGAACAACCAGAAGAGCAAAACCAGTAGAAAAATCAACAAAGACCATGAATGAACTAATTCACAGAAGACAGAATGCAAATAAGCTCATATGCCGGTAATTGAGGAAATTAAAACCACTCCCAACCAGCACATTGACCAAAGTTTTAAAATTTGAGGAGACAGGCATTGGAGGTGCAGAGCATCATAACGCTCATCTGCTGCTGTCCTGAGTGACTAACAGTCCCCCTGAGCCGGTAGAGCTAAAGATGTCAGCTTGAGTACTGCCTGGCTATCGGTCCAGGTGGCTGTTAGCCCTCTTCAGACCCCGGGGCTGTTCTTCCACCCATGTCTTCTGATAACCTCATTTTTTGTTTGGTTTGGTTTTTCCAGACAGGGTTTCTCTGTGTAGCCCCGGCTATCCTGGAACTCACTCTGTAAAGGAGGCTGGCCTCAAACTCCCAGAGATCCACCTGCCTCTGCCTCCCGAGTGCTGGGATGAAGGGCGTGTTGCTACCACCACGGGAGATAACTTCCATTTTATTTCGCAGAAAAGAACCAGGAGACCTCAGCATCTCTGCTCAGCCTGTGTGCCGACAGACTGCCTCCTCTATCACTACAGATTGCTGCCCGTGATCTAGAAGATCGTAAGCAGGCAAGAGGGGAGCAAAATTCAAGCTCCGGAGTGACAGTCAGCCTTGGCCAGGGAGAATTGAAGATGGGGCCAGAATTTCAGTCTTCTGTGTCTGTTGTTTTTTTAGGGAGGTGGTGCCATTTCCTGGGGTGCACAGGTCTGCCTTCTTCTGTAGGCTTCTGAGAGCGGCTGACACAAAGCCCAGGCAGAGGCCAGGATTGACTGTCACCATTTCTAAGTAAAATTATTGATCTTATTTTAAAAAATAACAATAAAGCCTGGTGGTAAAAATGTAAAAATCTTGCCCTAACAATATTTTATTACAAGTCAGAGGATGCTTTCCAAGCTTGATTTTGCTTGGATCATAATCATCAAGATAACTTTAAAAATACAGATTTCTGGGCTGGCAAGATGGCTGGACAGGTAAAGACTCTTGCAGGCAACACTGATGACCAGAGTTCCAGCCTCAGAACCTACAGACATGGTGGAAGAATAGAACCAACTTCCACAAGGTGTCCTCTGGCCTCCACACATGCTTTGTGGCAGGCACTGGTTCCCTCCCCAAATAAATGTCATTTTAAAGAACACTTGAAATGTCATTTTCAAGATCTGTCACTGGAATTCTTTTTTTTTTTTTATTGAAAATAAGTTTTTTTCATACAATATATTCTGATTAAGGTTTTCTCCCTCCTAACTCCTCCCAGACTCCCCACATCCCACCCACCAAAATCCACACCCTTTTTTTCTCTATCTCATTAGAATACAAACAGGCGTCTCAAAAATGGTAATAATAATAACATAAAAACAGAATAGGACAAAACAAACAAACTGGGAAAAAAAGAGCCAATGAAAAAGCACAAGAAGGGGCTGGAGCGGTGATGGCTCAGCAGTTAAGAGCACTGACTGCTCTTCCAGAGGACCCGGGTTCAATTCCCAGCACCCACATGGAGGCTCACAACTGTCTGTGCCTCCTGTTCCAGGGAATCTGGCACCCTCACACAGACACAACACACGTACATGCAGGCACAACACCAGTGCACATTACATAAAAATAAATCTGAAAAAGAAAAAGAAAGAACACCATAAACACATACAGATGCCTAAACACACACCTTAGCTTTCCACAGAAAATCGTAAAAATAGAATCAGAAACCATACTGACTTTATATATATAAGCAAAATATCTGTAAGGTTAAAAAAAAAAAAAAAGACATAGCATGTGAAACAAAAAAAACTCCAAAAATACCATGAAGTCCATTCTGTGTTGCCCATCTATATGGGATCTAACCCTTAAGTGTGGTTTGTCTGCTCAGTGAGACTCAATTGGAAAAAACAAAAAAAAAAACAAAAAAAAAAGGCGTTTTCCTTTGTGGGTGGTTATCGATTGGAGATGGCTTCTGAGTTAATGGTGTGGGCTTCTCAGCACTTCCCTTCTCAGCACGGGGACCCCATGCCTTAGACACGTGCTGGCCTTGTGCATGCTGCCCCAGGCTCTGTCTACAGGGCCTTGCTTCCTTGGTGTCCTCCATCCCCTCTGGCTCTTACAGTCTTTCTGCCTCCTCTTCCACAGAGTTCCCTGAGCCCTGAGGAGAGGGATTTGATGGAGACATCCCATTTAGCACTGTCCAGTTGTGGGTGTCTGTAGTTGTTCCCATCTGCTGCAGGAGAAAGCTGTTCTGATGATGGCTGGGCAAGGCACTGATCTGTGACTATAGCAGAAGGCTGTTAGGAGTCATTTTACTGCTCCATTTCATTATTATTATTATTATTATTATTATTATTATTATTATTATTATTATTATTGAGACAGGGCTTCTTTATGTAGCCTTGGCTGTCCTAGAACTAGCTGTGTAGACCAGACTGGACCTGAACTCACAGCGATCCTCCTGCCTCTGCCTCCCAAGTGCTAGGATTTAAGGTGTGCACCACCCTGCCGCCACCACCACCACCACCTGCTGATCCATTTCTTTAGCAGAACAGTAGTATTTGGTTTTCTCCTAGGTCCATGGTCTATCTTGTCTCAGGTTCGAGGCCACCCAGGCAGTGTCAGGCATGGGTCCCATCTCATGGAGTGGGCCTTAATGCCAATAAGAGAGTGGCTGGTTGCTCCCACAACTTTTCTGCCACTACTGCGCCGGCGTATCATGTAGATAGGTCTTCATGGTAGATATCAGGGTTTGTAGCTGGACTGGTGTTTACCTTTCATTTGGGAGCATGGAGAGTATGTTCCCGTACCATGAACATTAGTCAACAGGGCTGAAGGCTCTAGTTTGACTTCTTTCTGTGTTCAGTGAGTTACATAGGTGTTGTCTTTAGAAATAGGGCCTTACCATTAATTTGTGGAGAGCCCCAATTAGCCTCAGCAATAACGTGAGTTTGGGGGTTTTCATGAGGCCCCCTTTGGCCAACAACTCAATTAGATGTAACCCACTCCCAGCACTGGAAGTTTAATTTAGTTGTGAGAGATGTCTAGTTGGGTCTCTCTCTCTCTCTCTCTCTCTCTCTCTCTCTCTCTCTCTCTCTCTCTCATACACATAAGGTTCAGTAGTTAAGAGTACTCCCTGCTCTTGCAAAGGACCTAGGTCCAGTTCTCAGTATCCCTCGGTGGTTCACAACCATCCTTAACTCCAGCTCCAGGGGCTCAACACCCTGTTCTGACCTCTGTAGACACTGCACATACATACATTCAGGTAAAGCACTCATACACATAAATTTTAAAAATTATAAAAAAAAAAGACAAGTTGGTTTGGGTTGATGGTAAGGGTAGATTTGGGAGGTGCTGTGGAATAATTTTTATACACTGTGAAGATTTGTCACTGTGATTGGTTTAATAAACAAGCTGACTGGCCAGTAGCTGGGCAGGAAAAAAATTGAGCACAAGAGCCAGTCTAGGAGAATTCTGGGAAGAGGAAGGGCAAAGTCAGAGAGTCCCCGGCAAACACAGAGAAGCAAGATGATATTGCCACACTGAGAAAAGGTACCAAGCCACATGGCTAAACATAAATAAGAATTATGGGTTAATTTAAGTGTAAGAGCTAGTTAGTAATAAGCCTGAGCTACCAACTGGTCATTTATAATTACTATGAGCCTCTGTGTGGTAATTTGGGAAGCGGCTGCTGGGTATTTGGGAACAGGCGGTCTGGACAGGAAATGTCTGATTACACCAAGGACTTAGGCAGGAGGTTGGTGCATGGATTATGATAAATATATTGCATGCACATATAAACTTCTCAAAAAATTAATACATATATTCAGAAGTTCATACAAACCATGAAGTAAGCTTTAATAGTAAAATCTGTAGCTTCTTCAGATTTTACTGATTGTCAGTGACATTTGTTACAGCAAAAGAAAATTCAAATCATGTTTTACATTTGGGTGTCTCTGCCCTCCTTTAGGTCGCATAATTTCTTGGTCATTTGTTCTTAATGTGTTGACGTTCTTGATGCATGCAAAATATTTCTATGGAGAATGCTGTCAAATGGGCTTATCTAATGTTTTCTCCTAGCTAGATTTAGGATAAATACTCAACAGGAACAGCACAGAGATGACACTATGTTTACATAAGAGTGTACATTGTGTCAGGGAGAGCATAGTACTGATTTGTCCCATACTGGTGGTAAATTGGTATGCCAGTGTAAGTCAGGTTTTTGTGTTACAAAGTTACTAAGTACTTTGAAACTATGTAGATACTCTTTTACCCTTAAATTTCAACCTCAGGGGTTTTAGTGTTTGTTGCCCTATTATTGATTCTTTTGTGTGTCTTTTCCCCCTCCTGTGGTACTAAGAATTGAACCTAGGACCTCACACATTCTAGGCAAGCCCTCTACTACTGAACCATGGCCCCATCCCTATTGTTGATTCTTCATTGGAGTAATTGCTATGGTTTTATTAATTCAGTGTTAGAATAAATAGAATTACTCACTTGTCTTTGAAAATGAAGTCTATTGTTGGTGCTGGAAGGATGGCTCAGTGATTAACAGTGTAAACTGCTCTTGCAGAAGACTCAAATTCAATTCCCAGCACCCAGGTTGGATGGTCCACAAGCTCTAAGGGATCCAATACTTCTGGTCCTCAGGCACCTGTACTCATGTGCACATTCACACAGACAAATACACGCATAATTAAAAACAATAAAATAAATCTTGCTGGTGTGGTGATGTGTGTTTTTAATCCCAGCACTTGGAAGGCAGAGACAAATGGATCCTTGTGCATTCAAGGCCACCCTTATCTACAAAGCAAGTTCCCGGCCAGCCAGAGTACATATAGAGACCCTGTCTCAAAACAACAGCAACAACAACAATAATAATAAAACTTTAAAAATGGGACTGGAGAGAAGGCTCAGAGGTTAAGAGTACTGATTACTCTTCCAGAGAACCCAGGTTTGATTCCCAGCACCCATATGGTAGCTCATAACTGTAACTCCAGCTCCAAGGGATCTAATACCTTCTTCTGGCATCCTCGGGCACTGTGTACATGTGATGCACAGACATACATGCAGGCAAAATACCCATGCACATAAAATAAAAATAAATAACTAAAAAAATGAATGTTTCCTGGACTTTGGTTATGTAACATCTGTCTTTGGTATAAGGATGTAGACAACAACCACTCAGACTTTATTTCCCCTCTGTGGTGTGGATCTCAGTCATCTGAAATTAGGTTTGGGTTTTTAATGTTAGTTTTTATTGTGTGTTAATTAGGTTTTCTCTTTTTATTGCTGTTTAATATATAGAGTATTAAAATGGTTGTAAATATTTACTAAGGCTGTCCATCCCCTCTTCTATCTGACCCATCTCTACTCATCCGCAAGGGTAGCTGGCCTTAGTAATCCCTGGTAATTTCATGTGCTCTTCTTTTTGTACATATAAACATGTGCATATTTTCTTCCTTCTTTTTTTTCTTTTGATTTTGAGACAGGGTTTCTCTGTGCAGCCCTGGCTATCCTGAAACTCACTTTGTAGACCAGGCTGGCCTTGAGCTGAGAGATCTGCCGGCCTCTACATCCTGAGTGCTGGGATTAAAGGCATGCACCACCATTGTCAGGCAATGCACATATTTTTTTATTCCTCTTTTTTCTTACAGAAAAAGTAGCCTGTTGATAATAATCGTTTGCACTTTTCTATTGGCCGCATCCAAGGCCTGTGTGTACTTTTCTTTATTCACTTAACAATATGCACTGGGAAAAAAATCACCCTCAGTTCATACAGATTTTTCTCCTTTAACAGTTGCAAAGTGCTCGGTATATGGATAAATCAGTAGTATCCAATATATTGTATTGTTTTCAAATGAAGATGCTCAATTAGGGAGATGGTTCATTGAGTAAAGGCTTGAGAACAGTTTGGATCCCTGAAGCCCACAGGAAAGGTGGGTGGGCACAGTGCCTGTCTGTAATCCAGCTCACAGGACATAAGATAGGGAGTTTCCTGAGCAAGCTGGCTAGCCATAGTAGCCAAAACAGCAACCTTGTGGTCAGCAAGTGATCCTGCCTCCCTCAGTGTATAAGGTGGAGAGATGTCTTAGAGGACACCTGACATCACCCCAGGCCTCCATGTGGACACACACGTGTGTGCAAACACAAGCACGCATGTATACAGGCATGGTGTACACATAACACACAAGAAAGAAAGCAGAAAACGCCGTAACAGCCTGGTAGTTATACTTTGGCACTCTTGGAGGTTTGTCTTCAGTGTAAATTCTTTTTTGTTGTTGTTTTGGTTTGGTTTTTTGCTTTTCAAGACGAGGTTTCTCTGTGTGTAGCCCTGGCTGTCCTGGAACTCACAGAGATCCGCCTGCCTCTGCCTCCCAAGTGCTGGGATTAAAGGCGTGCGCCACCACCACCCAGCCAGTGTAAATTCTTAAGAATGAGGTTACTAGGCCAAAATACTGTGCATGCATGTCTTAAATATACATTGTGAAAGTGTCCTCCATAAACATTATAACAGGAGCTATGGGAGGATAGCTCACTTGGGAACATGCTTGCCCTGTAGGCCTAAGGGCCCACATTTGATCCCCTGCACTAACATTCAAAAGCCAGGTATGGTGGTACACACTTGTAGTCACACTCCTGAGAGGTGGAGACAGTCCTAGGACATACTGGCCAGGCAGCCTAGTTTAATTGGTGAGCCCTATGTACCAATGAATGACCTTGTCTTAAGAAAACAAGGTGATGATCTGGGCATGGTGGCCACACACCTTTAATCCCGGTATTCAGCAGGCAGATTTCTGAGTCTGAGGTCAGCTTGATCTACAGAGTGGATGCCAGTCCAACAAGAGCTACATAGTAAGATCTGTCTCAAAAAACAGCAAACAAAGTGATGGCTCCTGAGGAACCACACCTAAAGTTGACCTCTGGCTTCCACATATGAACAAGAACACACAGACAGTTACACCTATTTGCAGTCCATCAATTACAAAGAGTACCTAGTTCCCAACTATTGCTAACAAAGTGTGCGGTAATCTTGAAGTTCTGCCAGTCTTATTGGTGAGAAATGGTATCTTAGTGTTTTTTAATTTGTAATTTTCATTATTGGGGACAGGCTCCTTCCTGTGTGTAAGAGTGTAGCATCTTCACATTTTCTGTTCCTGTCTGCTGACCATTCTTCTACTGAGTTTCTTTCCCATTTTGGGAATCACTTAAATATTAGGTATAGAAGCTCTTTGTCCACGTACATGTGGCAACTATTTTCTCCCAGATTTTCTTTTGACTTTATCATGTTCTCTCCTATGCAAAAATTTTCACTTTTATGTATCCAAGCTTGTCTCTCTTAGTTCCATTTGGTTCTACGTTATTATTGAGCATGTTCTTCTATATCCACGTTAAAAAGGAACCCACTCATTTTCTAAATAAGACTATGTATGGTTTTTTGTTTTGTTTTGTTTTGAGACAGGTCTTATTGTCTCAACAGGTTGGCCTAGAACTTACCATGTACCCAACCTAACCTCAAAGTCCTGACCCTCTTGCCTGAGCCTCTCAAGTGCTGTGATTCCAGATATATGGGCTGGGTCATGGAATCTGATCTTATCTTTTGCCAATAAAACCTCCCTGGGAGAATCAAAGTGGTCCCAAAAAACCTCAGTTTCCATTCTTCTGCTTGCTTCATTAGCCTTTGCATATTTCATTCATTGTTACATTTTTCCAGCTTGTCTTATAATAATAAACTGAAAATAAAGGGACAACTCTGGATGTAGTGCTATGCCTTGGGCATAGGCACACATTGACAAAGCAGGAACTCACTTCTATTATTTCTAGTTTACAAATCTTGATGGGGGTGAGATTTGGAGGAGGCTTACCCCAAGACAAAAAAACTAGATCAAACCATGGCCTGGGATTGACTTCAAAGCTCACCTTTTAACTGCTACTCTATAACCACCTCTCAATGTAGAAATTGCCAATGTAATTCCCATTATCAAAGGAGAAATGATTCTGTTTATATTCAGTCCCTAACTTCTGTCCCTCCGGGAATGACTCCTTAAAGCATGTGATGGCTGCTTGTACCTTTTCTACTTAGATTCCACTTTCAGATACGAACTCTCAGGGAACGAGTCCTTTAGCAGCTCCAGTTTGTGCTGAGTGACTACGATGCTTGCTGACCCCATTGCGGGGCTCTGCTCCGGAGAGCTGTTCTCTAGGTTGGAGTAGAAAAGCCAGGAATTGCGTCCCATGTGGTTATAACAGCTGATTCACAGACCACAGTGGGAAATCAGGAGTGAAGCCAAGTATATCCCTAGACCCCGTCCACATTGAAGCCTTAAAGGAGAGGGGACAGAGGGAACTGAGGTGTTGGTTAAGCTTTGACTCATGGAAGGCAATGACCAATCTTTCCTTTATGAATGTTCTAGACTTAAACTATGAGCAATTTTATAGCATGGCAGATCAGACTTCTTTGTGTTGAGTCTGGGAGAATGACTAAGGTCTGGCTGGCAGAAACACCAAGAGCCTTAGAGTACTTTCTATTGCTGGGTGAAAAAGCATCGTAGGGTTTAAAGAAAGGGTTTATTTCAGCTTGCAGCTGTAGTTCCGTCATGAAGGGAAGTCAGGGCAGGAGCTACAGCAGAGGCCATGGGGGTGCTGCTTACCGGCTTGCTCATTCATGGCTTACTCAGCCTGTTTTTTTACACGGCCCAGGACCACCCACAGTGGGCTGGACCCTTTCACATCAATCATTAATCAAGAAAATGCCCCCACAGAGTTGCCTAAAGGTCAGTCTGATGGAGGCCATTCCTCAATGAAGTGCCCTGCTCCTCGATGACTCTAGCTGTGCCAAGTTGATTTAAAAAACAATAAACCCTCCCCAGCACTGTAAATTTCTGTTATCATACAATGGCATTTTAAATACAAAATATGCTCCCTTCCCACAGACTATGGGGGTTTAGTCTTTATTCATGGCTTCTAACTTCTACACTAGGCTTCCCTAGCCTTCTGGTACTATTCCTTGCTTCCTCCCTTTGGGTTGGATTGTTCCTTTGGTACAGGAGACCATAAAGGAAAGTGCTATGTGGACATCAGAAGACCTAGAATTGAACTCCCTAATGTTCACTACAACCCATGTGACCTTGGTAAACTTGCTTAGCCTCTGAGCCTTCCGTACTGAAAAAAGAGAATTGCCGTCAAGTACCTAGAAGCAGGCTGGGCCCCATGTCAGGTGCCTGGTCCAGATGATTTCCTCCTGAGGAGGCCCCTGACTTGGAGCACTGTAGCATCACCACACTGAAAGCTGAAAATTCAGTGCCTACTCGGAAAAAAAAAAAAAAAAAAAGCTTCTAGACACAGGTGTTAAGGATTTTAGCAGTTACCTGGCCCAGTGAGACTCCTAATAAACAATCACCAGAGTCCTCCTATAACAATGGTGCCCACACAAAAGCCACCTATGGCTAGAAACTGGTTAATTAGAGAGAAAAAAAAAAAAAAAACTTCACATTAAGTTGAACTAAAGTCAGTTTGCTTCTAGTGTGACATTTGCACGATCATCGAAAGTTAAATTTTTAAGATCTTCAAGGCCACCAGCTAGTTTTATGAATGGAGAATGCAGACTCAAGTAGATAAAGTAAGACATAGTTCTTTTTGTAGATCTGTGCAGACGAGCATTCTTTCTAGGCGTGCGTTGTTACCGGCTGCCCAGTTGAGTGTGGCCCTCCCCTATCCTATGAATCAGGCCCTTTCCTCCCTCACCAGTCACTTACTTTGCATGTGCAACATTTGTGAGTCTCAGAACTGAAAACAAGAGTGTTGCTGTACTCTCGCCCATTGTGAAATGAGACTATTTGTGAGTCAGATCAGAGTCATTAGACCCGGAAAGGCCAAGAGCTTGAGCTGCACACCCAGCAGAGCGTGGATGAAATGCACTAGTCATGAGGCTTTGGTTTTTGCCGAGGTCCTCCTCAATGGACACATGGATACTTTGAAAACACTTGTACCAGGCCCAAAGAAAGTGCTTGGTAATACTTGCTGAATTACTGCAGAATGGGGTTTGAATTTTTTTAACCGCTAACGTAAGAAGGTGATAAAGAGAGAGGAGAAATTAAAAAAGAAGGAAAGAAAGAAAAGAAAAGAGCTGGGCGGTGGTGGCGCACACTTTTAATCCCAGCACTTAGGAGGCAGAGGCAGGCAGATCTCTGTGAGTTTGAGACCCGCCTGGTTTACAAAGCAAGTTCCAGGACAGCTAGGACTGTTACACAGAGAAACCCTGTCTTGAAAAATCAAAAAAAGAAAGAAAAGAAAAAAAAAGTGTTCTGTAATATTTTGTTTGTGTTCTGACAAATAAAGCTTACCTGGAGATCAGAGGGTGGAGCTAGTTACTATAACCATCGAGGTCTGGGGGTCTGTAGAGACAAGAAGTGATAAGGCAGGGCAGACACAGGATCTCAGCCCTTTCGGTTGGAGGATTTGGAGAGGTAAGAAGTCACTGGTGGCTGCTCCTCTGCTTCTCTGATATCTGATTCCTGGTTTTTATTGATAAGACTAATTAGGATCACACTCCATCTGGCACCTAACTTTTGGGGCATGAATTCACGAAAAAGCTGCTTGCCCATGGCTTTACAGCCATTGGCACACACCAGAGCTGCACGTGGGTCACTGCCCAGCTGGCTAGGTTTTCCCTTTTTTTTTCCCCAAGCCTTCTGAGCAAGTCTGGAATTTTTCTGTTGCAGCCTCTCTTCAGCAAACTCTACAGGCACTTGGGCTCCAAATGCTGCCAGAGTTAGCCCCTCACCACTGCCCAGCTCTACCTTTAGGCAACTCCCCCTGCATGTACTTTTTCTACACAATCCTCTGTGTGTGTGTTTTTCGGACAGCTGGCTCCCTCTCCGGGTGGGTTGTGGGCCTTCCCTGGACCCCCTCATTGGGATGATGCCATACTAGGTAGCTGCCTTGACACCTGCTTGGACTTCTACTCTTCTGTGCAGCAGCAATCAACCTTGGACTTCACTGTCAACTTCACCATCATCCTCAGAAGACTTGGTAAGACAATTGGAAATTCTTAAAGGGGGGAATTAGTTTTTTTAAAAAAAGTTTTTCCCCACGTTAAAAAATGGGAAACACTATTATGATGGAGGGAGTTAGGTCTCTGTATGATTACACAATGGATGGTTTAAAATGGAACAATTAAATGAAGGGATAATCAACTGAGATTGACATAATGTTAATAATCATTTTGATAATTCTTGATTTATCAATAAAAAAGTTGGTTGATATGAATGCCAAGATCATATCATAGAGATATTCAGACCCAGACAGAGGAATTTAAAGGAGAACCAACCTCACCATTACATTATAAAATTAGACAAGAACAGCCCAAGGTTATCAAACAATGAACCTTAATATATCCAGTCACCTTACAGGAACAACTGCCACATGACAGATATTCCCAAGGCTGTGTAAAAGCTGACTGGATTCATGTGGAAATGTTAGGTTTAAAGAGATTTAAGGAAGTGATCATCTCATTTGATATGCATTCACCTTTTGTGAAGCAGATGTTAAATTCATGGTCAACTAGTAACAGAATTGTCCCACGAGACTGGAAATACTTGGTTACAGTGGTATTGGAACCTGTTCCTCAATTATAGTGGAGGACCTAGTAGAAAGATGAGACTAGGACCATTGAACAATGAAGTAAGGCTAGAGGTATGGAAATCTCCCAAGACCAACTTCTTGGAGAAGGTGATTATGCTGATATACAAAGACACCCTGGCTCTATGCCTTGCAGCATATTTGAATGCTTGGGACAGAATTGAAGAAGTTGGAAAGAGAACTGAGCCATTTATTAAAGTTATACATGACCCAAAGAAACCTTCACTGATTTTTTACAAAGATTGACTTCAGCTGTAAATAGAACGATACCAAATTCAGAAGCTAGAAAAATAATAATTGAATCTTTGGCTTTTGAAAATGCTAATTCACAATGCAAAAGGGTAATTAGGCCTTTAAAGGCAAGATCAGCACCCATAGAGGAATGGATCCAAGATACAGTCAATATTGAATATCATAACCATGATGATGCTTGGCCAAGAGAGGTGATTTCCACAGGCTTGAAGAAAATTCAAAATGTCAGGTGTTTTAATTATGACAAACAAGGTCACCTAAAAAGGGATTGGAGACAGGACATTCCTAGAAACAGTGTTTTTTCTAGAACTAATCCAAACAGAAGGCCCCTGTCTTCTGGAGTATGCAAGAAGTGTGGCAAAGGCCAACATTGGACCAATGAATGCAGATCAACAAGTGACACATGGGGTAACCCTTTGCCATTGGGAAATGCCTTAGGGGATTTTCACAAGCCCCCATATCAAATTTACTTCAGTCATTCCCTGTCATCATGGTGTAAATCCTCCCCAGAGCTATTAAAGGACCTAATGCCTATTGTAAAAAGACACACTGCTCTGAATGATAGAACAGCTTAGAATATAAGAAAAAATTTTAGGAGAAACCATAAAGTGAATATTTTGGCAAATTTCTATAAATGATCAATGGTCAAAGCTAAAAATATGAATAAATGACATTATAATTAAAGGTTTTATAGACACAGGGACAGATGTAACAATAATTGCACCAGAATCTTGGCATCCAAGTTAGCCTCTTAAGGAGGAAAGTGTTCAGCCTTTAGGGAATGGAATTTTATCTCAGGTAAAACAAAGTGAAAGATGAGTCAAATGTATAGGGCCAGAAGGACAGAGAGGAAAATTAAAGCCATATGTGACTAATATAGCAATGAATTTATGGGGACATGATTTATTACAGCAATGGAATACTCAGATTAACATTCCTGCAATCTCAGAAACAAACCATAAATTAACATATGTTTCTGGGAAAAATATGGGAGACATTAACTGGCTATGGCCCACAATTGAATTAAAAAACTCAAGAACTGAGTAATTTGTTTCAAACCTTACAAGGTAATAAGGACTTAAATAGTTCAAGAAAATTATCAGTTGAAGCTAAGAGTGAATTGGCTTTAGTAAAAGAGAAATTACAGGATGCACATATAGATCATTTGGATCTGGACTTTGATTGTATTCTGGTTATTTTACCTCCTGTACATTCCCCTACACAGATTTTAATGCAGAGAGAAGATAATATCTTAGAATGGATATTTTTACTACATAAACAGAGTAAAAAAATTAAATATCTGTGTAGAAAAGATTTCTCAGTTGATTCGAAAAGGAAAATTGAGACTTTGTCAATTGGCAGGAGTAGACCCAGCAGAAACTGTAGTACATTTTACTAATGCTGAAATTTTCTCTTTATAGGCAGAAAATGAACATTAGCAAAGATCTTGCCATAATTTTTTGGGAGAGATTAACAACAACTATCCCAAAAGCAAGAGAATTCAATTTATAAAGAGAACTAACTGGATCCTTCCTCACATTGTATGGGAAACACCAATTTCTGGAGCCCCTATGTTCTATACTGATGCAAACAAATCAGGAAAACAGGCTATAAATCAAGAAATTTAAGTAAAGTGGCTCAAAACCTTTATGATTCTGTCCAAAAGTCATAACTATATGCTATTCTTATGGTATTATTAGATTTTCCAGAACATCTTAATATAGTTACTGACTCTCAATATGCAGAAAGAGTTGTTTCATATATTGAAACTGCTGAATTTATTCCAGATGATACAGAATTGACTTTGTTATTTTCAGTTACAAGAAATAATCAGAAATAGAAATCACCCCTTATATATAACACATATTAGATCCCATGTGGGCCTACCAGGCCCTCTAGCACAATGATGAAATTGATCAACTATTGGTAGGAAATGTGCTAGAAGCCTTAGAATTTCATTAAAAACACCATGTCAATAGCAAGGGTTTGAAAAAAGGTTTTTTTTTCCATCACTTGGTGACAAGCTAAGGAAATTTAAGAAAATGTCCTACTTGTACCTTGTATAACCAAACTCCACTACCTGTGGGAAGTAACCCAAAGGGTACTCAAAGAAATGAAATCTGGCAAGTGGACATGTTTCATTTTGCAGAGCTTGGAAAATTAAAATATATACAGCATACCATTGATACCTATTCAGGATTTCAATGGGGGAATGCTTTGAGTTCTAAGAAGGCTGATTCTGTAATTACACATTTGTTGGAAGTTATGGACATCATAGTATACCTGCACATGTGGCAGCATTCCTCCTGAGCTACATCTGGCCTGGCTCCAGAGAGTAGCACCTAGCCCTAATCCATCTTTTTGTTTAGCAGACACCTTTTGTTTCCCTTCTTGCCCTCTATGTGAATCCTGTCTTGGAGTTTCTCAAGGATACAAAGGCCTAGACAAAACTTGATTCAGGAAACCTTGAAAACCATGGTACCTGAGAAATCGAGGAGTTTGCACTTGGCATGGTGTTGTTGGGAGCCCCTTTCAGGTTGTTTTGAGCATAACTGGCTAAACTGTATTGGAGAGAAATAAATCTGCCCTAGGTGAATGGATAGTGTTTCAGTCCTTCGAGGCTGGACCCCCTGCAGCCATGAAAGGCTAGATTCATTCTTAAGATGCCTCTGAATCTTCGTTCCATGGACCCGCGTAAACCCACACACCCGTGTTGTGACCACACAGTGACACCTGCACAAATTAAGACTCACAATGCTCCAGCATATGTCTCTAGTAAAATGAAATCACTTTTTGCATATTACAACATAAAGCATATTACACAATCCTACAGGACAAACAGAGAAAGATCTAATTGAACTCTAAAAGATATGCTTAATAAACAGAAAGGGGTAATAAAGACCCACAGAGATAGATTGCACAATGCTTTATTACCTTTAAATTTTCTGAATGCTAATGAGGAAGGAACAACAGCAGTGGAGAAACATTGCATAATAGAAAAAAACTACTGAATTAAATCAGCCCATATACTTTAAAGATGTGTTGACCTCAGAATGGAAACCAGGATAAGAGAGATCTCTTGATTAGAAGAGGTGATAGTTCATCAACATGCATGACCATCCAATTTAAACTAATTTATATCACTAACAAATGCTTTTCATTTAATCAGATATAACTTGCCAAAAGGGAAACTCCCCAAAGCTAGTGTTGGAGCTGGGTTTTGCTTTTGTCTTTCCAAGAGAATGAAGGCATCCAGCTAAGGAATCTGAAGATTGCTGGACAAATGAGGCATTTAAAGAAAAAGGATGTATCATCCAGAGAAAATACCCTTAGAAAAAGAGTAAATTGGCCTATTGGTATATCACATTTCCAACAGGATAAAATTTCATGTATCCTTCCGAATGTTTGTTTCTGCTGTTCTCTACACACATATAATGCAAATGGTCTTTTTGTAGCCCCAGTTCAATTAAAAATTAAAGCTGGCTTTGGAGTTGGATTGTGACTCTCTCCTTCTCCAAGCATGTTTGTTAAGAGGAAAATACAAAATCTCTGTATCATGTCAGAAGAGCCACCTGATATGGGACAGAGGAAAACCAAAATTAGGGACTGTTCTATTGCCACTAATCTCATAATCCTTTGGTTTTGTTTCTACTCTTTAAAACTTTTCTTAAGATATGAATATTATATTAAAATTCATAAGATTAATATATATATTAAACTTTTGTCATGATATTCATGGTCATATAAAGTACTAACTAAATCTAGAAAAAGGCTTCATCTAGCTTCCTGTACATGATTTCGAGTTTGAGTCTCTATCAGGACTGGGAATTAAGTTTTTGTGCTCTGGATGTACATAACAAATTATGGTCCTTTAACCTCTTTGAGATCTGCTGCATATGACATTTAAAATGTTTAAGTTTTCTGCAGTGAACCATGACCATGCCTAATAGTGACCTTTGATGTCTCCAAAAGGAGGATGGGCCCCACAATGATGGTTCCACATGGACTATAGTTACACCAACAAGCTGACAAACACCACTGAAAGATAGATCAGCTTTGGACTACAAACTGCTCAGGACAATATTGAGATTGCTGGCTGAGACGATCCAGCCTCACAGACTACTCCAGCCAACACTTGAGACAAGCCCTGCACTTTCCCATTACACAGAGACTGGACAACAAATGATACAGCTAGCTTTCCCAGGACTTGACAATTATCCCAAACATTTTTCAGAGTTCCCTAAAGATGCCATCACCCCCCAGACAGCAGGAAATAATTTTAAGAACATGACACCCACATTCCCAAGAGGTGGGGTGGGTGGTTTTTTGTCATTCAGTGGGTTATGGATATTTGTCATCATTTAGGGGGTTGGTTATAAGTTGTTATTGATAATGGTCAGGAAAAAAACTAAACAAAGGAGATTAGATTCAAGGATCTCATTCTAAAAAGAAAAAGGGAAATATAGAAATAGGATAAAAAGGTAGATTACTGAATCTACTTTTTTTTTTTTTTTTTTTTTTTTGGTTTTTCGAGACAGGGTTTCTCTGTGTAGCTTTGCGCCTTTCCTGGAACTCACTTGGTAGTCCAGGCTGGCCTCGAACTCACAGAGATCCACCTGGCTCTGCCTCCCGAGTGCTGGGATTAAAGGCGTGCGCCACCACCGCCCGGCCCTGAATCTACTTTTAAACAAAAAAATTCCAACTACTAGTTTTAAATATTTTACATTGACTTGGATTTTTGTATATTGATATAAATTTGCATTTATTTTTGTTATAAAAATGATAGAATAAAAAGGTAGGTTATTGAATCTACTTTTTTTTTTTTTTTTTTTTTTTTTTTTTTTTTTTTTTTTTTTTTGGGTTTTTCGAGACAGGGTTTCTCTGTGTAGCTTTGCGCCTCTCCTGGAACTCACTTGGTAGCCCAAGCCGGCTTCGAACTCACAGAGATCTGCCTGGCTCTGCCTCCCGAGTGCTGGGATTAAAGGCGTGCGCCACCACCGCCCGGCTGAATCTACTTTTAAACCAAAAAAGCAACTGCTAGTTTTAAATATTTTATATTGATATGGATTTTTATATATTGATAAAAATTTAAGGTTATTTTTGGATAGAACATATTATACTTACATTTCTACTTTTGTTCAAGGTATTGTATCTATACAGCTCATTTAATGATGTAATGTAAATTTCTAGTCCTTGAAAGTTACTATTACAAACTATTTAGGATAATAAGGAAATGCAGGTTAGTAGTTAGTCACCTATTACAATCAAACTTGTAGTCAGGTTACATATGTTTTTAAGGTCAAACAGAGATATCTTTTTGATAGACAGGTGGTCTTCAAACACTTCAGAGATCTACAAAATATGGCATTTAAGGTGTTTTAATAACATAAGGGGTTTTTTTGTTGTTGTTTTTGTTGTTGTTGTTGTTTTATGACAATAAGACATTTCTGCTCCTGGCAGCACCAATCTACTTCAGAGAAGATGATGGGCATCAAAGAAACTCCTTATGGAGCTTGCTTTCTTTGTGGCAAAAGTTAGCCCCTGGGCCATAAACTGCCCTTGCCTTGACTGCTGACAGCATCCTGCCCAAATTGGGCAAGCAGGACAGAAAAGAAAGGACTGCACAACTTTGCTAAGACAAGGTGGCACAGTCCTCCAAAATTCTTCTTCACAGATAAGTCTATCAGATATTCTAGGTCTGTAGGCTGAAGATGGCTGCCCCAATGTTGCAGAGGAACCTTGGGTAACTGTCCATGCAACCAGCTGTTTCTGTCATTTCTTATTTTTGGAAGTTGTTTGCTCTATACTTCCTGTTTACTCAAATAATATTATATCCTTCTTAGGTCTCTGATGGAGTTGAAGACTAGATAATTATAGTTATAGTTTTCCTTTTTTTTTTTTTTTTTTTTTGGTTTTTCGAGACAGGGTTTCTCTGCATAGCTTTGCGCCTTTCCTGGAACTCGCTTTGTAGACCAGGCTGGCCTCGAACTAGTTTTCCTTTTCTAAACAAATTCAGAAAAGACACAAAAGAGGTGTAAAGTGTAAAAGGTTGAGAGACATCAAAAGATAGTTTGGGGTTAGTAATGCAAGTTAGGACAGAAGATGAGTTCAGTACAACACTTTGGACTCACCAAGATAGAATAGATAATGGAGTTGCTGTGGGATGTTCTGTATGGCAAATGTGTTGCTAATTAGTCAATAAATAAAACACTGATTGGCCATTGGCTAGGCAGGAAGTGTAGGCGGGACAAGGAGGAGAATAAAGCTGGGAAGTGGAAGGCTGAGAGAGAGAGACACTGCCAGCCGCCATGATGACAAACAGCATGTGAAGATGCCGGTAAGCCACGAGCCATATGGCAAGGTATAGATTTATAGAAATGGATTAATTTAAGCTATAAGAACAGTTAGCAAGAAGACTGCCACGGCCATACAGTTTGTAACCAATATAAGTCTCTTTGTTTACTTGGTCGGGTCTGAGCGGCTGTGGGACTGGCAGGTGACAGAGATTTGTCCCGACTGTGGGCCAGGCAGGAAAACTTTAGCTACATGGAGTATTTTCTCTAAATTTGTCAAATGCTAATGGACCAGACATTGTTAATGTAATTACTGCCTGTACATATTTATATGTAGTTATTGTACTTATTGTATATAGTTTTTCTATGTTAGTTAAAACCTTTGCGTTTTATTTAGACAAAAAGGGGGAAATGTTGTGATATTTTGTTTGTGTTCTGACAAGTAAAGCTTGCCTGGAGATCAGAGGGTAGAACTAGCCACTATAACAATAGAGGTCTGGAGGTCTGTACAGATAGGAGACAGAAGTGATAAGGCAGCATGGAAACAGGATCTTGGCCCTTTGGGTTGGAGGATTCAGAGAGGTAAGAAGTCACTGGCTGCTCCTCTGCTTCTCTGATCTTTTAGCTTTTACCCCAATATCTGACTCCTGGTTTTTATTGATAAGACTAATTAGAATCACGCTTCAAGAAAGAAAAGAAAAGAAGGAAGGAAGGAAGGAAGGAAGGGAGGAAGAAAGAAAGGTAAATCAACATTCTGAGCCTCATGTGGTGACATACACCTGTAATACCAGCATGGCAGGAGATCAGGAGTTCAGGGTTATCCCCGGCTACATATTAAGTTTGATGTCATCCTGGACTACATGAGCCGCTCTCAAAACAAAACCATTAAGCCAGCTTCTACCAAATGCATTGATGCACACTTGTAATCCAAGCACTAGCTAGGGAGGGTGAGACAGGAGGATCATGAGCCTGGGCTACATTAACAAGGAGGAGCTGAAGTGCATGGCAGAATGCTTGCCTGATGTGGACAGCACACATGAGTTCTGCTGTCTTCTTCAGTGTGTGTCAAGGGTGGGTTTACAGCTTTAAAATAAATCTAGAAGTTCAGCATTATCAGGGTTGTCTGGAAACAGTGAAAAGGACCCATCTCTTATGAGCTTTTCAAAGGAGTATCAGCAGCTCCTCCTGGTTTCCAAGCAGGAGGAAGCATGTCTGAAAGGATTACTGTGTTCTTTCACTGAGTCACTGGACTAGCAATCCTCAGAGAAGTCAGTGTTTTATGAAATTGCTGTAGTTATCAATATAGTTACTTTGATAGTTTTGTCATAGTAATTTAAGATCAATAAATTAAAAACAAAAATAAGATCAAATAAAATAAGATCAATATATCTAGATTTGGGATTTTGAGATTTAAAAAAAATTTTTTTTGAGATAGGATTTCAGGTAGCCTAGGCTGGCCCAAAACTCTCACTATCCAGCCATGGATAACTGTCTTAGCTAGGGTTTCTATAACTGTGAATAGAGACCATAACCATGGCAACCATAACCAGTCCCACCTGGCCCCACCATCCAGTGTTCCTCCAGTCACACCCGGCCCCACAGTCCCTCAGCTGCTTATAAAATAATCAGAAGCTTAATATTAACTACCAATTGCATGGCCTATGGCAGGCTTCTTGCTAGCTAGCTCTTTCATCTTAAATTAACCCATTTCTATTTATCTATAAGTTGCCACGTGGCTGTGGCATTACCAGTTTGCTGGCATCTTGCTATTCCTTTGGTGGCGGCTGGCATCTTTCCTCTCTTCTCTCCATATATCTGCTTGGATTTCCCACTTGCCTCTAAGCTGCCTTGCCATAGGTCAATGCAGTTTTATTTATCAACCAATCAGAGCAACACATGTTCACAGCATACAGAAAGACATCCCACAGCAGAGGTGAGAGTCCTACATCTTGACCTGCAGGCAACAGGAAATGGTCTTACTCTACACTTAGCGAAGCTTGAACAAAGGAGACCTCAAAGCCCACCCACACAGTGGCACACTTCCTCCAACAAGGCCACACCTCCTAATGGTGCCACTCCCTATGAACTTATGGGTGCCAGATGCATTCAAACAACCACAATGACCTTGAACAACTTCTCCTGATTCCCCCTGCTTCCACCCTACAATTGCTGGGATTATAGGCACATATCACCATACTCTACTGGATATTAAAGCCTTTAGAAATCACCTTCCTTAGGCCAGCAAGAGAGCTCAGTAGGCAACAGCCTTTCATCAAGCCTACTGACCTAAGTTTAATCCCTGGGAACCCCATGTTGGAAGGAGAGAATTGACTACACATTGCCTTCTGACATCTACTTGCATATACATACATATACATACACACACACAATAAACAAGATGTCATTTAAAAAATTTTAAATCACCTTCTTTCATGTGAAAACAAAAGCTTTTAGAAGTGCTTCGAGAAGCTGCTGATTTGATTGACTGTTGTCCAGAGGAGTCAATAAGTACTACAGCAAAATCAGAAATGCCCTTGTCTGTTCACATTATTCAGATAGGCTATTTAGGGGCCTGTAAGACAGGTCAGCAGCAGAGACTGAAGAGAGCTCAGCTGTTAAGAGCACTGACTTCTTCCAGAGGACCCGGGTTCAATTCCCAGCATCCACATGGCAGCTTGCAACTGTTTGTAACTCCAGCTCCAGGGAATCTGACAAACACCAGTGCACATAAAAGAATAAATAAATTCTTTTTTTTAAAGGCTCAGCAGTAAAATGGCTTGCCAGGTAGACCTGACAGTGTCAATTCACTCCTCAGAGCCCACAGGGTGGCAGGTGAGAAGTGACTCCCTAGGGCCCTCCTCCAGCCTCTACACAGGCCTTGTGATACACATACACAGAGAGGAGGGGGGGGAGGGAGGGAGGGAGGGAGGGAGGGAGGGAGGGAGCGAGGGAGGGAGGGAGAATGAGAGTTAAAAAGACAAAAGCAGGCCATTAGCATAATGTTCATGCAAAGGTTACTGCCATGTGTTGATGGCTGTTCATCTTTTCCTCTCTGGCGTTTTGACAGGGTCTGATTTAGCCCAGGCAGTTACATGGTTACATAGCCCAGGTTATTGCAGACTGTTCATATTTTCCTCCTAGCCCAGGTTATTGCAGACTGTTCATATTTTCCTCCCTGGCTTTTTGACAGGGTCTGATTTAGCCCAGGCTGTTACATGATTGCATGGCCCAGGTTATTGCGTAGTTACAGAGCCCAGGCTGTTACATAGTTTCATAGCCCATTGTTACAGAGTGAGGCTAAATTTGAGCCCCTCCCTGGTCCTCCTGCTTCCATGGAAGCGTCATCACGCCCAGCTGTTGTTGCTGTTTAAGAAAAGCTCGAAAAAAACAAAAACAAAACCAAACAAACAAAGAACAGCTAAATTCTCACTAGATCTAGGCATAAACGATGCTCTCCTCAGCCGAAGCGCTCTCAAAGGAGACATCCTGGACTCCAGCTGGCCCACAGACTACCTGTGAAAGACAGGGCCAGCAGCCTTTCCTCCTGCTCCAGTCTGAGCAGGGCGTATTTCTGCTGCCTCGTGAAATGGTACAGTTACTGTACGTTGGCTCAGTGTGAATTATTTTTGAAGGTTTGTATAGAAAGCCTTTTCACTTTCTTAAATATTATATGTGAGGGGTTTTGTTTGTTTGTTTTACACATCATGAAATAATGGACTCTGAGGAAGCTGACTCATTTGCAGTATCGGTGTTGGAAGGGAGGAAGGCAGGCCCAGGTGAGTGAGTGCTGTGTCTCCGACGCTCTGATGGCCTCAGGCTGGCAGTCCTGCTGTAGTCATGCAACAGTAAGGACTTTCCTCCTTCTCTCCTTCCTTTTAGTTTTTGTGATTGTTCGGTTTCACCTTTTGAGACAGGGTCTTATTCTGTAGCCCAGGCTGTACTAGAACTCACTATGTAGTTCAGGCTAGCCTCAAACTCATGACAATCCTGCCTCACTCTCACAAGTGCTGGGATTACTGGGGTGAGCCACTACACCTAGGAGGTTTCTTTTTTCTTTTGGTGGCCCTAGGGATGGAGCTCAGGGCCTTGAGCATGCTACAAAGTGGCTACTCACTGCTCTATACCCTCAGCCCTTGGAATTATGAACTATCCAACTTGGTTACTTCTAGAAACATTTACTAGAAGCAAAAGGGACATAGAATAGGGTCAGAGTTAGTGCTTCTGCTAACAGACCTGAGGGGCTTCCTGGGGTACATTATTAACTCAATGAAAAACAGCATTGCTTGAGAAATTGCAAACCACACTGGGTGGTATACTGCACACCCATGAACCCAGCACCCAGGAGGCACAGACAGGAGAATGGAGAGATCCAGATCAGCCTGGGCTACAAAGCGAGATCCTGCCTCAAAATAATCAAGGATGTAGCTTGGTAGTAGAGCTTGCCTAGTACACACAGAGCCCTGGGTTCCATTTCCAGCAATGCAAAAATGATATTAATAGCCATAATAAATAAAGTCTGTTGAAAAACAAAGAAGAAAGAATATAAATCCTAGATCCTAATACTTACAACTTTCACCCTGTAGACTTGAACTTGGGCTAGTTCCTTTAATCTAAGTCTCAGCCATTTGCAGAATGCTGCATCTGATCACCATTTAAGGGTGTGATATTGGTTTTTTTGTCTACTTGTCCCAAGTTCCAGTCATCTAGGAACAGGGGACTTCACTGAGGAATTTCCTCCATCAAATTGGCCCCTAGGCAAGTTTGTGAGACGTTTTCTTGTAGTGATTGTTGTGTGAGGGAAGAATAAGCTCCCAGTAGGGAATGATCAAAAGAATGAGAAAGCAAATAAATAAATAAATAAATAAATTTTAAGGGGTTCGGTCCATAATTCTGACCCTTCGTGGAGACCTTCCCATCTTAGAGCACACAATGCTCTGTGAACATGAAGGGGTATGAAGAAGGTCACCAGATGCTGGCGGCAGGCAGCCCGGGAGGCCAGACCTGGAGGCAGCAGAGGGCTTGGCAGGCTTTGGACCACCTGAGGATGCGGTCCCCAGGCTGCATCCTGAACCTCTGCATGTCCCATCTCAGTATCTTCCATTCCCCACCAGTGACACTTTCGAGGGTGACGTCAGTCTTGGAGTGTCGCATTTTGTCCTAACGCCACTCCCCCAACTGCCTCTTAACTCTGTCCCTAATCTCTCTGTATCATGTTCTCTCTCTCTCTTCACTCATTTTGGCCCCACCCCTTATTAGAGATGGGTTGACAGGGCTACTGGTCTGTTTCCTACTTGTTTTTATATCTGTCAGTCAGTGCTCTGAAGAGTACTTGGAACTCTCCCATAGCAACCAACCATTTGCCATGGCTTTCTTGGTTTTGTCTTTTTTTTGTGGGGGCAGGCTCTTGCTCATTAGCTCAGGCCCACTATATAGTCAAGGCTGACCCTGAACACATGGCAGTCCTCCTGCCTCCATTTTCCAAGTTGTGGGATTCTCAGCATGAACACACCACACTGTTGTCTGTTTCCTATAAGCACTATTCTATGAAACATTTATTTTATTATATTTAATGAAATTAGATGATCTCATACATCCCAAAATGTCATTGCATCTGCTAGCTTTTTAAAATAAAGTGATATCTAAGTATTCTCTGTTACATTTTATTTGAAGTTTTACATGGTCCCCTACCATGGCCACAGCCCTAGTCAATCCTCCTGAGGTGAGCCCTGCACACGGTGCACAGGGAGCACTGTCCACCCTCACCATGACCACACAGGGAGCACTGTCCACCCTCATCATGACCACACAGGGAGCACTGTCCACCCTCACCATGACCACACAGGGAGCACCGTCCACCCTCACCATGACCACACAGGGAACACCATCCACCCTTACATAACCACCACACAGGGGGCATTACCCACCCTCACCATGACCCCAGCCTCTTCCATCAAAGGACCACCTGTGGAACAAAGTGCCCCTTCTAGGTATCTGAGACTTTCAAGAACCTTCTAGCTTTTTTTAAAAATTGTTTTTACTTTTATTGATTCTTTGTGGATTTCACATCCTACATTCCAATCCCACTTATCTCCCTGTCCCATTGTGACCGTCTCCCTGCCCCCAAACAAAACAAAATTTAAAAGAAAAACCAAAAACCAAACAAACAAACAAAAAAATGAGAAGAATCACACCCTGGAAGCTGTAGTGTGACACAGTGAGTCACACAGTTTACCCTTTCGTCCATTCATCTTTACTTGCAAGTCTGTTCATTGCCACGCGTCATTGGTCTGGGCTCCTCTTAGATAGCCTGTTGTTTTCCTGTGTCATGGCGTTGGGAAGTACTGTGCACACTATTGGTAGAGAAAAGTAATCGCTTGCCTTACCAAGCTATGAAACCTGTGTGTTACAACAGTGACTGGCCTGGCAAGATAAGTCCACGGTGGCAATAATGGCCCAAATATTATGGGCATAACCAAGCACTTTACGGTTGGATTTAAGGTCCGCTCCACAAGACAGGACTCCTGCCTGATGTTGTTAACTGGGCCAAGAATCCATGACTGGGGAAGTCATAGGCCCTAGAGAAAAGTTTACTACCACCGTTGCCCTGCTAAATGGACATATATTGTCACCTAAGCTCTTACCTTTATACCCACAGAGTGTCTCTCAAACCCCATCCAGAGAAGCTTCTTTTTGTAGTAGATGGTGATTAACACAGAGGCTACAACTGGCCAACATGCAGAAAATAAGAAATGGTAGAGTGCTCAGCTCTAGAAGGTAGATCTATAACACACACACACACACACACACACACCGCACTCAGGTCATTGCGGAAGAGGGGGCAGTAAGAAAAGTCTGTAAGAGACAGAGGCAGTGGATGCCTACAGCAAAAGTATTTTCTGGACATGAGCTCACAGCAGCTGTGCCTACATGCACAGGGCCTATATAAGAACAAGCCAGCTAAAATTCCAGCCTGGATGGGAGGGGTCATGAAGTCAAGCCCTTATCTGAGGTGCTGTTGGCAACTGATGGGTGCTGGGAAGGTTTTCTTCACGGATGCAGCCCCAGAGAAGCTAGCTACCCATGTTCGAGTAGCCTCTTGGGCTGTGTATGCGAAGCTAGCCTGGTCTACAGAGGGAGTTCCAGGCCAGCCCTCAAAAAAAGAAAAGAAAAACAAATTCTGAAAAAAAATTTTTTTCTTCCCTCCACAATTCTTGTCAAAATAAACCACTTGCTGTACGTAGATAGGGAGGAGTGGGGGCCCTCCATCCCATCCACGCACATACTGGCAGGAATAAGTGGACTTAAAACAGAACACGAGTGTGGGAGGGAAAAGCGAGGCCATGGGAGAAGAGCAGGAGGGAGAGAGCACAGGAGTAGATTTGATCAGAATGTATTACATGCATGCATGAAACTCTCAGCCAATTAGAAGTATGTATATTCTTGAAGGAAAAAAACTATGTACAATATGGTAACCATGAAATATAACTGGACAGGAGAAGAAAAAAAGTTTCATAGTGTTACCCTCAAATGTTCACTCCTGAGAGCACTAACAAGGCCGTCTGTTACGCTAGTGGGAGAGCATGTGCGTTTGAGCCTTTGGCCAAGCAGTTTGGCAATCGACTGTCAAGAGCCGGAAGAAATGGTCATAGCCTTTGGACAAATGACTGCATTCCCAGGCATCTTGCCCCTGGAAATACAGTCATGCTGAACTCTGACAGACTGCCTATGACACACTGTTAACATGCCATACAGTGACAGGTCACCTAACAGCAGGCTTGTCAGATCCCCACCACTCAGTGATACGTGACTGTAATCAGAAATGTGGTCAAAGGTTTATGACAGTGTTCATTGTGACATTTTCATGATAGAGTAGATAAAAGCCAAACGCCTAGCAAAAGGGAAAACCATTGTCATATCCAAGGGATAAAAAAGATGCGGTAGCCGGGCGGTGGTGGCGCATGCCTTTAATCCCAGCACTCAGGAGGCAGAGGCAGGAGAATCTCTGAGTTCAAGACCAGCCTGGTCTACAGAGTGAGTTCCGGGACAGCCAGGGATACATAAAGTATCCCTGCCTCAAAAACAACAACAAAAACAAAGGGATGTGGCAGCTACCACCATGCTTTGGCCTGAAAGGCCTGTAGAACATTTATGCTGCTTCTCTGAGTGCTTAGCACCTCTAACGTGGCCGTCAGGTGGTTTGGAATTCTGAAGGACCCTTCCTAGACTCTAAGAAGATAAGCTTGTCCTGAAGGTGGGAAGCCTCAGTTCCCAATCTGTAGTCTTTCCAATTCTGAGGGATTCCCTGCAGTTCTGACCTGAATTCAGTCTCAGGCCCCCACCCCTCTCTACCCACACATAGGAGTCTATTCTGACAAGAATTGTGGGGAGGGCAGAAAAGAATATTCTTTGGAGATTTTTTTTTCTTTTTTGGAGGCAGGGTTCCAGTGTGTAGCCCTGGCTGGCCTGGAACTAGCTCTGTAGACCAGTCTGCGGTCCAACTCAAAGAAATCCACCTGCCTCTGCCTCCATTAAAAGCATGTGCTCTTATGCCCTGCTCTTTCAAAAAATGTTTGAGATCTGGAGAGATGCTGTTTTGAAGTCAGAATTTTTAAATTATTGCACTGCTCTAAAGGTTTGGAGAGAATAACACACCAAAATATTTTCTGGGTTTACATCCGAGTGGTGGGAGTGTGAATGAGCGATGAGGAAACATTTCGGCTGGAGAGCATCGCCACCACCCCCCCAGTTGTTATGGCTGCCAAGTCTACCTGTTTTCTAGAGCTGCTGGAATCAAAGGAAAAGTCCCAATGTGGATGTAAATAAACACAACGTTCTACACCTGTGGTATTGGAACCTTTGGTCCCAGTACCTCATTGTGCCCTGGAGACTCTGAGGCTCCCACTCTTCTGTGCCTTCATGATGGACAGAAAGCCACACACTTTGGCTTGGGTTTTACCACAGAGCTTACTGTGGCCAGTGATTGAGGCATGTGTAGAGAAAGGAAAGGCCTGAAGGAGATCAGTCAATCTGGGCTCCTTCTCTTGTCCTCCTGCCCTTTGCTTTGAGAACAGCATGTTTTGAGTAACCCGTGGTCCAGGGAATGAGAAATATATAAGAAACATTGGCCCAACCTACCGCTTTTAAGTTTAAATTATATCCAACAGTTGCTTAAAGCTTAAATGCCAGCCAACCTGAAGACACATACTGAGAAATAAATGACTGTGATTTTAAGTCCATATGTTATCAAATCG
Source organism: Peromyscus californicus insignis (assembly GCF_007827085.1). NCBI lineage: Eukaryota > Metazoa > Chordata > Mammalia > Rodentia > Cricetidae > Peromyscus > Peromyscus californicus. Next base: position 7,119,785 of record NW_026294458.1, on the reverse strand, counting down.
TTTTATGTAGAATTACTATGGTTAACTGATGCTTAAGAATAGAATCACAAGCCGGGCGGTGGTGGCGCACGCCTTTAATCCCAGCACTTGGGAGGCAGAGGCAGGCGGATCTCTGTGAGTTCCAGGCCAGCCTGGGCTGCAGAGCGAGTTCCAGGAAAGGCGCAAAGTTACACAGAGAAACCCTGTCTCGAAAAAGCCAAAAAAAAAAAAAAGAATAGAATCACACTGTAGTTCGGGCTAACCTCACACTCATGATCATCCTCATGCCTTAGCCTCTCAAGTGTTAACTTCATGCCCAGCACTGAGTCTTCTTGACGTAACAATACAAGTTGAAATTTGCTTTCACACTGGGGTTCTGGGATGTGTGGGTATTCAACATCTGAAGAGAGCATATGATAAAGCTTTGTACAGGATACAGCCCACTTCATTTCACGGTGGACAGTGAGTCTCCAGGGAGGAGGGGACATCTACATACGGGACACGTGACGTTCTGAGGAGGAGATAAAGGAACACAAGTGCTGTGCCTAAAGTCTAGGGTTGGGAAAAACTGGATGGGCATCAGATGTAGTGCAGGAATGACAATGCGGAGCAGAGAGACAGCAGCCTGGTAGGCAGGACTCAGAAGAGGAGGGGCCACAGCAAGGGCATGTGTACAAGGAACAGAGAATTCTAAAAGCCTTGAGTGGCAGGGGAGATGGCTTAGTCAGTAACATGCTTGCAGTGCAGACACGAGGACCTGAATTTGATTCCCCAGCACCCAGGTAAAAGCTGTTACAGCAATGTGCCTAGCATCCCCACACCGGGGAGACAGAGACAGGGATCTCCAGCTCATCAGCTTCAGGTCCAGGGAGAGATTCTGACTCAAAAAATAAAGTGGAGAGCAATAGAGAAAGACACTCAACATTGACCTCTGGCCTACATGTGAGCATGCGCATGACCCCACACACACACACACACAAACACACATGTACATACATGTAGGCAGCAGAGGAAGCCCTGAGTATGTGAAGCCCTTGAGTAAATGTGTGCTGTTGACATGGGCACAGCCATGTCAAGGGTGCCAGAACCTCAGAGTCATGGAAAAATGCCAAAGCTTTCCTCTCCCAACCTTCAGGGTGAAGCCTAAAGAGAAATGGCAAAGTCTTTCTCCAGCCCATGTGTGGATGTTGATAGTGAGTGTAGAAAATGTCCACCATAGAACTCCCACTGGTATTTACATCTTGAAGAGTGCTCCCTATAGAGACTATGCCTACTGAAATTAGCTGAACTTGCCTCCTTGTTTATCAGCCAACTGTATATAATAAACATGCGGGGATTCCAGGGTGTTGCGGTCTTTCCATTAGAGAGCCTATAAGCATTGCAGCTCGGAAGGAAAGGGATCCTAGCAGTCTGGAGCCAAGGAATACCACAAAGTCACCATAAGCATAGCAGCTTATAGCCCTGATCCAGGAGGAGGTATCCCCAATGTAACAACTCTGCTCTTAGGGTAAGGTTTCCCTAGCAAAAGTATCAACAGTTCTGCCCTGCTCTGCTCCTGCTTCAGTGAAAGTTGTTACTTCTCTGCCCTGCTCCACTCCAGTGAAAGGTCTCACCCAAACCTCATTCAAGAGATTTATCGGGAAGGAAGACTCAGGAGGGTAGCTGCCCTGCCAGGGTGGAAAAAGGCAGCTTCCAATAGGCACAGGGTTTATATAGGACTTCTTAGGGGTGGAGTTTTTCTAGGGTGAAGATTGGTCAGATTTCAATCTCTGAATTTAGAAAAGCTCAGAGATTGGCCGGATTTTGTGCTCAGGGATTGGTTGGGTTTTTGTACTGAGTTGGTCAGAGGCAGAGTGTGTTTCTTTGGCTCTGGTTTCAGAGCCAAAGTGTGTTTCTTTCACTGGCCCTTTTTAACCTTTTGGCTCTGGTCTCAGGACCAGTGAGTTGGTTCTGTTCTCAGGGTCAGAGTGTGTTTCTTTGGCTCTGGTTTCGGGGTCAGGGTGGGTTTTTTTTTTTCCTGCTGGCCCTTTTACCCTACAGAGCCCACGTGACCCCAACCCTTCTGTCTGTGTGTCTGTCTTTTTCTTCATTCCATCCCTACCCTCAGCCAGGTCATGTCCTTGGAGGCCAAGCAAGGACACAGCAAGTAATACCTGAACAGAAACCCAGTTGGAGACAGGAATGTGGACACTGGCTACAGGGACTCTTCCAGGTCAGACAAGGGAATGCCAGAAAGAAAGAAGTGTGCTTGTTCTACAGGTGAAAGAAAAAAAAGGGGGGAGGGAAGAAATGAAAACAACTATGAAGAAAGAAGTATGGACAAAGGGGGTGCGATTCTAAGCACAGGCTGTAAAACATTTGAACAGGTAACACTCCAGAGAGCGACAGACTGTAGAATAGACAGTTACAAGTTAAGATTTTGGGGGATAAATAAAATCTAGAGAAGGGCAGTTGTATTTTGATAAGTAAAATCTAGAGGTAGGTAGTTGTATACACTGAGAGACTTTTGGAAACCTCAGAAGTACAGTGTAGGCGTTGCAACGTCATCCAGTTCTTGGGCTGTGTTTGGGAGCATATCCAGGGAAGGGGGCAGGGAGTTTGGCTGCTTGAAGAATAAATAAAAAGAGAGGAAACTTTGAGAGATGGATACGCAGCAGAAAGACCCAACCGTGTTCCCATGTTTGTTTTTTATTTAATTGCTTTCATGTTACATTTGGCATACACACACACACACACACACACACACACACACACACACACACACCCCTGCAGTGTACAGGTGACATAGCCTACGAGGCGGGGCCTTAGCCTGATCCCTGGGAGCCAGACAAGCGCAGTGGTGCTCCGTGACTCACCACCATGGCTGAGGGGGCCCGGCGTGTCTGCCGAGGGCTGCTGCATTCACCCGGTGCATCACACCTGGTGTGGAGAAGCAGCCCAAAGCTGCAGAGCTGAGCACATTCAGACAGAGGCAGCATGTAGCCAAGGGGAAAATCTTGGTGGCTTTAACTGCTTTGTGTGTGGTAATTGTATCTATGCAGGTAAAACCCATCAGGGGACTGGGCCATTGTGTTTTTATCCAGTGACTTGGTCATGACCATCCACACTTGTTTATATCATCGAGTCATTCCATTTGGGAGCTACCGCTGTCATCACCTGGAGTCCTGATGAGTGCCATTCAACTATTTGGGGTGGGGTACAGCCCTGCAACTTAGGATAAATGGGAAGTAATGGGGCCCACCTCCTGGATCTTGGACCCACAATAATGATAGTGGATGTGACTAAATTATGTCCCCACATCCTAGAAAAGCAAAAGCCTTAGAATGAGATCAGTTTCTCCTGCCAACACTACAAAAGCAATCCATAGTGAACTCCCAGGCTTCAGTCATTTTAACTTGCTCAAACTTTCCTTCAGTTTCCTCTGGGCACAGGGGCTGCCGTGATCTTCCTTCTTATCTTTACAGTCTAGTACCCAGCGCTGCAGTGAACCACTCCTGGACCAAGTGTGGAATCCATCCTGAACATCGAAGACAGAGGAGCGGGGAGATGTGGGAAGCAGAGGAAACACTGAGTGAATGAAACCCCAAGTGAGTGTGTCAAGGACCCCAGAGCCCCAGACCCACAGGAAACGGCAAAGCTTTCCAGGGTGAGGCTCAGCGGGAATTGGCAAATGCTTCCTCTAGTCCATGTGTGAACGTGGATAGTATGTGCAGGAAGTGTCCACCACAACTTTCTCTCCTTGCCTCCAAATCTGGGGCCTGAAAACTGCTCCCCAACAGACGTGGCTCCTACTGTGATTGGCTAAACCTGTCTTTTTGATCCAGCTGTATACCATAACCTCACCCCCTTCTTAAGCTATACACAATAACCCTGCTTTTCTGTTCAACTCTATATAATAAACATGCTGAGCCTCTGAGGTGCTGTGGCTTCTCGGTCAAAGAGCCCAGTCCATGTGACTGCAGCTTTTCTGTGTGTCTTTTCTTCATTTCTCACCTCCCTAGTCACGTTAAGTCCCTCCCCACAGGTCAAGAGCTATGTGAGGATGTAGGACACATACACACATGCCCTTTAAGCCTGGAGCTCAAAGACCTTGTTAGCCATCACTGTATATACCTGGTGTGAGCTTCAGGGAATCATGTTTTAGCCTGAGACCTGCATCCTTGGAGACTATGCTCTGGCATCAGGTTCCTGCCCGCTCCACCCTTGTTTCTCAGAAATATGGTCATAGTTCTTGTTTCTTTGTTTGGTTTGAGATAGGCTCTCTCTATGTAGCTCTGGTTGGCCTGGAACTCCAGAGATTGCCTGCCTCTTACTGCTGGGACTAAAGGCATGTGCTGCTATACCCAGCAACTTCATAGTTCTTTTAATCAACTGTGTACTGTTCTACATACCACACACTGTTTATAAATTATTAAATACCATACAGTTTAGTTTTTAATGGCCCTAAAGTATCCTCCACTGTGGTCCAGCATCTTCACTTCAGATGGGAATTTGGACACCAAAGCAGCATTTTCTCCTCTGTCTTTTCTTCTACTCTTTGAATGCACATGTACATGCAGATGCACATGCTTATGGCTGCCAGAGGTTGATACCATGTGTGTTTTTCTTTTTTCTTTCTATCTTTTTTTTTTTTTTTTTTTGGTTTTTTGAGACAGGGTTTCTCTGTGTAGCTTTGTGCCTGTCCTGGAACTCACTCTGTAGCCCAGGCTGGCCTCGAATTCACAGAGATCCACCTACCTCTGCCTCCCAAGTGCTAGGATTAAAGGTGAGCGCCACCACCGCCGGCTTCCATGTGTGTTTTTCTATCACTCTCTACCTTAATTTTTTGAGACAAGGTCTCTCACTGAACTTGAAGCCCACCAATTCAGCTAGACCGAATGATCAGTGAGTGCAGAGATTCTCCTGTCTCTGTCTCCCCAGCGCTGGAATCATGGGCACACACCACCACGCCTGGCGTTTCCTGTGAGTGCTGGGGATCAGAACTCAGGCCCTTTTCCTTGCATAGCAAGCACATTACTGACTAAGCCATCTTCCCAGGTCCACCCACCTTTTAAAAGAAATACGTGCCGGGCGGTGGTGGCGCGTGCCTTTAATCCCAGCACTCGGGAGGCAGAGGCCAGCGGATCTCTGTGAGTTCGAGGCCAGCCTGGGCTACCAAGTGAGTTCCAGGAAAGGCGCAAAGCTACACAGAGAAACCCTGTCTCGAAAAACCAAAAAAAAAAAAAAAAAAAGAAATACGTTTAATTGTTGCGGAATGTATGTTTAACTATGCAACGATGTGTTGCATTTGTTTACTGTACAAAAATATGTTGCATTTGTTTAATTATGTAAAGATGTGTTGCTGTTTTACCTTGTCTATGTAGGGCACCTGATTTGTCTAATAAAAAACTGAATGGCCAATAGCAGGGGAGGAGTAACAGGCAGAACTTCCGGGCAGGGAGAGTAAGTAGGAGGAAAATTTAGGCTGGGGTCAGGGGAGAAAAGGAGACAATAGGGAGACACCAAGGGCCAGAAAGACAGACATGGAAGAAGAAGGAAAGAAGGACACACAGAATGAAAGAAAGGTAAAAAGCCCCAAGGCAAAATGTAGATGAATAGAAACAGGTTAAATTAAGTTTAAAGAGGGAGGCAAGCCTAAGCTACAGCTGAGCATTCATAATTAATAATAAATCTCTATGTCTTTATTTGGAAGCTGGTTAGTGGCCCAAAGAAAATTCCAACTACATTTAATTGTGTGTATACATTTGTACATCTGCATATAGGTGTGTGTACATGAATACACACATGCCTTTGGAGGCCAGAGACACTGAATTTCCCCTGGAATTGGATTTACAGGGAGGTGAGCTGACTGACATGGACACTGAGACTGAAACTCAGGTCCTCTACAATAACAGTACAGGCTCTTAACTACTGAGCTATCTCTCTAGCCTGAACCTACCTTTAAAAAAAATCCAATAAAAATCTATATTCAAGGAAAACCTACTAAATGAAACTACCAGAAGACATATTAATAAAAGTAAAAGACAAGTACTTCAAAGTGGTGAAATAAGATGTAAACAAATATTCTGCATAAGCTGTTCCAAGTATTCATTAACATTTAACAAGAGAACCTCCATATTCAGCCAAATTATGCACATCCTTCTGCAGGTGAGTCTGCCTAACCCTCCCCAACCCACCAGATCTAGTCCAGATCCCATATCCAGTGTTCCAGCCTAGCCTGGCCACCCCTGCCTTCATTGCAACCAGTCTTTAGGTTTCTGCAAGGATCTGCCCTGTCTACACCCTCTCAGCCCCCAGAACCATTCCAAGCTATAGTGAACCTCTCCATCCAGCCAGATCTACGCCCACACTCCAGGCTGAGCTAAGACCCACATCCTGCACACCAGCCTAGTCTCGTCTGCCCCCTGACTGTACTCCACGTAGGCTATTTCCAACCTTTTTGCCTAGCCCACTCACACATCTTTTTGTCCCAACCTACCCTGTCCATATCAGACACAGAACTAACAAAAGAAGCGCACATGTCCATATCTCATGGAAAAATTCAAACAACATGATAGATCAGACCAGTATCTCCTCTCCAAAACCTTCCAGTCCAGTAGAAATGTTTACCAATGAGAATTACCTAGATGAACCCCAGGACACAGAATTTAAAACAACAATCATCACAAACTTCATCAAAGAATTTAAGGAGTTTAAAGAAGACACAAAGAAACAGTTCAGTGAGATTCAAAAGAAAGAACTTAAGGAGAATTAACACCTGAGAAATGCCCAAGAAAACACAAACAGGTGGAGAGATGGCTCAGGAGTTAAAGCTCTTCCAAAGGACCTGGGTTCAAGTCTCAGTGCCCACTTTGTGGATCACAATCATTCTTCCTGTTGTAGGGGATCCAACACCTTCTTCTGACTTCAGAGGGCACCAGGCACACACATACTGCATGTATATACATTCAGGAAACACTCTCACAAAATAAATCTAAAAAATTTTTTAAAGAAAACACAAACATAAAGCTGATGGAAATGACTAAGATGATGCAGAAATTGAGAATGAAATTCAATAAAGAAATAGAAACACTGAAGAAGACTCAAGCTGAAATAAAATTGGATTTGAATAACCCAGTAGCCCAACTAGAGAACTCAAAGGAAAGTCTTGAAAGTAGACTGGATCAAGAACAAGATAGGCTATGCAGACTTGAAGATAAAGTAGATCTAGACCAAATAAACAAGGAATATGAAACTTAAAAAACAAACAAAAAACCAAACAGGAAACACACAGAAACTGTGGGGCACCATAAATACCAAATCTTCTAATTATTGGCAGACGAGGGATTAGAATTCCAAGTCAATGGCATAGACCAGATCTTCAGCAAAATTGTAGAAGAAAACTTCCCCAAACCAAAGAAAGATACACTAATACAGATATAGAACACCAAATAGACAAGACCAGAAGAAAATCCCTGTGGCATATCACAGTTAAAACACTAAATATACAGAGAGAAACAAAGAGTATTGACAACTGCAAGAGAAAAAACACAAATCACACAAAAGGAAAACCTATCAGAATAACAGCAGATTTCCCAAAAGGGCCTGAAGCAATGCATTCCAAGTACTAAAAGACCATGATGGCCAACCTAGGCTAATATACCCAGCACAACTACCTACCACAGTTGAAGGACAAAGAAAAACTTCTCACAATATAAACAGCCTAAAAAAAATGTATTCCCAACAAACCAAACCTAAGAGAATACAGGTACCGTTATTCAGGGCTGAAGAGAGGAATGACCAAAAGACCAAGGGAAAGAAATACAAAGCCATAATTATTAAAACACAAAATACCACTGAGAACACACACACACACACACAAATCAACACCACAATGACCATGATTAATACACACACTTCAATAACTTTAATTTATAAATAAATTTAATAAATAAATTAAATTTATCAATGGCTTCAATTCTCCAATCAAAAGACACAGGCTATCTGAATGGATAAAAAGACAAAATCCATCTGTTCCCTACAAGAAACAGATCTTAGCTTTAAATATAGGCACTGCCTTAGTGTAGTAGGATGGGCAAAAGTATTCCAGTCAAATGCGTCCAGGAAACAAGCAGGCATCACTATCCCAAATCTGACAGAAGGGACTTCAAACTAAAACTAATCAGAAGAGATCAAGAGGGACACTTCATTCTAACCAAGTAAACATTTAGCCAAATAGAAATTACTATCCTAAACATATATGTACTAAACTCAGTGGTGCCCAATTTCATTAAAAATGTACTACTAGATTTAAAGACACTGATTCACCTCAACCCATTTATAGTAAGCAATTTCAATACCCCACTTTCCCCAAAAGATAGGTCATCTGAACAAAAATAAACAGACAAACAGCAAAATTAGTTGGCATCACACATCAAATAGACTTAACAGCTATCTATCCAAACACCAAAGAAGATACATTCTATTCAACATCACACAGAAATTTCTCTAAAATGACCAAATCCTGGGACACAAAAGAAATCTTTAAAAATTCAAAGTGATTGAAATCACTCCTTGTATCCTAGATGACCACAATGCAATAAAACTTAAAATTGACAGCAAAGGCTGGGCAGTGGTGGCACACGCCTTTAATCCCAGCACTCAGGAGGCAAAGGCAGGTGGATCTTTGTGAGTTCAAGGCCAGCCTGGTCTACAGAGTGAGTTCCAGGATAGGCTCCAAGGCTACACAGAGAAACCCTGTCTCGGAAAAAAAAATGACAGCAAAGAAATCTCTAGTAAATTCATGTTATGGAATAGTCTTTTTGTACACTGTGAAGATGTGTCTCTGCCAAGGTGCCTTCTGATTGGTTTAATGAAAGAGCTGACTGGCTGGAGCTAGGCAGGAAGTATAGGTGGGACACCCAGACACAAATGATGCTAGGAGGAAGAAGGGTGGAGTCTTGAGAGTCACTTACAGATGCAGAGAAGCAAGATGGTGCCATGTTGAATGAAGGTACAGCCACGTGGCAGAGGGTAGATAAAAAATATGGGTTAATTTAAAAAGTAAGAGTTAGCTAGTAACCCACCTGAGCTATTGACGAAGCATTTATAATTAACAATAAGTCTCTGTGTGGTTATTTTGGGAGCAGCTGCCGGGACACAGAAAAGGCCACCTACAAATACATAAATTCATGGAGATTCAACAACTCATTACTGAATGATGAATGGGTCAAATAAGAAATCAAGAGAGAAAAATTTCCTGAAAATAAAAATACCACAAAACAAAACCTCTGGGACACACTGAAAGCAGTCCTATAAGGGGAATTTTATAGCTCTAGTGCCTACACTAAAAATTCAGGAAGGGATAGGGCTGGAGAGATGGCTCAGTGGCTAAGAGCACTGGCGGCTGTTCTTCCAGAGGACTCAGGTTTACATCCCAGCACCCACATGGTGGTTATTCTGAAACCCCAGTTCCAGGTGATCCAATGCCCGCTTCTGACCTCTGTGGGTACTGGACACATATGTGGCACACATACAAACATAAAATAAAATATAAATAAATAAATTTTTAAAAATCAGAAAGAGCACAAATAAACAAGTTAATGATGCAACTCAAAAATTTGGATAAACAAGAACAAATCAAATTTAAACCCAGTTGAGGGCAAGAAATAATGATAATCAGAGTGGAAACTAATGAATATAAAAAATAAAAGGAATTATGAATATAAGAGATGTTTCTTTGCTAAGATAACCAAGATTGATTGAACCTGGGCTAACTGACCAAAAGAAAGAAAGAGAGGACCCAAATTAATAGAATAAGAAATCAACAGGGAAACACTACAAGAAACATGGAAGAAAGAAACACCAAAGAAATCCAAAATATTATAAGGAGATATTTTTGAAACCTATACTCCACTGGGTTGGAAAAACCTAAAAGAAATGGATGAATTTCTAGATTCAGCCAAACCACCAAAATTAAACCAAGAAGAAATCAACAACCTAAATGGACCCATATGAGATTGAAATAGTAATAAAAAGCCTTCCAGATTAAAAAAAAAAAAAAGTACAGGACCAGATAGATTCACATCAGAATTACATCAGACTTTCAAAGATCTACAGCCAACCCCTCTTTTATTTATTTAGTTTTTAAGTGTGTGTGTGTGTGTGTGTGTGTGTGTGTGTGTGTGTGTGTGTGTGTGTGTCTCATGGCCTCTTGCACAGGCACATGAGAACAGTGCCTGCAAGAGGCCAGAAGAGGGCATCAGATCCTCTGGAGCTGGAGTTATAGTCAGTTGTGAGCTGTGCACATGGGTCCTAGGAATCAAATCCAGGACCTCTGCAAGAGCAGCCAGTGCTCTTAACCACTTAGCACTTAGCCATCTCTTCAGCCCCAGCCAATCCCTCTTAAATGATTTTTAAAAAGAAGAAGAGGAAAGAAAGAACAGAAGGATCATACCCCAGCTTTCTATGAAGCCTATCACTCTAATACCAAAGCCAGGTAAAGACGCAACACAAAAGAAAACCACAAGCCATGATCCCTGAGGAACATAGATTGAAAAAAAAATGTTCAATAAAATACATGCAAACTCCGGGTGGTGGTGGCGCATGCCTTTAATCCTAGCACTTGGGAGGCAGAGCCAGGAGGATCTCTGTGAGTTCGACTACCAAGTGAGTTCCAGGAAAGGCACAAAGCTACACAGAGAATCCCTGTCTCGGAAAAAAAAACAAAAACAAAAACAAAAACAAAAACGTGCAAACATCTGAGCATAGTGGCTCACACCTTTAATCCTAGCACTCAGGAGGCAGAGGCAGGCAGATCCCTGTGAGTTCAAGGCCAGCCTGGTCTACATAGTGAGTTCCAGGACAGCCAGGGGTACACAGTGAGACCTCTCAAAAAACAAAAAATTTGCAAACAGAACAAAAAGGTTGTTCATCATGACCAAGTTAGCTTTATCTTTGAAATGCAAGGATCAATATACACAAGTTAATAAATATAACAAACCTCATAAATGAATTTAAAGACGAAAACCACAAGATCAATAGATGGAGAAAAAGCCTTTGACAAACTCCAACATGTTTTTATGGTAAAAGCTCTAGAGAATGTAGGACTTCAGGGAACATACCTCAACATAATAAAAGCTATATATGGGAAACCCACAGTGTGGTGGTTTGAAGAAAATGGCCTCCAAAGGGAGTGGCACTATTAGGAGGTATGGCCTTGTTGGAGTAGGTGTGGTCTCGTTGGAAGAAGTGTGTTACTGTGGAGGTGGGCTTTGAAGTTTCATATATGCTTAGGACATCATCCAGTGTCTCAGACCTGTTCCTGTTACCTTCGAATCAAGATGTAGCCAGCACCATGTCTGTCTGCATGGCCGCTATGTCCTGCCATGATGATAATGAACTAAACCTCTGAAACTATAAGCAACCACCTCAATTAAATGTTTATAAGAGTTGCTGTGGTCATAGTGTCTCTTCATAGCAATAGAAACCTTAACTAAGACACACAGCCAACAACATCCTGAATGGAGAAAAGCATGAAGCAATCCCACTGAAGTGAGGAACAAGACGGGGTGTCCATTATTCTGACTTCTCTCAACGTGCTTGAAGCACTAGCTGTAGCAATAAGGCATGAGAAGGAAATTAAAGGGGCACAAATGGAGAAAGAAGAAGTCAAACTATCGCTGTTTGCAGATGACACACTATACACGAGAGATCCCCAAAATCCTACCAGAAAAATGGAGACAATAAACAGCAATGTAGCAGGATACAGAATCAATTTGCACAAATCAATAGCTTTCCTATACACCAACACACAGAGGAGCACATGGACACACTTCTGTTCACAATAGCTCCAAAGTAAACAAAATATCTAACAATAAATGTAAGCAAGGATGTAAAGGACCTCCACAATGAAAACTTTAATCCTCTGAAGAAAAAGATGAGAAAGACACTAGAAAATTAAAGAAATATCCCATACTCAACTATCAGTGTAACTAATATTCTGAAAAATGACCCCTTTACCCAAAGCTATTTATGGATTCATTGCAATCCCAATCAAAATCTCCATCTCATTCTTCACAGAAATAGAAAAAAAAACTATGCTAAAATTCATACAAAAAAGCCCAGATTGTCAAAACAATACTGAGCAAAAAGAGCAATGCTAGAGAGATCACTATTTCAGATCTCAAGAAATATTTCAGAGCCATAGTAATAAAAACAGTGTGGTGCTGGCATAAAAACAGACATGTAGACCAATGGAGCAACATAAAAGACCCAAGCATGAGCACATGTAACTTCAGGCATTTATATTTGACAAAGAAACCAAAAACATAACCTGGAAAAAAAGACAGCATCTTCAAAAAATGGTGCTGAGAAAATGGGATGTCCCCATGCAGAAGATTGAATTAGACTTGTATCTATCCTCTTATACAAAACTACCTTGAAATGGATAAAAGACCTAAACCAGAAATGCTGAAACTGCTAGAAAAAAACAGGCAGAACCCTACATGATGCAGGTTGGGGAAAGGACTTTCTGAACAGGACTCCATTTGTCTGATAATCAAGGTCAAAAATTGACAAGTGGGACTTCATAAGCCTAAAAAGCTTCCACACAGCTGAATGAATAAGTGAATCTAAAAAAATCAACCAGGTAGAAAAGAAGCCCACAAAATAGTAAGAATCTTTGTCATCCATCCATACATCTGACAAAGGATTAATATCCAGAATATATAAGGAACCCAAAAAACAAAGAGTCAAAAAAAAGATCCTCTCAAAAACAAACAAATAAATAAACAAATAAATGGGCGTGGGACCTAAACAGAGAGTTCTCAGAGGCAGAAAATGGAAATGGCTAAGAAATATCAAATAAATAAATAAATAAATAAATAATAAAGCACTGTCCCTAGCAATTAGGGAAATGCAAATCCGAACAGCTTTGAGATTTTATCTTACCCCAGTCTTAAAGACAAAACAACCAACAACAAATGCTTAAGGGGGTGCAGGGAAAGGGAGGGTTTATTCACTGTTGGTGGGACTGAGAACTGGTCCAGCCACTGTGAAAGTCAGTGCAGAGGATTCTCAAGAAGCCAAAAATAAATCTACCCTAGAACCCAGCTACAGCACTCCTTGGCAAGTGCCCAAAGAACTCAGCATCCTAGTTCACAGACACTTGCTCAGCCATGGTCATTGCTGCTCTATTCACAGTAGCTAGGAAATGGAAACCACCCAACTGTCCTTCAATGCACAGATAATGAGGGCATGGTACATATGCACTACGGAATACTATTCAACTATGAAGAAAAAATGAAATCACAAACTTTGCAGGCAAATGGGTGGAACTAGAATGGATCATTTGGAGTGAGGTAACCCACACTCAGAAAGACAAACATTGTATGTTCTCCCTCATCTGAGGCCCCTAGCTCCATTATCTTCAGATGTGACTATATAACCTGGGGTAACTACAGAAGCCAGGAAAGTAAAAAGGGTCATGGCTGAGGTGGGGGTGTGGAGAGCAATAAGATAAGAGAAAAGTAGGGTACAAGTGATCTGATGGGGAGCATGGGACAAAGTGGGACCCTCTAATTAGAAAGGGGGAAGGGAGATAAATACAGAGGACTGAAGAGGATAAAATAATAGTAAGGATGTCCCCAAAAAGTCATAAGGAATCATACTATTGACTATTTACTTACAAAAACTATAATACACATAAGTCTGTGTATAAACACACACACACACACACACACACACACACACACACACACACACACACATTTTAAATGAAATTATCACATCTGGGCTGACAATGTTCCCTCTAAGAGTCAAAGACCACCTAACAAAAATCCAACACCATACATGAGAAACCTTCTTTTGAGCTATTGGTCAGGGTTGTCCAAAAGGCTCCCAAAACATTACAGGCCATTGCCATTGCCCTTGGTTACCAGCCCCCCTGCCCCAAGGTAGAAAGTACGTTTCTATTGCTGAAGACACCACATACTTCAGAGTCCAGGGGTCCCTGAGATGGAACTGATCTGAAAGCCTCCTCCCTGAGGATTGGCTTTCATGGTACCAGGAGGTGATGTGCAAACTTCCAAAGGAGGGCGGTAACCAGCTAATGATGTCTATGAATCACAACCACCACCAGTGTGGCACAATAACCCTAAGGATACAAGAGTGGCGCGCACACGTTGGTGGTAACCAACGGCTCTCTAATTGGGCTGAAGACGAGCTAGCCAACCACCCGGGCTAGTGAAGCCATGAATCTTAAAGGTGAACCTACAACCTAAACCACCACTGCTAAAACAGCATCATCCCTAACTACATTCTAAATAGTTGTTCTTATACCCACATATAAGTGTTGTCCTCACCGTCTATTAAGGAAACTTCTATCACAGCCCATCACTGAGGGAAATCAGGGTAGGAGCTTGAGGCAGGAACTGAAGCTGAGGCTGGAGGAACACTGCTTACTGGCTGGTTTCCAAGGCTTTCTCAGTCTACTGTTTTATACAATCAACTCCGGACCACCTGCCCAGGGCTGTACCACTCACAGTGGGCTGGATCCACCTCAGTCACTAATCAAGAAATCCCTCACAGACTTGCCGACAGGTCAATCTGATGGAGGCATTTTCTCAGTTGAGCTTCCCTCTTCCCAGATGACTCCAGTTTGTGTCAGGCTGACAAAACCAACCAGCACAGAGAAAAAACAAAAAGAAGTATGGCCAGGCTAAAACAGGTGCGTGTGGCCGGTAAATCACAACACTTAATGCTCTCTGCTCTACAGCATCACAAAGCAAAACTCAGGGGACCCCCAATGTTGGAGAGGGGAGATGGAAAAGATAGAAGCTACTGTGTGCTGAGCACCATGAATGCTGAGTCACAGAATGCTGTCTAAAATGGTGTTTTCCCTGCCTCCTGCATCTCAGGCTAGAAAAACAGGCATTTAAGGAGATATTCCAGAGATGGCAAAAAAGCAAAGTGCTGGCAGATCTCTGGGGTAAAGTGGACCACACAGGAGGTGTGTGGTTTGAATAAGAATGCCCCTTATAGGCCCATATATTTGATATTTGAGGACTTAGTCACCAAGGAATGACACTATTTGAGAGGATTAGAAGGATTAGGAGGTGTGGCCTTGTTGGAGTAGGTTCGTCATTTGGGGGGTGGGCTTTGAGGTCCAAAAGCCCCTCTCTCTCTCTCTCTCTCTCTCTCTCTCTCTCTCCCTGTCTGTCTCCCTCCTTTCCTCCCTCCCTCCCTCTCTCTCTCCCTCTCTCTCCCCACAAAACAGGATGTACCTCTCAGCTACTGCTCCAGCACCTGCCTGCATGCTGCCATGCTCCCCACCATGATGATAATGGACTGAATCTCTGAAGCTATAAGCAAGCCCCTAATTAATGCTTTCTTTTATAAGAGTTGCCTTGGTCATGGCATCTCTTCACAGCAATAGAACAGTGACTAAGACAGGAGGAAACCGGCCTAGAAAGGACATCCCTGATTTTGGTTTGTGGGGCTTTAGTCACAAAGGAATCAAGTGTTCCTTCTATTTGGGCTACCATATGCATTACTGTGGCTTGACCTCAGGCAAGCTCTCCTAGAAAAGAGAAAAGCAAACAGGGAGGGCCAAGGATTCTGTATATACACCCTGACCTAACATCTGGTGACCCCCAAATAAACTTGAGCTAAGAACAAAAGAACTGACATTTGAGCTGTCATTAAGAGGTTTACAGCTCAAGTCTAATCAATTTGATTACCTTCCTTCAAAATAAATGAAACAGAATCCAAATTGCATTTACAACATCCAGGATCCATGAAATGTGACTCATGTCTAAGAGAAAATAAAATTAGCAGCGGCTAGGGATGTGACTTGGTTGGTAGGGTGCTTTCCAGGAAAACCAAGCCCTTGTTTTGATTTCAAGCTCCCCACAAAAACCAAGCATGATGGATGGGCAGGTGATACAGCCCAGGGGGTACAGGCACTTGCTGCCCAGCCGTACCACCTGAGTTTAATTCTTGAGACCCACATGATGGAAGGAGGAAAACAGTTCCTGAAAGCTGGCCTCTGACCTCCCTGTGGGCTTGCACTTGTGCGTGCGCACACACAAATACATACACACACACACACACACACACACACACACACACACACACACACAGAAAGACAGAAAGACAGAGAGACAGAGATTTATATTATGCCTTTTACTCCAACACTTGGAAGGTGAAAGCAGAATCACTAGTTCAAGTTTATGTTTGGCTACATAGTGAGTTCAAGACCAGCCTATGCTACCTGACCTCCTATCTCAAAAATAAAAAATAAAAAAAGAGATAGAACCTAGTGCAAAAATAATAATTAAGTTAATGTTTTCAAAAATTGTGTGAGCCAGGCCGTGGTGGTGCATGCCTTTAATCCCAGCACTTAGGAAGCAGAGGCAGGCAGATTTCTATGAGTTTGAGGCCAACCTGGTCTACAGAGTGAATTCCAGGACAGCCAAGGCTACACAGAAAAACCCTGACTCAAAAAAATCAAACCCAAACTAAACAAAAGCAGTGTGAAAGAGTTAATATATAGGATAGTTTGTGAACATAGAGGAGGCCTAACTTGTCGTCCTGTAGAGCCAGTGTTGACTAGGGATACTGGTCCTGTGTAGGAGGGAAAAGAGGAGGCAGAAACTGATATGGAGAATCTTAGACTCAAGGGAGAGGCTAAATTTAGCCAACATTGTGAGACTTTCATAGACCAGAAGTGAAGAAGTGCTTGGCTTCATAATCCGTAATTAATGATTTACAAAAATTCACAGAATCCTGCCAGGCAATGGAAAGATTCAGAAAACAGGAGACCCAGTCTGCTGGCAGTTCTGAAATGGGAGCAGTAGGGTGGGAAGGGAGACAAGTGTCTTTATTTTATATGTATGGGTCTTTTGCCTGATAGTATGTATGTGCCCTATGTGTGTGCAGTACCTGTGGAGGCAGTAGAGGGCACTGGGTCCCCCGGAACTGGAATTATGGAGGGTTGCGAGCCACCAGTGAATGCTAGGATCAAACTCAGGCCCTCTGGAGATGTGCTCTTAACCACTGAGCCATCTCTCCAGTCCTGCTGTATAATACAGTTATATACATCACCTAAAGGTATGTTTTAAATAGATTGAGAAACTGTGCCTTGGATAACCTGCAGAAATTAGGAGCTGGTGAGATAGAGCAGCAGGTAAGGACAATTGATGCTGTGATGTGATGATCCCGTTCAATCCGTGGAACCCACAGAGTGGGAGGGGAGAACTGAGTCTGTTAGGTGTCTTCTGACTGCCACACGTGCAAGCATGCACACACACACACACACACACACACACACACACACACACACACGCACACACACACACACACACCCATATTCAGGTGCAAATAAATGAAAAAAGAGACAGAACTAAGTGGAGAGATGCTGGGAGAACAATCCTTTCAGAGATGGGCATGACTGGAGATCACAAATACTTTTGCATATTGTGTTGGAAAATGAGCACGGAGAGGTTGGCAGAGGCCAAATCTAAAGACTGTTCTATGCTTTCCGAGGGGACTCACGCTGAAGCACTGTGGAGCCACTGAAGGATGGTGAGCGAGGGAGAAGTAACGCAGCTTGCTTCAATAGACTTCCTCCGCAGCCATGATTGTACCTCAGTCTCAGACAGTAGCGGAAAGTGGGAGGTGTGTCCTCAGTGTGGCCAATCCTAGCTGCTGGATCCTGTTGCAGGAGAGGTCCTCTCCCGTGGCCAGCTTTCTCTTAGAGGCTGCCATGCTGGCTGACCATGTGACTGGAGCAAGGTAGGTCTGCTACCAGAAACTGATCTTCCTGAGTCCCTGCGTTCTCCAAATATCACCGTTTCACTTTGTTGGTAGACCTACGAGGGAGGTTAACAGAGCTGAGTTTACTCAAGGGGTTAGCAAAGAAAGAAGGAAAAAACATCTCACATTGCAGTTCAAATAAGGTATTACGTCTACTCTGCCCAGCCTGACTTTGAGTGAGCCAAAGCATTGCAACCGCTTTCTTTAAGATTTATTCTAGGGCTGGAGCGATGGCTCAGAGGTTAAGAGTACTGACTGCTCTTCCAGAGGTCCTGAGTTCAAGTCCCAGCAACCACATGGTGGCTCACAACCATCTGTAATGAGATCTGGTGCCCTCTTCTGGTCATACATGCTGTATACATAATAAATAAAAATCTTTAAAAAAAAAAAAAAAAGATTTATTCTATATTCTATTTTTCTTTTCTCTTTTTTTTTTTTTTTTTTTTTTTTGTGTGTGTGTGTGTGTGTGTGTACATGTGAGTGCTGTGCCTGAGAAGGCTAAAAGACCATGTCAGATCTCCTGGACCCGGAGTTATAGGTGTGTAGCCTAAAGTTTTCCTGTGTCCAACCTGGCCCACAGCAGCTTATAAAATAATCATTCAGAGGCTTAATATTAATTACAAACTGTTTGGTCTGTGGCTCAGGCATTTTGCTAGCTAGCTTAAATTAACCCATTTTTATTCATCTATGTTTTGTCATGTGTCTCATGGCCTTACCTGTGTTCTATTACATCTTGCTCCTTAGGGCAGGTTGCAGCATCTCCCCTGACTCCCCCTTTTTTCTGCCTGTATCTCTCTTGTATTTCCTGCCTGGCTCTTATCCTGCTTTATCATAGGCCAAAGCAGATTCTTTATTAACCAAGAGTAGCAACACATATTCATGGCATACAGAAAGACCATCCCCCAGCACAGGTGACTGTGACCTACCTAATATGGGTGCTGAACCAGAGTCCTCTGGAAAAGCAGCAGGAGCTCTCAACCTCTGAGCCATCTCTCCAGCCTCAAGTTACAACCTCTTGGAGCTTCGATTCCTTCACCAAACATCCTTACCGTGGGTCTTCATTTCTTCTCTTGTTGCTGTGGTAAAAACAGCAGACAAAAGCTGTGTTCTTGACAAAAACAGCTTGAAGGACAAGGGGTTGATTTCAGCTCCCAGGGTTCCAGTTCCAGCCCATCACTGCTGGAGTCACGGCAGCAGGAGCCTGCGGTCACTGGTCACATTGCAGTCTAGAAGCAGAGAACGAGGACCTGAGTCAGCTGGCTTTCTCCTTTTTATACAGCTCAGGAATCAAGCTCAGGGAATGCTGGTGCTCACTTACCTTTAGTGTGGATCTTCGCACCTCAATGAACCTAGTTTAGACAATCCCTCACAGGCAAGCAGAGGCTACATAATCTCTCAAAAGTGTGCCTTGAGGTGTCCTTGTCTTCTGGGTGATTCAGAGCCTGTCAAGTTAACAACCTCAGCCACCACACAATGTAAACCCATGTGAGCTTGGAGGAAAGCATTCTTTTTTTGGGTGGGAGGTGGGGTGGGGGTGGGGGTTCAAGACAGGGTTTCTCTGTGTAGCCCTGGCTGTTCTGGAACTCAATCTGTAGACCATGCTGTCCTCAAACTCAGATGTCTGCCTGCCTCTGCCTCCCAAGTGCTAGGATTAAAGGCGTGCGCCACCACTGCCCGCCTGGAGGAAAGCATTCCTAAGAAGGGTTCAGTACTGGTAACCCAGGCAAATGCCTCCACGCCATCACTCCGTACTCTGTTCCCACAGCCAAGAGCGTCTTACAGAATGTACTTGTGCCGTGACCTCCCTCACATTTCTCTTCAGACACAGCAGTGTACTGACCCTTACTTGAGGCAATTTGGACATTCCAAGAAGGCCATGCCCTTGGAGCCTTCTCGACCAATGAAAAATGTGCATTGGTAAATTAAAGCTCCTTCACTATCCTCCGAGAACTGCATACCTGAAACCCCTTGCACACCTTGTCTGAGATGTCCCCAATGGATGGTGACTCAATAGCTCTCACTAAAGATCACTGTATTGGCTTCTTGCCCTTCCTTGCCTCAACCCACCACCTCTACCAGTTATCACGTCCCAAATAAGCTACTTAAATTCAGTCTTCCCCTGAGAAACGCACTGAAGACAATAGCTATTTTTCATCCAGTGGCGATGGAGGACCTTTAGATGCCAGCCCAGCTGCTTCTCACTGCTACCTGTACTTACTACAGTCCTATGCCTGGGATTTCTGTCTTCTCGGATTCAAACAATCATATTCTTTTTATTACTATTACATGTACTTACTTTACGTGTGGGGGTGCCAGCGTGCTCATGTAGAGGTCAGAGGACACCTTGAGGGAGTGAGTTCTCTCCTCCCATCATGTGGATTCAGGGTATTGAACTCAAGTTCTGCAGAAGGAACCCTTAGCTATCTTGCTGGCCCACAATTATGTTCTTTATCTGGACACAGGGTCTGACTGTGTAACACTAGCTGGCCTGGGACTTGATATGTAGATCAGGCTGGCCTCAAACTCACAGAGATCCACCTGCCTCTGCCTCCCCAGTGCCACTACATCCCGCCTTGACTTCTGTCTTCCAAGGGGACAAACGTATAGTTAGGTTCCACCATGTTCCAGACACTGCACTGTGATATTTGTGCGGGGTGGGGATTCATGTCCCTGGGAGGAAAAAGTGGCACGGGGTTACATAACCTATTAAGCAAGGGTCTAACTAGAGAGCTATGGTACTGTAACCCCAGGGCCCACCTGCCTGAGAGCAGTTCTGCCTCTTCACTGCCTGCATGTCCTCCGGAGCCATGTAAGCACTGAGCAGAGTCCATATGCTCAGCACAGTGCCGGAGACCATAACAGGCCCACAGCATTTAAGAGGCAGATAAATAAGGACCCAAACTAACAAATCAATGCAAAGCTAGGCGTGGTGGTGTACATATTTTTTTTTTTTGAGATTCATCGTTTTATGTTTGCTGGTTTTTTTAATAGAACCAAAGATTTAATCATGTCAATAACTTACAGTTAGTCAAATGTGTTAGACCACTTACATTGAATTCATACAAGATTGAAATACATAAACAAGATCGGCATTGTATCATTTGACATGAAGAATGCAACAGCCAATATAAAGCCACACAATGTAAGCCAACAGTCTTTTCCTCTCACCAGAGCGTTCTTCATCCAAACAATTAGGAACAGACTTGGGGCACTTGATATCAGAATAGGTTACGTATTTGACTTGAGGGTTTAACAGCCTCTATACAACAGGATTGTTTTGGCTAGTAAACCTATCTATTCGACATTGCTTGGATGGGTCAAAAATTGCCTTTTTGGTTTATCATACTCACACCATGATTAATCCATCTTCCCCTTGCACTTTAAATGTATCCATTGTAGTCACAATCTAATTTTTTTTATTTTAATGTCTTTTATTACTAAAAATTATTATAATGAGGTTCTTTTTTTTTTAAATGCCGAATGCTGTTTATTGAAGGAGGGAGGAGGTCTTAAATACAGGCTTACAGCACAATGGGAGAACCCTGGAGGGCAGAAGTTTGCTACCGATGTTTTACAATCTTACATCTAAGCTGTTAACACCCATTATGCAGGATGTGTACATGTTTTTTTAAAGATTTATTCATTTATTATGTAGTTAGTGTTCTATCTGATTTGCCTGCATGCCAGAAGAGGGCACCAGATCTCATTATAGATGGTTATGAGCCACCAGGTGATTGTTGGGAATTGAACTCAGGACCTCTGGAAGAGCAGCCAGTGCTCTTAACCTCTGAACCGTCTCTCCCTCCTGGTGGCAAACATCTTTAACCCCAGCACTCAGAAGGCAGAGACAGGCATCTCTCTGTGAGTTTGAGGTCAAGCTGGTCTACACAGTGAGTTCCAGGACAGCCAGAGCAATGTAGAGACTATGTCTCAAATAAATAATAAATACATAAAGAAAACAAAACAAATGCAAATAAGCATTAAGAACCTACCCATATCAGAAACATCCATTTTGGGGTGTTCCTGAAGAAAGACATGAAACAAAACAAAAACAAAAACCAGTGCAGGAAAAAGCAGAGCTAGAACACGGGAAGATTCAAGCTGCCCGGAAAATGGGAATCGAGATGGCTGGCTGTGAAGAAACATTGCCAGAGAATTAAGTCAAGAAAATGTCGTGGGAAAAGAGGAATAAAAAGTCGCATTCTTGCGTTTCTCTCTCCTTTTGAGGACAGGCATGTCGGTGAGGAATGAGTCACAGCTTTGTGCCCCTTATGCCTTCAGTCTCAGCACAGTGTGTCACACAAGGTAGACACTCCAGCAATAACTGTCGAATGAACAAAAGAATGCTGGGCCCAGACAACAGGAACAGAAGTAAAATGCCCTTTCAGGGTCACCACAGAAAGATGGCTGTGGGAGGGAGTTTTGAGTCATCGTCCTGAGGACAGAGTCTGACCTTACATCTCTTGAATCTGGGTGTTCTTGTGAGTTCTGTGGTCACAGAATCTGCCAGAAGTGACGCTAGGTCACCTCTAAGGCTAGGTCAGGAAGCTGATGAAGCTTCCCCTGGTCGTCTTGGGGACCGCTTACTCTCCACATTTACTCTCCCATAGCCAGTTGTCACCCAGGAAAGGACCCACACTGTGTGGAGAGGCCTTGCCGAGTTCAGCTTCTGGGCATGTCCGCTGGGTACCACATGAGGCCTCAAATGCAGACATGTCAATGCTGCTGAGTTTATGAATCGATTCCATAATAAAATGATTATTGAGTTATGCCATCAAGTGGCCGATTATGTAGAAATCGATAATAAAACAGTATCTTCCATCCTGTAAAGATATCTCTTTTTCCGATGCTTTATTTTTTTAAATTAGGGTTCCATGGATTATACACAGAGAAGATTGTTAGGGACATGGAGAGAAGCTGAGGCTCGGCCCATCTGGCAGGATTGGAGTTCTTGCAAAGAACTCCAGGAGGCCATTGGTGATGGTTGAAGTGGAGACCCTGGGACTTCAAGGGGTCATGGATAGAATCGGAGGCTTGGTATGTAGGG
Organism: Peromyscus californicus insignis; assembly: GCF_007827085.1. Lineage (NCBI taxonomy): Eukaryota > Metazoa > Chordata > Mammalia > Rodentia > Cricetidae > Peromyscus > Peromyscus californicus. The sequence goes on along the minus strand of NW_026294458.1, from coordinate 7,096,963 downwards.
TCAGAGTCCCCGAAGAGAGCGCAGAAGAGCTATTGGAGAAGGGGCAGCCTCGGATAATAGAGATAACCTCCAAGATAACGGAGATAGCAGGACTGAAGAATGGCCATCAAGGACAGCAGGTACAGTGTGAGGCAGGCTGGAGCCCACAGGACACGTTTTGTGTTCTATGGACATCGGAGCCAGACAAGAGGTGCTGCCAAAGCCCAGAATATCATGCGTGGGCCCAGATGTTGGACACTGAATGTTTTACACTGTCATACTTTGGTTTTGCTTTGTTTTCATTTTTTAATGGTTTTTTGAGACAGGGTTTCTCTTTGTAACAACCCTGGCTGTCCTGGAACTCTCTTTGTTGACCAGGCTGGCCTCGAACTCACAGAGATCTGCCTGCCTCCATCTCCCAAGTGCTGGGATCAATGGTGAGCGCCACCACCACCATCCAGCTTCCAGTTTTGCTTTGACCTGATTGTAATTGCACACTGACTGTTCCCTCTTGGAATTAGAAGTGTGTCACTTGTTTTTTTATTTTCCAGGAGTCCACAGAGGAGAGGCTTTGGACTTTTAAGAAGGTGTTGAATTTTTAAATTTGAACTTTTAAAGACTGGGACTTTTACAGTTATACTGTGTTTTATATTGTGATAGTAATGAGATATTGGGGACAGACAAGAAAAGAAAGGCTATGGCTTCATAGCGATGTGTGTGTGTGTGTGTGTGTGTGTGTGTGTGTGTGTGTGTGTGCGCGCGTGTGTGTTAAACTGGCAAAGGGTCGATTGGGCTGGTTAGTTTTTGTCAACTTTACACAGTCTATGGGAAGAGAAAAGTTCAATTGAGAAAGTGCCTCAATTAGATTGGCTGATGGGTATTTTCTTGTTAAATAATTTTAGAGGCCTCAGTCCCTTTTGGGCAAGTGCGTAAGAAAGCAGGCTGAGCAAGTCAAGGGGAACAGACCAGAAAACGGTGTTCCCGCATTGTTTCCTTCAGTTCCTGCCTCCAGGTTCCTGCCCTGACTTCCCGTTGCTGTGGACTACAGCAGTAAGCTGATATAAACCCTGTCCTCCACAAGTTGTTTTGGGTCATGGTGTTTATCTCAGCCATAGAAAACCAGACTCAAAAGCAGAGGCAGACAGATCTGTATGAATTCAATGGTATCTTGGTCTATATGGCTCTACAGTGCCAGTCACAGGCTAGCTAAGGCTATACAGTGAGACCCTCTCTTTTAAAAAAAAGAGGGAGAGTAAGGTGGTGGTGGCACACCTTTAATCCCAGTACCCGGGAGGCAGAGGCAGGCCTACTTCTGCAAGTTCAAGGCCAGCCTGATCTACCAAACGAGTTCCAGGACAGCAAGAGTTGTTACACAGAGAAAACCTGTTTTGAAAGACTGAGGAGAGAGAGGGAAAGAGAGAGGGAGAGGGAGAGGGAGAAACAAAAAGGAAAGGAAAACCAAACTAAAATGTCATCATTACCAGCACATTTAAGCTGCATATTGTGTGATTAATGTCAATAAAAATAACAATAAATCCAGTTCAGCCACGACTGTTAGAGGACCAGACTTTTAGGAGCAAAGATATAAGTTATCTTACCAAAGTCATAAGCAGGTGGGAGAGTCTTGCCTGGCGAGGCCCGAAGTTCAGCCCCCAGTGCTGTAACAGTAACAAGAGAAAAATCAACACTCAGGCCTGTGGGATGTCTCAGCAGTAAAGGCTAAGTCAAGCGACATGAGTTTAGTCCCTGCCACACAGTAGAAGCAGAAATCTGACACCTCCAAGTTGTCTTCTGACCTCTACATGTGCCCCAATGTAACTAATACCTGTGCATGCACATGTACGTACACACACACACACACACACACACACACACACACACACACACACACACACAAAAGCTTTAACTAGGTAGGTAAACTGAACACAAGACATTATGAACAGTGGGTTAAAATTGGTATAAATACTGACTACAACCCTGTGGCCAGTTATAGAAGTGAGAACTGTAATATTTAGGAATATTTCTTTTGGGGTTTGATAAGAATGTATGTTGGCAGAATTTTCTGTCCTGCCAGCCAGCTCCCAAGTAACCACACAGAAATTTATTATTCATTATAGATGCTTGGTCAATAGCTTAGGCTTGTTACTAACTAGCTCTTACAACTTAAATTAACCCATATTTTTTATCTATGCTCTATCATGTGGTAAGACCCTTTTTCACATGGCATGTTCATCTGCTTCCTGTGTCTGGCTGGTGACCCCACCCTCCTTCCCAGCATTTTCTCAGTCTGGCTCTCCCACTTAACCTCTTTCTGCCTAGCTATTGACCAGTTGGCTGTTTATCAAACCAATGAGAGCAAAGCATCTTCACAGTACACAGAAGGATTATTCCACAGCAAATGTATTTTTGCCTAAGTTAATCATTTATTTTCCAAGTGTAACAAAACATAAGATTTGTTAATAGTAACTAATTTTGCATTTTAATATTTAAACATGGTATCAAGGAACATGCAACTCAGTTAGAAAAGGAAAGAATGCATCCATAGAGAAAGAGATGTGGCCCACTCTTTGAGGACAAGGCTACTGTGTCTTTGTTTGGGTAAAGGAAATGTGGCAGAGTTGTGAGTTTGTTATCTTCTTTACCCAGAAGTTAATTAAGAAGGGTTAAAAGAGGTATGGATGAGGGCCGCATTAGCTCTATTTTCCTAGGTAGATACTGCAGAAATCCCCTTTTCCTGTGTAGGCCACTTCCCCTGCTCCCATGAGGCAGTCTTATGTAGCCCAGGTTGGCCTCAAACTCACTGTATCCAGAGACGGCCTTGATCCAGTCCTCCCGCCTTAGCCTCCCAGGCACTGCTTTGCACACCTAGAAGTCTCCCTGCGTAGTTCTGGACTGTGGAAGGCAGAAGTGATGCTACAGCATTTCTGCTGTGTGTGTTTGGCGCTGCTGCATTTCATGTGTTTCGTTTGGTTCACAGGTGACCTCACCAGTGTGAGGTAGCCCGGCTTCAGCCTCACCAAATCCCGGAGCAGGCTGTGTGGGGCTCTGCCAAGGACTGTACTAGGCAGACCATGTTTTAGAACAACAAAAATAATGCACTATCTTTTCTGCAGGTCATCCAACATTGAAGTGGGCGAGAAACCTGCAGACAGACATATTCCAGAAGACAGACTTGTGTTCCACTTGCTCCTCTCTCCTTGCTGCAGGAGCATCACTGGGTCCAGGCCAGCAGGTTCAGGGGTACCAGACCCATAGAAGTTGACCAACCAATGTGGACACCCACAGCTCTAACTGAATCCAGTGAGATTCCCTTCCTCCTCCTTTTCTCTCTTTTTCCCCCCAGCATTTCACTCATCCTACATTTTTCACACTCTGGATTTTTGCTGATTGTGGCCTTGTGGTATTGCATAATGTGTCTCTCTACTCCTGTGAAGTCAGAGAGAGATCTGTAGGCCTGTTGGGCTTGATCAGATTAAGATTGTTGTGTTGTGGAATAATCTTTTTGTACACTGTGAATATGTGTCACTTGGATTGGTTTAATAAAAAGCTGAATGGCCAATAGCTAGGCAGGATTTCCAGGGTAGAGAGGACACTGGGAAGAAGGAGGACAGAGTCACCAGCCAGATACAGAGAAAGCAGAATGTGTAGGAAATAAGGTAACAAGCCATGAGCCTCAGGGCAGCACATAAATGAATAGAAATGGGTTAATTTAAGTTATAAGAGCTAGTTAGAAACAAGCCTAAACTATCCACTGAGCTTTCGTAATTAATAAGAAGTCTCCATGTCGTTATTTGGGAGCCAGTGGTAGGGCAGAAAAAGACTTGCAACATTGTTGCCTTGTTTTTTTGAGCAAGAAACAGTTTGCACTCTCTTTCTTTGCTTTTTTTAAGATTTATTTTTACCTTATGTGTATGCCTACATGTATGTCTGTGTACTGTGGAGTTACAGACAGTTGTGACCTACCATGTGGATATTGAGAATCGAACCCTGGGTCCTCCGAAAGAGCAGTTAGTGTTTGTTCCCACTGAGCCATCTCTCTAGCCCCACCCCCCTTTTTCAGGCAAAGCCTTGCTATATTGTCCAGGTTGCCTCAAACCCCCACACTGAGAGATCCTCCTACCTCAGCCTAATGAGTAGTTGGGACTGTTGACAAGCACCACCACGCCCAGCTGTGTGCTGTGAGAGACATTTCTGTCTGTCTTCCTCTTCCTTCCTTCCTTTCTTTCTCTTTTCCCCTCCTTTCTTCTTTTCTTTTTCTTTTTTTTTTCTTTTTTTTTTTTTTTTTGGTTTTTCTGAGACAGTTTCTCTGTGCGGTCCTGGCTGTCCTGGAACTCGCTCTGTAGACCAGGCTGGCCTTAAACTCAGAGATCTGCCTTCCTTTGCTTCCCAAGTGCTGGGATTAAGGCGTGCATGACCACCACCAGCTTACACATTCCTATCATGAGATATGCAATGTCCAGTGCTTTCTGCGGGGGACTCATGTGGAGGTCAAGGACAGCTTTCAGGAATTTTGTTCTCTCCTTCTGTGGTGTGTTCTGGGGATCAAACTCAGGTCAAGGGGCTTGAAAGCCAACATCTTTACTCACCCTTCCAGCTCTTTGGAATCATTTTAACACACTTCAGTAGCGCTTAATGGTTTTCTTCTTCAATGACATGTTTCAGACTTCTTTTGATTACTTCCTGCCCCAGACATAGAATCCATCATCTCTCTAGAGAGCTCCAGATTAAGTGGAGCTTGGCTCCACAGTCTGGGTATGGTACTCACAGAGGTCTGACTGGGACTTTTATTGCAGTGAAAATAGCTAGGAAAAGCTCTTTTTAAATTTCATGTTATTGCCATGCAATGGTGGCACATGCCTGTAATCCCAGCACTCGGGAGGCAGAGGCAAGCAGATCTCTGTGAGTTCAAGGCTAGTCTACTGTGGGGGACCATCTCTCACCTCCACATTTCTGCAGAGTACTCTTGAGTAGGAGCAGCAGGAAATATTAGTTAGAAGGATAGAGGGGAGAGAAACAGATAGAAAATACAGGAGAGCCTCCAGAGGGCCTGGATCCTAATCCATCAGGCCTCGACTGTCTCTGCCCTGGGTATTTAAAGGAATGCCAAGGTTTGGAGCAAAAGACCTCCCCCCCGGCACAGCCAAGTGCAGACCATCCCAGACACCCGCACTCAGGCCCATGGTCCTAATCATCCTCCTTATGCAGACCTGCTGGGTAAAGCCACTAAGAAACCTAAAAATGGGCTCCAACCGTCTACAGAATAAGTTCATGGACAGTCAGGGCTATGAAGAAAAACCCTGTCTGGAAAAACCAAAAAGAAGGAAAAATCAATTTAGTCAAGCATGGTAGCATAAACCTAGAATCCTAGCCTGTGAAGGTGGGAAGGCAGAGGCAGGAGGACTGAGAGTTTGGTAAACAGAGAGAGATGTTGTCTCAACTTATGTTTGTGGTTGTGTGTGTACATGTGCATGCCCAGGTACTAGTTACATTGGGGTCACTTTGGCCAAAATATTTTGGTAGGAACAGCAAAGAAAGTTTCTTTTGTCATGTGGCTTCAGGAGGCTTTCAGACTCTCAGGGTGGAGAAGGTAGGTATGGTGGCAGGAACATGTGGCAAAGTACCTGTTTGCATCATGCTGAACCAGGAAGTAAAAATGATGCTGGCGTTTATAAAAATATAAAGGGAGGGAGAGATGGTTCAGAGGTTAAGGGTGCTGAGTGCTTTTCCAGAGAACCCAGGTTGGATTCCCAGCACCCACATGACAGCTCACCACCTCTTCTGGCCTCCATGGCCACCAGACATGCACATGATGCACAGACATATGAGCCTGAAAAACACCCATACACATAAAACAATAAATAGGTCAAATAAGAAATAAATCTTGGGGTTGGGGATTTAGCTCAGTGGTAGAGTGCTTGCCTAGCAAGTGCAAGGCCCTGGGTTCGGTCCTCAGCTCTGAAAATAACTAAATAAATAAATAGATAAATAAATAAATAAATCTTTAAGCTGGCCATGGTAGCACATACCTTTAATACCAGCACTCAGGAGGCAGATGCAGGCAGATCTCTATGACTTTGAAGCCAGCCTGGTCTACAAAGAGAGCTCCAGGACAGCCAGGGCTGTTACACAGAGAAGTCCTATCTTGAAAAGCCCCAAAACAGGGTCTGGAAAGATGGCTCAGGGGTCAGAAGCACTAGCAGCTCTTCCAGAGGACCAGAGTTCAATTCCCAGCGCCCACATGGCTGCTCACAACTGTCTGTAACTTCAGTTCCAGGAGATGTGACACCTTCACACCAATGCACATAAAATAAAGTTAAATAAATTATTTAAGAGAAAAAAATAAAAACCCAAAACAATAAACAAATAAACAAATAAATAAACAAATCTTTACAAACTAAAACAAGATAAGATACTTTGTAATTCAGTTGTGCAATGCTTGCCTAGATAGTGTGCAAGAAGTCCTAGGCTCAATCCCCCACACCATAGAAAATGGTCACCTGTAACCCAAGCAGAAGACTATAGCAGGAGAGTCAGAAGGTTAAAATCATTTTTGGCTACATAGTGAACTAGAGGCCAGCCTGGGCTATACAAGACCCCATTTCAAAAAGAAAGTAACTTTTAGCCTGGCGGTTGTGGCACACGCCTTTAATCCCAGCACTCGAGAGGTAGATTCAGGCAGATCTCTGTGAGTTTGAGGCCAGCCTGGTCTAAAGAGAGAGATCCAGGACAGGCTTCAAAGCTACACAGAGAAACCCTGTCTCAGAAAAAACACACAAAAAGAAAAATGGGTTAATTAAATGTAAGAGCTAGTTAGTAGTAAGACTGAGCCATCAGCCAAGCATTTATAATTAATATAAGCCTCTGAGAGTGGTTATTCAAGAACTGACAGGCAGGAGAGAACCATCTGTTTACACATGTGTGGTGTTTGGATGAGGATGGCCCCATAGACTCATGTATTTGAATGCTTGGACCCTAGTTGGTGGACTGTTTAGGAAAGGTTAGGAATGTGGCCTTCCCCTTGTTGGAAGAGATGTGTAACTGGGATTGAGCTTCAAAGGTCTAGTCTCTCTCTCTCTCTCTCTCTCTCTCTCTCTCTCTCTCTCTCTCTCTCTCTCCCACCTATGAATCAGGATGTAAAGCTCTCAGTTACTGCTCCAGCACCATACCTGTCTGCTTCCCACCGTGACGATGATGGACTAATCCTCTGAAACTCTATGCAAGCCCCAATTAAATGCTGTCTTTTTAAAGAGTTGCCTTGGTTGATGTGGAAGCACACACCTTTGATCCCAGCACTCTGTAGACCAGGCTGGGTTGGAACTCACAGAGATCTGCCTGCCTCTGCCTCCCAGTGCTGGGATTAAAGGCGTGTGCCACCACTGCCTGGCTCTTAACCATTAAGCCAACTCTCCTGCCCCTTACTTGTTTTATTCTTTAATATTTCTTTTATGACATATATATATGGGTATCTGTGCAAGTGAGTCCAGGTACTGGAGAAGGGCAGAAGAACTGGAGTTACAGGCAGTTCTGTGTTGCCCAAAGTGGGAGCTGGAAACCGAACTTGGGTCCAGAAGAGCAGCAACTAACTTAACTTACCGAGACATCCTCCAGCCTTTTTTTTATATTTAAATAATATATAAATAATAAAAGAAAAAGGAAAAGACCTGCCTAGTTAGAGTTTTTGGTAGAGCCTTGTCAACTCAGGCTAGTGCTGAACTCCTAGGCTCAAATTACCCTTATGCCTCAGCCTCAGATGTAGCAGGTGCTAAACTTAGGTTCACACCACCCTGTTAGCCTTTAGCTCTCTTGGTGACTTGGATTTTGTTCTGTTAAGGAATGTTTCTCCCACAGGTGCTAGAGAGCCCAGCGGCCGAGAATGTGATCTCTGTGGTAAGCCTGGTAGTCTGCTATGCTCAGAGCATGTCTCCAACACCACAGCAGAGACATGGGCTTCCGGTCCACCTTGCCTGCTTCCTTTTCTCAAGGGCAATGGTTCTGCATTACCTGTACAATTATCTAATTTCCAGTGGGATAGTTGTTTATGGTGAGGGAGCTTATACCAGATGCATAAATAGTTTTCAGCTGATGTTATAAGTTTTAGGGGACAGCATGATAGAAATGTCCTAAACTATAAATTGTAGAGACAGTCATGTGACTAGTCATTCTTTTCAATGCTGGGGATTGGATTAGCACGCTGCCACCAAGCTGCACCTCCAGGCTGGACTTACTTCGTTTTACTGTGTGTCCATTGTATCTGATTAAGCTTACAAAGAAAGTGAAGTGAGGTCTTTTTGTGACAAAGCGGTGTCATTAAATATTTCAGGTGCACAAAAGCATACGGCATATGTAAGGGACTCTTTTCTGTTTATCACACAGACTACAATACAAATACAACCTGAAGCTCCTCATGTGTCTCGCTTCCTGTGGAGGCAAGCACTGTCTTGACCTTTGTCCAATTCCTCTCAGGCTTATGTCCATCATCTTACTTTATACACGTGTATCATCTGACTTGATATGTGTGTTTTTTTAAACACAGTTGTTTTCCCTGTTTCTAAGCTTTACACAAACATCCCACTCATCTAGCTGTTCTTAAGTGATGTGATAATAAGCAAACTCACAGACCTAATTATATTTATATAACTTTTAGCCTTGAGGCAGCATAGACATGAAAATATACTGGAGTCTACATCTTGAACTTACTTCCAGGAGAAAATGCCAAAGAAATCATTGCCATTTATTCCTCAGCCTGGCATTGGGGTGAGGACAGGATTAGTAAACACTCACTTGGCAATTTTGTTTTTTTGGTTTTTGTTTTTTTGGCTTTTTAAAAAAAATTATTATTAAGAGATTTTCTATTCATTTTACATACCAACTACAGATTCCCCCGTCCTCCCTCCTTCTCCCCCCCCCAGCCTTTCCCCCCAAACAACCCCCCATTCCCATCTCCTCCAAGGCAAGGTCTCCTCTGGGGAGTCAGCAGAGCTTGGTACATTCAGTTGAGGCAGGTGCAAGTCCCTCCTCCCTGCACCAAGACTGCACAAAGTGTCTCACCATAGGCACTAGGCTCCAAAAAGCCAGCTCATGCACTAGGGACGGCTTCAGTGGCTTCTGATCCCACTGCCTGGGGGCCCCCTAAACAGTTTAAGCTAAACAACTGTCTTGCCTATCCAGAGGGCCTAGTCCAGTACCATGGGGGCTCCTCAGCTATTGGTCCACAGTACATGCGTTTCCACTAGTTTGGCTAGTTGTCTCCATACTTTTTTCAGTCATGGTCTCGATGTCCCTTGCTCATAGAATCCCTCCTCTCTCTCATTGATTGGACTCTTGGAGCTCGGCCTGGCACCCAGTCATGGATCTCTGCATCTGCTTCCATCAGTCACTGGATGAAGGCTCTATGATGACAGTTAGGGTATTTAGCCATCTGATCATCAGAGTAGGCCAGTTCAGGCACCCTCTCGACCATTGCCAGGAGTCTATGGTGGAGTCATCTTTGTGGATTCCTGGGAACTTCCCTAAACACTCTGTTTCTCCCTATTCCCATGGTGTCTTCATTTATCATGGTATCTCTTTCCTTGTTCTCCCACTCTGTCCCTGTTCCAGCTTGAACCTTCCATTCCCCTATGTTCTCATCCCCCATCCCTTGCCCTCCATTACCCACTTCACCCCCAGCTTGCTCATGTAGATCTTATCTATTTCTCCTTTGTTGGGCAATCCATGTGTCCTTCTTAGGGTCCTCCTTACTAGCTAGCCTCCCTGGAGCTGTGGGTTGCAGTCTTATCCTTTGCTTTACATCTAGTATACACTTACGAGTGATATATGACATGTTTGTCCTTCTGAAACTGGGTTACCTCACTCAGGATGATATTTTCTAGTTCCATCCATTTGCCTGCAAATTTCATGATGTCATTGTTTTTCTCTGCTGAGTAGTACTCCATTGTGTATATGTACTACATTTTCTTTATCCGTTCTTCAGTTGAGGGGCATCTAGGTTGTTTCCAAGTTCTGGCTATTACAAACAATGCTGCTATGAACATAGTTGAGCATGTGTCCTTGTGGTATGATGGAACATTCCTTGGTTATATGCCCAAGAGTGGTGTAGCTGGGTCTTGAAGATTGATTCTCAATTTTCTGAGAAACCACCATACTGATGTCCAAAGTGGCTGTACAAGTTTGCATTCCCACCAAGAGTGGAGGAGTGTTCCCCTTGTTCCATCTCCTCTCCAACATAAGCTGTCTTCAGTGTTTTTGATCTTAGCCATTCTGACAGGTGTAAGATGATATCTCAGAGTCGTTTTGATTTGCATTTCCCTGATGACTAAGGATGTTGAACATTTCTTTAAATGTCTTTCAGCCATTTGTGATTCTTCTGTTGAGAATTCTGTTTAGCTCTGTAGCCCATTTTTTAATTGGATTATTAGATATTTTGATGTCTAGTTTCTTGAGTTCTTTATATATTCTGGAGATCAGCCCTCTGTCAGATGTGGGGTTGGTGAAGATCTTTTCCCACTCTGTAGGCTGTTGTTTTGTCTTATCGACCATGTCTTTGCCCTACAAAAGTTTCTCAGTTTCAAGAGGTCCCATTTATTAATTGTTGCTTTCAGTGTCTGTGCTACTGGTGTTATATTTAGGAAGTGATCTCCAGTGCCAGTGAGTTCAAGACTACTTCCTACTTTCTCTTCTATCAGGTTCAGTGTAACTGGATTGATGTGAGGTCTTTGATCCACTTGGACTTGAGTTTTATGCATGGTGACAGATATGGATCTATTTGCAACCTTTACATGTTGACATCCAGTTATGTCAGCACCATTTGTTAATGATGCTTTCTTTTTTTCATTGTACAGTTTTGGCTTCTTTGTCAAAAACCAGGTGTTCATACGTGTGTGGATTAATGTCAGGATCTTCACTTCGATTCCATTGGTTCACATGTCGGTTTTTATGCCAGTATCAAGCTGTTTTTATTACTATAGCTCTATAGTAGAGCTTGAAGTCAGGGATCGTGATGCCTCTAGAGGTTGCTTTATTGTACAGGATTCTTTTAGCTCTCCTGGGTTTTTTGTTTTTCCATATGAAGTTGAGTATTGTTCTTTCCAAGTCTGTGAAGAATTGTGTTGGGATTTTGATGGGGATTGCATTGAATCTGTAGATTGCTTTTGGTAAGATTGCCATTTTTACTGTTAATCCTACCTATCCATGAGCATGGGAGATCTTTCCATTTTCTGATATCTTCTTCAATTTCTTTCTTCAGAGACTTAAAGTTCTTATCATACAGGTCCTTCACTTGCTTTAGTGAGAGTTACCCCAAGGTATTTTATATTATTTGTGGCTATTGTAAAGGGTGATGTTTCTCTGATTTCTTTCTCAGTCCTGAAAGGCAATTTGTAAGCCTGGTCCTGCTCCAACAGCTGCAGTAAAGACTCATGTGCTGGGGGTGACAAGGGTTTGAATGCTCGTATTGGCCTGAATCAGCAGGCCTTCTGGTGCCTGGTGTCAGCAGTTTTATTTCTGGATACCCTCTTACCTTCTGCTGGATGGAAGTGACCCTGCCAGGAATAGTGATGCCAGCCCCCAGCCCAACACTGGACCATTAACTCTGTACACCTTACTAACTCCATAGGAGAGGCTGGAAACATGTCCAATTTCTTCCTCTGGGACTCCTTTTGATGAGGTTTGCCCCAAGTGCCCTGCTCCAAGGCATGCAGACTTGTATGACATGTCCTTTCTGACACTTGTTCTGATCCCACAATTCATTCATGACTTTTTTATTAATTATTTGGGAATCTCACATCATGTATCCCAATTCAGTTCATCTCCCAGTCTTCCCATGTTCACCACCCCCTCCTGTGACCGCCCCACAAAAGAAAAAGTGAAAAAAAAAAGTCCATTTTGTGTTGTCTATATACTCAGGAGCATGGTCAAATTCCTACTGGCCAGCCCCCCAGGGGAGGATGTGTCTTTCTCTGCCTGTAACTGTGTCAGAAGCCATCAACTGAGGAGAGCCTGGCAGTGGCTGGAGGCGGGTGGGGCCAGCTCTCCCATCCTACTACACTGCCTGTGGTGCGGGGCTGGTTCTTCCACACCCATGCCAAGCCACCACCTGTTTTGCCTTGCAAAGGCCAGCTCTCCCATTAGGGACAGGAACAGTTCACCAGCCTCTTCCCACATTAACATGGCTTCTAGCAGCAGCCCAGACATCTGCATGTGCTTCAGTGGTAAACGCAGGCCCTTGGCAGTATCAGGACCACCAACCCACTCATGGCCCTCAGCTGCATGGTCCACAGGTCTCAATATGGCCTCAGGTGGCTACACAACATGCTACTCACACCAGAATGGCCCCTGAGGCAGCAAAGCCCCAGAACCATCACCAAAGCATCAGACAGCTGTGCTGTGGAATGGTCTGTATGTCAAATGTGTTGCTGATTGGTCAATAAATAAATCACTGATTGGCCAGTGGCCAGGCAGGAAGTATAGGCGGGACAAGGAATTAAGCTGGGAAGTGGAAGGCTGAGTCAGAGAGACACTGCCAGCCACCACGATGACAAACAGCATGTAAAGATGCTGGTAAGCCACGAGCCATGTGGCAAGGTATAGATTTATAGAAATGGATTAATTTAAGCTGTAAAAACAGTAAGAAGCCTGACACGGTCATACAGTTTGTAACCAATATAAGTCTCTGTGTTTACTTGGTCGGGTCTGAGCAGCTGTGGGACTGGCAGGTGAGAGAGATTTGTCCTGACTGTGGGCCAGGCAGGAAAACTCTAGCTACACAGCTGCACAGACGCATAGAACAGCATGGATCTCAGGCTTCATTGAGGTCTGGGGCAGCACCAGACCATGGTCTCTGGTGGCATTGTGGACCACAGTGGTCCTTTGAGGAGGTCCAATCCAGAAAGTTCTGTCCGCATCTGGGGCCTCCATTATTGCCCAGAGCCCGGGGGAGCCCATGGCCAGGTGACAGGTTTGGGGACCGAGTCTGTGTCTGTTTAAGTTCCCAGCTGTTGTACATCATCCCACCAACCCTACTGCATTATGACAGCATGTCAACCTCAGCCCTCTCTCACCTGTCACCGCCATCATGTCTCCAGTTCCACCTCTTTCCACAGTGCACACACTGTTCCATTTTTCTGTTTCCCATCTCTCCATCACATATTTGTTCATTGTACCTGCCTGCCCCTGCCATGGGGCACCGGTGGCGCCCCCGTGTCTTCCGGCTGGCCTGGGCCGCAGGACCCCAGTGGTGCTCAAAATGACTTCTTTTGGTTTTTATCTATGCCTCTTATCACTGTCCACTCTGCCCTTATTATAGCACCTTCTTTCCTCATTGGCTAGTTAAGTGTTTTCCACTTAGCGCCTTCAATTTCTCAGTGTCCTCTCACCCCAACCTCTTACTGCAGCGCATAGTGAAACATCGGGCATCCTAACTCTATATTGAATACACAAATAACTTAGATACTAGTTTTTGTTGCATCAAGATTAAAATAATATACTTTTCCCCTAGACCTAATCTATAAAACAAAATTATAGCTCAGCATGGTAGTGCATGCCTTTTATTCCATACCCTTTAGACAGAGGCAGGCATGATCTGACTTCAAAGCCAATATAGTCTACACATACCGAGCTCCAGACCAGCCAAGGCTACATAGTGTGACCCTGTCTCCAAAAATAAAACATGAAGTTTTAAATCTGCAGCTTTCTGCTCCCATATTTTATGGTTTACAATCTGGGGTTCATGTAAAGTCCTGGAAGCCACGGTACTCACAGGCCCATAACTTACAGAGCTGGAATCCTCACAATGACTTTTCCCTTGCTCGAGTTCCCATTTTCTTGATTTTCCAACCCCCTCCTCTCATTGTTTCATTTTCCAGCCAGTCAGCTTTGATCACGGCTGTGCTCAATCTCCTACACGCCACAGAACAGAGCCAAAAGCCACCTAAAGTTCTTAGCCACTGCAAGGCCTTGGCACTCAGAAGTGCTAACTGGCTCCACCCCAACACCCTTTTATGAGGTGCTACGGCTCAAACCATGCTAGGCAAGCACTGAGCTACACTCCCAACATGTACAGACCTTCTTAAAGGTCACAGAAATTTTTTACTATGGAGTGATGGGCACGATGGCTCATACCTATGAATCCCTAGCACTTGTGAGGCTGGGGCAAGACTGCCAAGAGTTTGAGTCACAACAGCTTTTTTCTCAAAAAAAGCAAGAAACAGAACCAAAACCAAAACAGTGTGATGAAAGGTGTGTAAATAGGTGTAGTGTGCACACTGCTGTGTTTCAAGTAAAGCAGAATACACTTATCTTTCAGGGAAATCCTTTCCTTTCATGGCATGGTTCTATATGCCTAGAACTCCAGTGCTAGACCCTGCAAGCTCCCTGTCCAGTCTAGCCAAAATGGCAAGCTTCCAGTTCAGTGAGCGCTGATGTGGTAGGGCCCCATAATCTCATAGGGAGTGGCACTATTAGAAGTGTGTCACTATGGGGGTGGGATTTGAGATTTCATACTCAGGATACTGCCCAGCGTGCCAGTTGATTTCCCATGGCCTGTCAGATGTAGCAGTCTCAGTCCCACCACCACCTCTGCCTGCATGCTGCCATGCTCCCCGCCATGTTAACTGACTGAACCAATGAACTATAAACTCAATGAAATGTTTTCTAAGAGTTGCCGCCGGGCGGTGGTGGCGCACGCCTTTAATCCCAGCACTTGGGAGGCAGAGGTAGGCCGGATCTCTGTGAGTTCAAGGACAGCCTGGGCGACAGTGAGTTCCAGGAAAGGCGCAAAGCTACAGAGAAAACCGTCTCGAAAATAAAAAAAAAAAGAAAGTGTGACAGGAGTTGCCAGGGTCATGGTGTCTCTTCACAGCAATAGAAACCCTAACTAAGCCTTCAAACTTCACCAGCAGTATTGATTCTCCTGGCTTTTGCCAATGACATGCACAGGGACACACACACAAACACACATGGCCTGTATTTCTTTAGAACGACCCTAATAAACTTTGTGATAGGGTCTAATGTAGCCCAGGATGACCCTCAAGTCCTGATCTCCCTAGTGCTGGGATTACAAGTGTGTCCCACCATACCCAGCTTAATAAACTAATCTTTTTAAATAAGCAAGATACTTTTAAACCAAAAAAAAAACTACATAAATGGCTAAAACATAAAAATGTGCATCAATAATCATGCAAAATGCATATTAGTTATTGAGATACCAAGGGCTAGAGAGGTAGCTAAGCAGCTTAAGAGTACTACCTGCTCTTATAGAGGACACAGGTTTGATTCTTAGCACGTGGTGAGTATGGTGGTTTATAAATGTAACTTTAGTTCCAGAGTGTCCAACAGTCTCTTCTGACCTCCATGCACATAGCGCACAGACATACACGCAGGCAAAACATCCATATACATACATTGCTTTTTAAAGAAAAAGACTGCCAGGTGGTGCTGGGTTAAAGAATCCAGGCACTCAGGAGGCAGAAATAGGTGGATCTCTTGAGTTTGAGGCCAGCCTGGTCTATATATATTGAGTTCTAGGGCAGCTGAGCTGCACAGAGAAACCATCTAGGAAACAAAAAAGCCGTGATAAAAAAAAAAAACAAAAAAACCAAACAATAAAATGGCTAAATTAAAAAGCATAAATGTTGAAGATGTCTCAGTAGATAAAAGTACTTACTGTGCTGTTCTGCCCCCCAATCCACAGTGAAAGAGGACTCCCAAAAGCCATCCTCTGGTCTCCAGGAATGCACTATGGCATGCACACTCCCATTTACCCATACAAAAGTGCAAAAATTTAAAAGAAACAAGACAGAACCGGAGCTCTCACAAGCTGGTGGGAAGAATGTTGAATATTGGAAGTTTAACTGCGACTGAAGACACAGCTCAGTCAGTAGCAGGATCTGGGTTCAGTCCCCAGTATGACATGGACTTGTGCCATAGTGTCTGTAATTCTAGCACTCAGGGGGGTGGAGCCAGGATGATGAAAAACTCAAGACCACCCCCAGCTATGTAAAAGCCAAGTTCTGGAACACTAGATGCTGCCTTTAAAAAACCAAAAACCTTACTATAAGCAGACCATCTTTTCAGAGCAGATTTAAACAAACAAAAAAACAAAAATAACCATGCATTCACCCAATGGAACATCTGCAATAAAAG
The DNA here is from genome assembly GCF_007827085.1 of Peromyscus californicus insignis. Lineage (NCBI taxonomy): Eukaryota > Metazoa > Chordata > Mammalia > Rodentia > Cricetidae > Peromyscus > Peromyscus californicus. Next base: position 7,080,847 of record NW_026294458.1, on the reverse strand, counting down.
GAACAAACATCTGATGTGTATAATGGGATAAGCATATCACAAAACCACATGAAAGCAGCTGGGAGTATAAATATGCAAGATGACTAGGTGATTTAATCACACTGTGTATGGTGGACAAGTTCTGGGGCTCAAACTCAGTTTGTCAGCAAGTACCTTTCCCAACTGAGCCATACTGCTAGCTCAATATATGAAGATTCAGGGTAGACAAAGTCCCCTCTCCTCCCCACATCAGTACTGAGGATTGAACCTATCACCTGCTATACTAGTGCTCTACTACTGAGCTTTAAACCTAGTCTTTTTACTCTTCATTTTGAGACAAGGTCTCATTAAGTCGCACAGGCTGGCCTTGAACTTTCTTCAGCCTCAGCTGTTCAAAGTATGACTTTTTTTGAGACCTGGTATCATACTGTATATAGCCCGGACAGCCTGGACATATGCAGCTGGCCTCAAGCTCATGGCAATCCTGCTTCAGCCTTTAAAAATATCAATTATTCAATAAGCCATTTTAAAAAGCACTTTTAAAAAGTCTCACCATATAGCCCTGGGTGGCCTTTGAACCAATGTGAATTGACATATGCCTAAGATTGTTAGTGTCCAAAATAGAGAACTAAACACTTAGAGGTTCATTGTGGGGACGCTTCAAGTGATGGTTGGCAAGCAAGTTTTAATCAAATGGGAAAACGTTCAGTGTGGTCAATCTCAAGAGCCTTCTTTGTTCCACATCATGGATAGCTTGTAAAGCAGGCTGGCCTTAACTCTGGGACTAGTGGCTTTCAAAGCACTGTTGTAAACTTTATCATGACTCCATTAGACTCTACACCAGATTAATGGTTTCAAAAACAAAGGTGGGCGCATTTAGTTGACATACAGCTTTAGCAACCTGGAACAGTTCATGCTAGATGGAAAGTTCAATTGTCATACTTTCCCAAATGTTCTTGAAATAATTAAAACAAAAAATGACCCTAGAGTATGAGGCTGGAAACCGTATTTGTGCCAATAATGTATCCAGAATCGGAATCACTGACAATTGTAAATCACCTAGCCAGCAGAGCCAGGAATGGCGGCACATATGCACAATCTCAGCACACTGAAGGCTGAAACAGGAAAACTTCTCAGTTTGACAGTGCACTGGCCAAACTGAATCGAAGTCACCGTGTCTGTATCTTTTACCTTCTATCTACTAAGGCAATCTGTGAGAATTACACTACAAATACTGGCTTAGTCGTCGAGTTGAATGTCCTGATCAATTTTAAGAGGCAAACATCGCCGGGCAGTGGTGGCGCACGCCTTTAATCCCAGCACTCGGGAGGCAGAGCCAGGCAGATCTCTGTGAGTTCCAGGAAAGGCGCAAAGCTACACAGAGAAACCCTGTCTCGAAAAACCAAAAGAGGCAAACATCTGTTGTCAAGAAATGTATTGAAGCTGCACACCTTTGAGACTCCGACAACTCTGATTGGATCAAGAGAGCCTTCATCCAGTAACTGATGGAAGCAGATGCAGAGATCCACAACCAATTCTAGGATAGACAAGACTAGATAGATCAGATCTCAAAAACAAAGTCCCAAGCCCAAAAATACTTCAGTTCCAGTGGATCTAGTGTCTTCTGACCTCTGCAGACCCATGCATGTACACATGCACAAGTAAAGTTCAGACCATTCACTACCCTTTGTCTCTGTAGTTCAGAATCCACAGATTAAGACTGGGATCTAGCCGGGCGGTGGTGGCGCACGCCTTTAATCCCAGCACTCGGGAGGCAGAGGCAGGCGGATCTCTGTGAGTTCGAGGCCAGCCTGGTCTACAGCGCGAGATCCAGGAAAGGCGCAAAGCTACACAGAGAAACCCTGTCTCGAAAAAACCAAAAAAAAAAAAAAAAAAAAAGACTGGGATCTAGAATCTGAATTTTAAAAATAGTATCAACTAATCTGACTTCCACAATCATCCCTTCACAGGTGATGCTCCTGAGACTGCCTTGCTTGATATTGTTTTTCCTTAATATGCAAGGACAGAAACAACATAGCAGAAATGAAGTTACCTCAAAAAATGGCCCAAATGGAAACTAGTTTTTAAAACATCAGCCCCAGTGTTTTTTCTGACACATTTACCACATGCTTGGCTCTCCAGAAAGATACTTCTGAAATACAGAAATCCCTTTTATCCCCACTGTTTCTTACTCCCCACCCCCATAACCCCTAAGTCTGGAAAACCCTCTAACCTCACTATTTCTAACCACCCTCAAAACCCTAGGGTCCTTCATTAGCTCAATGAGACTTGCAGGGGGACTTCCAATTATATTCCCACACAATGCTTGGTGTTCTTTTATGCAAGACTGCTTGCTGTAAGTGACAGTGGTATCAAGCTTAAGGTTGAGACTGTAGCTCAGAGTGTTTGCCTCGCATGCTTGAAGCTCTAGGTTGAATTCACAGTAATGGGGGTGGAGGGGAACTATACAGCGGTAACAAAAAGGTCCTCATAGGTTTGCATCTGGGCACTGTCGTGTTAGTATCTAGTTTATCTAAGTCATACTCTGCCCATGGATGCTACAATATGTAGCACTTTATGAAAAACCTGGACATATGAAGTAACGGCCAAGGACTAAAAAAGCCCACAGGCTAGCACTACTTGTACGGCCTTAAACTAAAACAAATTGGTATTAAAATCATGCTTTGCAAAACCACAGATATGTGGGAAGGCTAGTTATTTAATACAACCTCAGGCCCAAAGAGAATCTTCATTCCGGTATCTACTTGAGCAATATATTTGAGAAATACATTTTTCCAAAACATCACACAGTATGTTATCTTGAAGCAAGAACAATATTGCACCAGGCACTAAGTAAACCACAGGACTCTAATTACAATAAAGTTAAAAGAAAGCCAACACTTCTCTGTAAACCAAGTTGCATTAGCAAGTTTTCTCTTTGCCTTTATTTAAACAGTTCTCAAAACATTTGAGTGAATTGGGCCTCCTTTGGTAAGCAAAGGACCTGGAAATAATATTTAAAAATGAACAGGCAGTCTTCAGTTCATCCATGACACAGGTGTGGTGAACCCTTCTCTCATTCCATACCTTGAAGCACCCAGTATTTTCATATAGTCTAAAAGCCAGAAGAGCAAGAGGACATTTGTGGTGGAATGTATTGTCACTTGTTGATAACTAGTTGAAATACCATTATCTCTCTGTGACAGCCTTAAGAAACAGCCTTTGAAAGACATGTGTCTGTAGCTCTTATTCCCTGCTATATATAATACAGATTACATAAAGGCTGATGAATCCACATTAATGTAAGCATTAAGCATCTGCTGTATGGAAAGATTTATCTTCTAATACTAGCAGCACAGAGTTACAGCGTATTTAACACTTAATTGCAAGTATATTGAATATGGCAAGTTTCGTGGACTCCTGAAAGAAATTTGAGTATTTTTATTTTAAAATATTTTACTGGTAACTTAAGAATGGTTCTGGTTAAGCATTGATATTTAGAAAGAAAAGTAAAAATCAAACTTGTTTATTGTTGCTTTTTGCCATTTGGTAGCATTTTACACACAGGCTTCGATCTTCAGAATACCCTGGATTCAGTAGAAAAACCTTTTAAATGAAGTTTTGTACAATAGAAACTTCTCAGCAGTCAAAATTTGGACTGTAAAAAAATACATGCAAAACATACTTTTCTGAAAACACTTAACTTTGAACAAAGCACCGAACTACACAAACGCAGAATGAAAACAGCATGTCAACTCCACCAAAAGTAGTCATCATAAAAGGTGTAAAAGTCACCTAACTTCACTAGGCACTGTTCACTTTTTAAACAGGAGACAATAGAAAATATTGTCCACAAACAATATCCCAGCTCTATGGCAGCTTTCAGAAAGTCTTCAACTTCATGCTTTAATAGCGACCTGTAAAGAAAACAAAACGTGTGTGTTTGGGATCAAACATTTTAAACCTGAAAGTCTCTCCCACCAATAAGATTTTCACCGAAGCATTAATACTAATGTATAAAGAAAATTCAATTTATTAAGATTTTATTTAAATCATCTAGGTGTCACAGATTATACTGTGACCAATTAGGATAGAACCGCATGGACTTCCAAATTATTTGTAAAATAGTTATACTTAAGCAAATTACAAGAGATAAATAAAACTAATCAAGGTAACTTACGAGGTGAGTATGATCGCGATCTGGACCGAGATCTGTATCCTCCACGACTGTAGTAAGGAGAAGGTGACCGCCTTCTGTAAATAAATAAAGACTGTCTATACCTACATCTAGATGATATTGTGCTAATAACAATATGAAGACAAACTTTCGCCAGTTTTCAAGCTAGAAGGTCCCAATAAACCTATAAAGTGCAGTTTATTAGGTTCAAATACCAAATGAACATTAAAAGAATCGGCTCTATTTTATAAATTAAAGCTCAATTAATTTTTAAATTTCTACGAATCCTTTTACATTGCCTATTGAGAACTACTTTCATGTACTTCAAATCCTGTAGCTAGAGAGATAGCTAACAGTTAAAAGCATTTGCTACTCTTACAGAGAACCTAGGTTGATTCCTAGCACCCAAATGGTTGATCAAAATGTGAGGCCGTCATCTGGCCTCCAAGGATACAAAGCATGCATGTGGTAGACATAAATGCAGGATAAACACACAAACAAATTAATCTTAAAAAAAAAAAAAAAAAAAATCAAGGCAGGCAGCATGGTGGGGCATGCCTTTAATCCCAGAACTGGGGAGGTAAAGGCAGACAGATCCGAGTTCCAGGGCAACACAAAGACCCTGTCTCAAATCCGAACAAAACCCAATCTTCGTGGTGTCACTTAGAACAGTCGCCTAAGTATCAGGCAAATGTTTTGCAAATACTCTACTATTACTCAGACTCGAAACCCTTTTGGCACACCTGTAAATCTGATCCCTGTCTTGAGCGGCTCTCCATCCACCACCTCCTCCTCCACCTCCTCTGTAAAAACAGAAAAGGAATAAATTGTTTTTAGTTAAATAAAACAATTGCCACAAAGAATGGCATAACCCAGTTTCATAGTTAACATGCTCAACAAGAGTTCTTTCTGAAATGGCATAGTTGCTCTCAATAAAGACCTTTAAACTTCTCAGCCAAGTACTACTTAACACAGTAATGCTTAAAAAGGGGAGAAAATGCCAATGTTGGTGAAATTATGGATGGCAACTATTAAAGACTCACTTCCATAGACAATGGTATAGTGAACATTTACAAAAGACAAACACATGGTCTATACTTAATTATACAAGTTTACACTAAAGGCTTAGAATTACTAGTTGGTGATTGCTGCCTCCATACTTTAACAATCTGAATTAGATACCCAGAACTCAAGTAAAAGCTAGAGAGGAATGCCCTCCATACATGTATAAAAATCAACTTTCATTTTTGTATTAGCACAAATTTAATGATGTTCTTCATTTATATTTTAGAATTTAGGAAGCATCCAACTACATATCAAATTATCTGTAAGTCTTACATTTTGGTTTAAATCGCAGCTATTTCTTACTTTTTAAAAATTTAGGGTTTTTGTGCTGCTTTAAATTTAGTGTGAACAGGCTCCTATACAACTCACCTGTATGATCTGCTGTAATAGTCCCGATCATCATAACCCCGATCATATCCTCTGTCATAATAATCTCGGCGGCGTGAGCTGCCACTGTGAATGACAACACATCTTTTAATACTGCAAATAATTTCCTTTAGTTTTTGGTCACAACTTTTGCTATTAAAAATTGATCCTGGCCGGGCGGTGGTGGCGCACGCCTTTAATCCCAGCACTCGGGAGGCAGAGCCAGGCGGATCTCTGTGAGTTCGAGGCCAGCCTGGTCTCCAAAGTGAGTTCCAGGAAAGGCGCAAAGCTACACAGAGAAACCCTGTCTCGAAAAACCAAAAAATAAATAAATAAATAAAAATTGATCCTGAAGCTGGGTGGTGGTGGCTCACACCTTTAAATCTCAGCTCTTGGGATGCAGAGGCAGGCAGATCTCTTGTGAGTTCAAGGCCAGCCTGGGCTACAGAGTGAGTTCCATGAAAGGCGCAAAGCTACACAGATAAACCCTGTCTCAAAAACAAAACAAACAAAAAGATCCTGGATAGCAGAAGAGAACTCAAATCAACCAAATTCCTTGGACATGCTGAGACTAATCCATCTTTGGTTCTCCTGAATAAAAATTGCTACTATCCATATCTACTAGCAGACCTCTTTAAGTACATTAACTGGAAGTTATTTCTATATAGCTCTTATCAATATTATCCTTGTTTTCTTTTTCCTTGTTATTACACCATATTATCTGAATGTGTATATGCATATGTAATCTTTTGGTTTTAGGGGCACACACAAATCCAACTGACTTTCTATAAAACTGCTGGGCACAGTAGCATACATCTTTAATTTAATCCCAGCACCAAGGGGGCTCAGCAGGTAATGCTAGTGCTTACAAGCTTGGCAACTGAGATAATCTCCAGATCCCATGTAAAAGTGTAAGAAAGGAATCGATGTCACAAAGGCGTCCTCTGAACCTTACATACATGTGAGCGCACAAGTACACAGCATCTTAAAGAATTTCTTCTAAAAAGATGTCAAGAGATTGGTGGGGAGAAGATGGACAGAGGAAGACACCCAACTTGTTATCTCTAGACCATTCAAGTACCCACCCACACTCACACAAATGTAATTAAACTTACTAAGTGGGTCTCCCCATGTAAATTCCTGGTGTTGGGGTATGGGGCCTTTTTGTTATAGAGAAATCGACCCTAATTCGGCGTCCATCAAGCTCCATTCCATTGGCACGTTCTTTAGCCTTCAAAAGAGTAAAAAAAAAAAAAAAAAAGTTACATCCTGGACAATTGTCTCTAATTATCATCTAATAAAGACTGAAGGGACTTTCCATCCAGTTTCCTAATATTTAAAGGTTGGCCAGAAAAAAAAAAAAAACAAACTACCTAAATGGGTTGTTCCCTCTACTACAAATTCACTTGCTAAACGTAGTCACACACACACACACAAAAATAAAAAAACCACCACAGCAGCCTACATGGCCCACAAAATACTTAATATACCTACCTACAAATTTAGGTAGACTCAGCTAAACCCTTGGTCTCTAACATCCTAAGTGCTGGGATTACACACACATGCAGCACGCTACCATCTATGAAACCCAAATTTCAACGTCTATAAATTAATACTTGCTGAACACAGCCCAAATGCTCTTCTTTACCTATGGCTGTTTGGTGTAAGAATAAAAAAGCAAACTGTCATTGACATTCTATGATTCAAAGTGCCTGTTGTGGAAGCCAACCACTACTAAGAAGAAGCTTGGATCTATAGTATTAGCCATATCCCCCGTTTTTTAAGACTAAAATAAGCATGAACTAAAGAGATAGCTTAGCAGTTCAGAACACTGGCTGCTTTTCGAGACCTGGATTAAATTCCCAACACCCACACTGGGACAGTCATCACTGTCTGCAGCTCAAGTTCCATGGGATCAGATGCCCTCTGCTGGCCTCCAGAGACACTGCAGACATAGTACAAAGACATCCATGTAGGCAAAACACCCAGTCTAGAACACACGCACTTTTAGAAAATGCTTGGTTATCAATCAGAACAGTTATCAGGACTGGTGTTTTGAACTAAAGTACAAGTATATATTTACTTACTTCCTTGGCATCATCTACATTTTCAAAATATACAAAGGCAAATCCTCTTGAACGTCTAGACTGCTGGTCATACACAATAGACACATCAGCAATGGGGCCATATTTAGAGAACACTTCTCTTAGGTCTCTTTCCGTGGTGTACAAGCTCAATCCAAATACTCCAAGACAACAGTTGGGGTCAGGATTTGCCTAGAAAACAGAAACAGATTTTAAAATCTGAAAACCTGACATTGATCTAAAGGGGGTAAGTGGGCAAGGGAAGGATAACTAGTACACAAAATGATAAATTGTTAGACCAAGCACCGCCGTGTCAGAATGGCACAACACAATGAGAGCTTGTCTCAAAAATGGAACACAGCCAGGTGATGGTACACACCTTTAATCCCAGCATTCGGGAGGTGAAGGCAGGCCAGCCTGGTCTATACAGAGAAACTGTCTCAAAAAACAAAAACAAAAACAAACAAACAAAAAAAACCCACCAAAAACAGAAAACAACCAAAAGACACTTAATAGTGTACAGGGATAGATGGGAGTAAATAACTGGAAATAAAGGTATTATAGATTGATGGACCAGAAGGAATACAATTATGTCTGTGTATTCTGCACTGGAGAATCCAACCAATCTCAGATGGAAGATGTCTTGGTGGGCACAGTAAGGGTGTCACACCTACACAGAACAGTTAAACCTCCTTCCTAAGTAGCGCTGGATATGTAACAACTGCTTACAGTTCTTTTTTATTTTGTTGAGTATTTTAAGTATTGTAAAATTTAATCTGCAAATTAAGCACATTAAAATTAAAAACAGTGGGGCTGGAGAGATGACTCAGTGGTTAAGAGCATTGCCTGCTCTTCCAGAGGGACCTGGGTTCAATTCCCAGCACCCACATGGCAGCTCACAACTGTCTATAACTCCTGTTCCAGGGGATTCAACACCCTCACACAGACATACATGCAGGCAAAAAAAAAAAAAACACCAATGTATATAAAATACAAATAAATAAATTATAAAGAAAAAGATTAGAAACAGTAATGTTGTTACTAATAGAAGTGGGTAAGACTTCAAACTAAAGATGACGTAAACATTAAGCTTCATAAATTATTTTTGAGCTTTTTCATTAATCTTTTTGAGTGTCTAGCAACTGAAATTAGACAAGGGGAACTATATCACATATTAACTGATCAGATGCTCATATATGAAACCCAACAGCAACAAATTACTTTAACAGCTATTATCAGTAAAATAAACTCTACAAATACATTACAGGCACTCCAGCCATAAAGAACTGAAAAGGTTCCTGTAATTTTACATAGGAAAAAAAAACTTACTAGGTAGGGAAATTACATCCTAATATAAATACTTCCACTTCTGGAAGCAGAATGGGATTCCTACACACAGATGCCAAAAGTTTTAAATTGCTAAAATTCCACTGTCAAAATAAAGAGATCAGATAGTACAATGTTTCTAAAAAGGTCTTCATGCTGTGAGGTAATCCTTCTGTACACTGTGTGAATATATGCCACTATGATTGGTTTAGTAAACAAGCTGATTGGCCAATAGCTGAACAGGATAAAATTAGGAGGCAAAGCCAAACTGAGAATGATGGGATGAGGAAGGGCAGAGTCAGAAGAGTCACCAGACAGATGGAGAATGAGATGGACACACAAAATGGGATAGAAGTAAACGCCAAGCCTCGGAGCACATAGGTTAATAGGAATGGGTTAAGTTGTAAGAGCTAATTGGTAACAAGCCCGAGATATTGGACGAGCATTTGTAATTAATATTATACCTCTGAGTGATTATTTGAGAGTGGCTGTGGGATAGGAAAACTCCACCTACATCTTCAAGCTGAGAATGCACCTCAGTGGTAGAATACTTACTTGCCTCATGTACACAACAACCTGGGTTCAGTCCATAGCACTTTAGAAAACTTTTTCATCTTACCCGGTTCCCAACATGACGCCTTCGAGTAGACATGGGAGAATGGCTGTGGCTGTGACGTCTGCGATAATCTCGGCTGTAAGACCTGCTCCGAGATCGTCTATGGGAGCGGGATCGAGATCGTGACCTTGTATAATGCCTTCTAGAACTTCTTCTGGACCTGGACCTGCAAGACAGAAGTCTTGGCGTTATGACTAAATTAACTGAAAAACAGATAGTGCTGTGAATGTGGTGCTCTGACTAGTTGATAAAGCTGCACTGGCCTATGGCAGGGCAGGATAAGGTTAGGCATCACATTGAAACTAAAGGGTGGGGGAAGGGAGAGATGCCAACCATTGTTCAAGGAGCAACATGTAATGGGACACAGGTAAAGGCACGGAACATGTGACGATACATAGATTAATAGTAATGGGTTGAGTTAAGTTATATGAATAAGCTTGCTAGCAAGAGGCCATGGGCCATACAGTTTGTGATTAATACTAAGCCTCTGTGTGTTTACTTGGGACCAAGTGGCTGCAGGACAAGGGTGGGAGAGATTTTTCCTGACCTCGGGGCCAGGCATGACCGGAGAAACTTCCAGCCACAAGATAGTCTTTCAATTCTTTTATTACTCTATTCTATAGTTAAACTCAAACATGGGACATAGTCCTTGATAAACAAAATTGCCGCCAATCTAATCACTTTAATTTATTAAGCCACCAAAGTCAGAAGAACATGCTCCCTCTCACCATTTCTTCAAAATAAAAAGAAAATTTTAATGTTAAATAAATGTATTTAAAATACTTTTGAAAATTGGACCACAGACTACACTTTACTAGTCTGGTTTATGCATACCTTTATCTCTCACAATACTGCCCTTCATTTTTTTTATTTCCTATTATGCCCACTACTCATTTAGGCCAATTAACAAAAACCACCGCAACTACTACAAACAAAATTCTAATAAAATTCAGGCAGTGGTGGCACATGCCTTCAATCCCAACACTTGGGAGGTAGAGGCAGGTGGATCTTGAGTTTAAGGCCAGTCTCAGACAGGGCTACACAGAGAAACCCTGTCAAGGGAGGGAAGGTAGGAAGGAAGAAGGGAGGAAGGGAGGGAAGCTTTGGGGCTGGTTCAATTCCCAGTACCCACATGACAGGTCTATGTCTGTAACTCCAAGATCTGACACCCTAACACATACATGCAGGCAAAACACCAATGCACATAGACAGAATAAAAATAAATAAATGACATTAATTCATGGCTTCTGAGTAGAGTAAAATGTCTAAAGCCGTTACCCAAAGCAGAATACATCGAGAGCGGAAGTGCTGGTGCTATGAGCGGCGGCAAGTTCAAAAGAAGCATAATCTGCTCAAGTCTGTTTCAGTCTTCTGGCTCCCCTCTCTAATACCAACATTAAATAGACTTTTACCTTCCTTAGCTTAACAAACCACACCAATTTCAGAGCAGAGTTAACAGGAGATCTCAAAACGGTCTTTCTTACCTGGATTCAGATCTGGACCTTGACTTTGATCTAGAACGCCTTGAATCTTCCTTGGAGCGAGACCTTGCAGGGGTATGCCGTGCAGATTTCCCCGATCCATGAGCACTTCCACTTCTGGAAGCAGAACGGGATTCCTACACGCAGATGTCAAAAGTTTTAATTTGCATACTTTGGGGAAACTTTAAAAACAAATAAGCTTCTGTGAGATAAATGGCCAAGGAGAGCAATCCTCTTCCAAAGATAAGAAAACATGTGAGGGCAGGAATTGAGTATACCTGGTATAATAGTTTCATTGCTTCAACTGACATCAATCAATTAATTCTTCCACCTTTCTGGAGCAGGGATAAGAATTATCTAATTCTACTCCCTTAAAAGGTGTCAAAGTCAGATTATTAAATAAAGAACTATCTAAGGACTATATTTGGGGAATGTTACTACATAGACTGGGAAAGAACTTTCCTTAACTATGAAGCCTAGTCTATTCCAGTCAAGCTGCAATCAAAAACAAAACCCCACAAAATTATAAAACTTCAAGTTATGGTTTGTTGAATGCGGGGCAAAAGCAGTAAGGACAATCCTGTGTTTCAAGCTCTGAAGGTAGAAGAACTCTAGCTGAGTGCCAAGACTAGCTGATGAACATGAAATGTGGTTAAGATCTTGTTTTCAATGTATGTCAGGACCTCTTACAAACTCAAGAGCAAACAAAAGGAGCTAAGAACAGAGCAAGGCTGCTGTTTAAGAGTAGAGAAGGTGCCAAAGATCCACAACTTTCTTGGCTAAACTGAGAAAGTCAAGGCAAAATAAACAGGAGACTGAGAAAAAGCAGAAATAATATGTAAAGGGCACATTAAAACAAGGATAAATAAAATGAGCTCATTATCTAGGGGGCCCGGGAAGAAAATTCTGTAGATGTCTAAGCAAATACCATGTACTCAGTTTTCCTAATCAAAACTCCAACTAATGGCCAGTTAACTGAAAAACAAGATCTCCAAAATAAATAAAATAAAAAGGCAAGGAAATAGCTAAACGGGATAATCACTTCATAATGTCAATCAGTAGAAAAGACACACAACATACAACAATAGAACTGGAGAAAAACTCTGCAAGGGCATGAAAAAAAATTAAATGGGAAGAGACAGTGCTCACTCCCCAGTCAGACAACTAAGCTTTCACTACACAAAACCTTCTAAGTCAAATTGACAAAGGCACAGTCTAGTCAATTGTTCTACTTAAGATACAGCAACAACCAGGAAAAGGAAAGGAAAACTAAAATGAACGGCATGAATCTAAACAGTCACTTCCAAATATTTTAGAATCCAGACTACCATTTACATACAGAATATGGAAGACAATTTAGAGCATTCCTCCTCGATGCTCAGGACACAAAAATATGCATTTTATATACAACATGAAGGGAGGAAACCTCAAAGGAAAACAGACAACTGGAAGAACGAGCAGCTTTCCAGGCCCCAAATAATCTAAAAAATACTTCAATGACACACTATAAAACATGGAGTGATGTAGCATATGACAGATAACCTTACCTCTCTATCAGACCTTCTTCATCCCCCAATGAATAATTAACTATAGATTAAACTAAGCCGTGTGGTAACAGCTGCCTTTAACACCAAGATATAGTTTAAGATTCACTGCTTGTGGTAGGGAGGGAGAGTACCCCAATCAACCAGCCATTGGATTTCTCTATCTAATGTTCAAGCAAAATGTTCAGCAAGGCCATTTACCTCACTTTCCTCTTAGTCAAAACAAAAACAAAAAACCTTACTGAAAGTATAGCTTTTTGTCATCTTTATTACAGAGAAAAGCTAATCTACAAGAGAAAAACAGACACAAGGAACTTGAAAGTTAAAATACATTTATTCCAATTCTGTAAGAGCACTTCACAGAACAATTAGAAACTTTAAAGAGGTAGAAAATAAAAATTTCTGGGGGCTGGAGAGATGAGAGAGCATTGGCAGCTCTTCCAGAGGCCCTGAGTTCGATTCCACCACCACATGGTAGCTCACAGCCATCTTATATATAATAAAATCTGATGCCCTCTTCTGGCATGTAGGTATACATGCAGACAGAGCATGATATACATAAAATAAATCTAAAAAACAAACAAAATATCCGGAAATTCCCCTTTCAGATTGTTGCTTCATTTTAACCAAAGTTTTATTCTAAACTGGGATGCTTCAGCTGTCTTTCTAATAATAGAATTTCTAGAATGGGAAATTAGCTAAGTAAGGTTTCTTCTTTAAACGTGTAGTAGGCTAAGGTGTCTAAACAGATGGTTTAGAAAGTTCTCAAAACTTTACTCAGCCTCCAAACTGAATAGGCCAAGTCCTACATGTACTTTTTGAGCAACAATTTCTTAGATCAGAAATTAGTGGAAACATCAGAACAAGATTAAGATTCCTTTGTCTGTATACTGCCACCTCGTTGGGCTAGCAGGGAAAAAAAAATCCATAAAAAACTACCTTAAACTTTTGTCAGCTAATCCTTTGTTTAGTTAAATCTTTCCAGTTATGGTGACCACCTCTAATTGGTGAGAATATAAAGGATTTTATGTTAAGACATGAGACTCAAAGTAATTAACTAAATACAAAACTCTACACTTAAACCTTAATGCACAAACAATTCTATAAAACCAGTCAGAAAAGTCCTTTACAAACAATACTTCAAACTCAACTCTGAGTGACAAGGCAATATAGAAAGAACTCTACAAAAAGAACTACACTGTAGACAGCCAATGCCAAAAGCATAAACAATGCCAGAAATTCCCCCTCAAAAATGTTCTCAAATCTTAGTCGTTTTAACTAAAGCACAACCTAAGGAACAGGGTAAGTTCAAAAACAAAATCTCAAGTAGTCTATAGCTCCTACATTAAGAGCAGCAACTCAGAAGTACTAAATCTCTCCTTACAGTAAATACACAGTCCTAAACAGCTTTTAGTTTGTTAGGCACCCTAATCCTAAAAAGCAAAAATACACATAATATTAGTTAAGCCTCACAAACTCAAAGCCAGAAGTTATCTTTCTACGATTCTTTATCAAAATTCAAATCCCTTTAAGTTTGAGTCAACACAAAATTAATATTACTCTTGATTATTATCTGACAATTAGTGTTAAAAAAGCAACAAATTGTCTTCTATAAGCAGTAACTGTATTCTCCTAGTAAGATACAGAAATAATGTAAGCAGCACTGACAACAGGCTAAGTGTCCCAACAAACATGCACCTTTCCAGAAAAGTCAGTGAAGTCATTTTCTCCAATAACTCTAAAGACAACCCTCAGAAAAAAATTCAAAGTTGTCATCATTTTAGGAAGATGATAACCTTTAATAGTTTGCATGGAGAAGGCAACTATTGGTTGTTTGCTACTGATTATGTGTACTTGTTATTAACATTATGCTAATCATCTAACACATTAGTCAAAACACAGAAAGGAATTTTGAGTTGACTTTTTTCAGATGGGGCAGCACACTAGAAGATAACCATGTTTAAGATCATTAAGGATAGACAGGAGAAAAGGCAACAAAATACCAGCTACTACTGCACTCTGAATTAGCTATCATTTACACTTGCATGACTCATCTCTTTTAAGGGATGCTACTATACTTAAGCAAAACCCCTAATGATTCAGTTGGAACAGGCATGCAACAGAATATAAAGAATCATCCTTATTTGGGACATGTAAATCTCAACATCAGGACTTAAGTGGTTGTAGCTTTCCACTTAATGTGGAAACCTAATGCTTTCATTACAATAAAACAATGTTAGATGCTTTGCTTGGATTTTGGGGGTTTAATCCCATTATCAACCTGGTGACAGTCTGGAAATTTTCCAGTAGAAAATATTCTACTATACACTGTTCAGTATCAAAGCAGAAAATATCATTGCATTTTGAGAGTCTGAAGGGTGTTTTAAAGTAACAGACCACCAGTTCCAACTCACTCATGCCCCAGAACCAGCAGAGTATAACAGATGAAAAGCCTAAGGGAAAACGGGAGGCCAACTATTATTACCCAGTGGATTAGCACAGTGCTGCCTGCTATTTGACTACAAAGTTATTTTTAAAGAATTGCATTTCCATCATTTGACTAAGCAGTTAAAATTAGAATTATTACCTAATTTAAACGATTCCCTTGGAAGTCACTTCTTTACCCTGTATATATTTTCTTCTATTAAACAAATAATGCATGCATGTTTAGCAAAATATACAGGGACACATAAACAGACTAGTAATTACTTAGCGTAGTGCTTTCTGATTCCAGATTACTTCTTATCTTAACTTCATTTTTATTTCTTTTCTTCATTCTTCCGTTTCAAATTCTGACTTCTTTCATCTTCCCCACTTCACACAAATTGCTCAATATTCTACAAGTGGGACTTCTGGTCTGATAAATAGCATGCATTCTTTCTTTTATTTTTTCAAATTTCAGCTTCACTTATTCCTGAGCTTCAAATACTCATTTATAAAACTTGTCAAATGACGACTTCCGCATTTTCCTTCTTCAACATTAACCTTAATAGAAAAAGAACAGGATGAAGAATATTTTAAAACTCCAGGATAAAATCCAGTGCCAAAACTGAAACTAGAAAAAAAATCCCTTTTGTAGTTTTGGATTAAAAAAATACTAGAATATGCAGCTCAAAAAACTGAAACTACATAGTCTCCTGATGGTATATGGTAATCATCTGTCTATTCCAAATAAATTTATCATGCTTAACGTGAATGTGAAGTGCGCCACTGAACATTTACTGTTCATTTAACATTTTTTACAAATTGTAATCACATTTCACACTTCTTATTGTATTCAAGAGAAAATGCTAAGTGTCAAAAGCACATCTCTAGTCAAAAAGTGACACATTTCAATACAAAAGTGCAAGAAAAGCATGGACAACTCATATGACAAAGGCTGGGGTTGAAGGTTTACAGTAGTGTGACTTGTCTAGTTAAGATAAGGAAATGTAGAATTCCACATTACTGTGTATTTAGAAGAGCACTGTTAGACAATGTCAGCAAACCTGACAATTTGGATCTGTCCAACCCACCCTTGGGAACTCTGCATTAGTGAAATTAGTTTAATTAAATTTAGAACTAAAATCCTGATACTAAATAAAATTAACTACTACATGCCAACAGCTACAAAGAAAAGCAGAGCAAACTTGATTCCAACAGTGGTTATGTCCAAAGAATTCTGTTGTAAAGTTTTCCCCTCTATTAGCAAAACATTAGTCTTCTGGATGTCCAAAGGAGAGCTCCTACTTGAAAGGTGGCAAATTATGAGAAAATAAGTTAACCTCCTCAAATTATTAAAAAGGCCCACTTTAGCAGATTAGTTAAGTTTAATACTAACACTAGAACACTGTTGGAACACTAAGCAAAATACTGTCCATGTAAAACAATCTAGTTTTCCTTGTTACCCTGCTAAGTATTTCTGCATGCTCTTTTACTGTCTATACTTCCTCTTACATTTTTTTTTTCTGGTTTTAAAGGGGAAAAAATTTCCTTAACAAGAAAAAGGCAAGTCTTTATACTACTGTTGGTATAGGCAACCATGGCTACAGTAGTATCTTTTCCAAGGAAAAGCATGATTTCCAGCCTAATTTTATAGTCAATTATTATTTGTTTAATCTAGAAACATTTTAATGGCTATTTAAGGGAGTCATAATAATTGGTTTTCTGGTACTATCCATCACTAAAATGTAATGGGAAATGTTTACTGGCAGCACGAATGTAATCATGGAATCAGAATGCCCAAGCAGGTTTCCTTAGTGCCTGACCTCCCTAAAGGTTATGTATGTACAGATACAGGGCTTAGATTCAGAAGACAATAAAGCTCTAGGTACCATGACTTTTCATCATTGAGGCCACTTTAGTATCACTTCATTCATTACCACTTTCTAATCTTTCTCCTATATACTAAGAACAAAACCATTGCTAGACAATATTTATATTAACTCAGCTACTTCATAAAAAAGGATCCTACTTAGAAAAAACACATTACTGAGGGAGCAGTTTATTAACTGGAAATGAGATGAGCAAAGAAAAACTACACCTTGCTACAGAAAGAAAAGGTCAACACTAAAATGGATAAAGGGCTTTTTTGGGAGGCAGAGTCTCGTGTAGCCCAGAATGGCCTCAAAGTCACTACATAGTCAAAGAATGACCTGATCTTCCTGCTGCCACCTCCCAAATGATGAGATTACAGGAATGTGTCCTCTACTTTTTCCTGAAACTATCAGAAGTGTGGAGGAGAAAAATCCTCAAATGCTTAAGAAATTTCTGAAAGGGGAAAAAAAAAAACCAAAAAAGCAAAACACACCCAACATACCTGTATCAGCTGTAAATTCTATGCTTTTTATAAACCCACAAAAATACCAAACCCTTAAGTTTCTTTTGATAATACTTTCCATCAATATCACATGAATTCATTTTTGTTTGAAAGTTCTTATCTAAGCACAAAAATTTTAATGTAGAAGAGGGCCCTATCCAAACATGAAAATCTATGCCAATAAATAACCTGAAAATAGCCTCCAAAACCCAATTCAAAACAATGATTTGAGAATTTGCTAGTCAATTTTGACCTGAAACTAAAAAAGTACCACTAAATGATGGCCAACACCTAACTAACTATAATGGCCCACATCCTACAATAGCAACCTGTGTAAAAGCACTAGTTCCTAAAATAATCACCATACCTTATTAGAAAAACAATAGCTATGTATAAATGCTAATCAACAAAACAATGCTGGACACATACACTATAGCTCTAATAATTGACTTGGCCAAATTATGAATGAAATTTGAAAGCATTCATGTTTATCATTTAGGTTTGGGGTTTTACTGAAGAGAAAAGGAAAAAGACTATACAAACAAGACAAATACCATTAACACTTCTCTCAGCTTCTGAATTCCCCCCTTCAAGCTTTCAACAAAACCAGTAGTACTTACCTTGTAAAACCATTTGTAACTTCACCTTAAAGTACCACTTTCTATTTTGACAATATCCACAATATTAATAAGCATTCTTGTTTAAGCCAAAGAAAATGATTCAACAGTTTCAAGAGACTTATACCTAACCTGTGTAAGTCAGTGATGAAAAAACTAGGCAATTTTCTTAAACTTGGCATTAATTCAACCCTTTGTTAATAAAAATTATGTGAGGACCACAATTACTTTAGAAATAGAAATTTTGGTTTTAAAAACCAGAATTTAGAGTTAGGGGATAAACACAAGGAATATACAAAGACATCACAGGATTGCTTAAGCAGAAGAGAAAAACTGCAGAATCTGAAAGGCAATTTGATAGGGTAGTATCCAGAATCTACCCCTTACTTTTATATTCCAAACACACTACACTTCTAAGAAAATATCTACCGGAGTATTTAATAACTCCAAGCTACTCTTTAACCTCTAGCTACTGTGGTAATAAAATAGACTAACAAAAACTAACATTTTCTGGCTTGTCTAATTCTGGATTCTCAGGATAAAGACTCACACGCATAATCTCAAAGAGGTTAGAATTTTAAGCTAAGTAGAAGATCAAAATGTGTAAGTCTCACACCCTAAACTAGAACCATTATTGGGATCTTAAATATTAACCCCATTACTACCTCACATCTCTAAAGAGTGGATGTTTTTCCTTCAAAGAAAAGGTTCTTTTACAAAATGAGTAATTTTGTAAACTGGAAGAAACAAAATTTTATCAAACCAACTTTAAAATGTGGGGGGAAAAACCTAATTAAAAAAAACAAACCCCACAAATCCTACAAATAACAGAGGGATGAAGAATACACACTGCAAAAGAGCTAACTAAATGCTAACATCCATCCAATGTGTGACCAAACTAAGCAAAATTTATTTCACACACACCAAATGCTTAGGAAAGAAACAACTTTGAAAGCCTAACCGGTTTAAGGGAATCCTGAAGTATAGAGTGTCCACATGAAGACACTGACTGAGATTCCAGGTAGCTTAACAGATTTATACTATGTACATTAACCACAACAGTTTATGTGCCGAAGGGCCTAGAAGTCAATGAAACTCATTTTCAGGTTTCCAGAGATGGTTGGTTATACCAGGCATATCCAAGACTATTTACCTTGAACACCATTTTTCACACTTATAAAAGGGAAAGCAAACCAATCAGATTTGGCCATGCTACTTTGCAGTAATGTCTGTGAACAAAAAATGCAGGGGACTTTAGCTACCTTGTGTTATGTGTGTGTGTGAGCCTTACAGGACAGGAAGTGTTCTCTCACCAAGTTATACAACCAGTCCTTAACTTATCCCTTATTCCTTTGGGGGAAAATGTTTAGTCTTACTAAGTAATTGGCCAAGATTATCCTGAACTCTGGATCCTCCTATCCAGGACAAGTAGCCAGTATTTACAAACCTGTAACATTCTGCCCTGCTTACCTTGCAGTATTTTTAAACTTGTCTGTAAACTTTTTTTTTTGGCAAGCCTTCTTGAGCAGTTTGTTAAGTGTTTCAGTTTTTCAATTACCCCAAGATTCCAATTGGAAAACAAAAAGCAACCAAGCAAAAATTGACTCGGTGGTTAAGAGCATCTACTGCTCTTTAGGAGAACCAAGGTTCCCCTTTCCAGAACCCAAATCAGATGGCTCACAATCCCTTTTGGGTGTCTGTGGAACTGGTACACGTGGGCCACACAAACTCAGGATTGTGCACATACACACCTCAATTTGAGGTGTGTGTGTGTTACACAACTTCCAAGTTTAGAAACAGATCAGAAAGTCAATCTTTATTTAATACCTTTCCCTCCAATTAAATAATAAGGACTGCCTGGTGTGGCTGGTTCACACCTTAAAACCCCAGCACTAGGGTTATAGAGAGGCAGGGGCAGGCAGATGCCTGAGGTCAAAACCAGACTGGCCTATATAGCAAGTTCCAGGACAGCCAGGGGCATAGTATGACCATACCTCAAATAAATATTCAAGAACACCAGACAGTCCATCTTGCTAGCAGAAATAGTAATAACACTTCCAATTAACAGGGGTAACAATTCCCAGTTCTTTCAAAATGGTCCACATTCAGTTACTTTCTTCCTGGAGTAATGTGTACTAAATCTAATACTTTGAAAATTTTTCCATGGGCATGATAATACCTACCTATTTAATCCCCAAACAACAACAAAACCTATTTGCTTTTAATTCTAAACAGTAATTTCAACATTACATGCAACTTCGGGAGGCAGGAACTCAAGGTATGTGTGGGCTACTGAGGAAGTTCGAAGAATTTAAAACAAAAGACTTAGAAATTTGGGATACAGTTCAGTAGTAAAGACTTGCCCATCACGTGAGGATAGGTTCTATTTTCATTATCAAGAAAATAAAGCAAAATCCCACCCCACTCCCCGCCCTCGTTTCTTTCCTTAAGAAAGCCTTAAAATGGTAAGGCAATCACTGGTGACATTGGACTTAAAATGACCTTGGGATAAGAGACTCATCTTGATAAGTAAAGGTCTGGTCAGTTCAAACTATTCTGATTTGGTTCTGAGTTCACCATGAAGAGTCCCACAATACTTTCTACCAAACTGTCAAAGACCTAAAGTTTACTAACATACTTATTTGACTAAAAAGTAAACTATGTGCTAACAATTCCTGTAAACTTTTTTGTAGAAAAAAAATTTTAAGTCTTGAGACGTAAAATAATTGTTCTTATGGTGCTTGTAAGCAATTTTCAAACTGCCATTACTCGCTCACTAAGCCATGTACTTGCATGTATCTTCCTGGAATAGTTTTTTAATCTAATACTCTACTGCCACGCCACATGCGCTTTGTTTAAGCTTTGGGACTGGGTCTAATCCACAGGCCCGTTTTATATATATATACACACACAATCTAATCAACCTCTACCGAATTTCACCCCCTGGAGGTGGAAGCTTAAAAAAAAAAAATAAAACACGTGATTCCCAGCGCTAACAGCGCCATGAACTGTCGCCACCCATCACTCCTTCACCATTCCCCGGGGTGGGGGAGGGGGTGGGGGTGAGAAAATCCTAATGACCTTGTGTCCTGTCCCCGTTAAGGTCCCAACAATGGGGAAGAGGCTCCGGCACAACAAAGCCCACGGGCCCCCGAGCTCCCTCGGCTGCGCCCGTCCGCAGAGCGAGCGAGCGAGCGAGCTGTCCCTTCCCAGGCCCGAGAAGGCTCTCCGCCAACAAGGCCACCAGCCCGACGCCCGGGCCCACGTGGCTCTTCTCGGCTTCAGCCGGCGGCCCCGGGCGAGCCGGCAAAGGGCCGGGCAGCCGGGACCCGCGGCGGCTCCGCCATTTTGTGCCTCTGGCAGCGCGCCCGGCCCGCGAGCCCAAGATGGCTGCGGCGCGGCTCCGCAGGGAGAGCAACGGCGAAATGAGACGCCGTTCCCATCCCCCAACGCCGAGGCGACGCCGCGGCCATTTTTAATCTCTCTCCTTCCCCCTCCCCCCGCCCGCAACCTCGTAACGGAAAAAAAAAAAAAAGGAGGCCGCCGCGGGTACCGGGCACACAGGCCGCTGGCGGCCTCCCTCGCGACTCGGGGCGTCCGTCGTCCACCCTCCGGCGCCCCGGCTCCCTCTCGGCGACAGAATCCCCGATGCCCGGCCGAGGGGGCCCCCGAAAGGCCTGGAGGGGCAGAGAAGCAAGGTGGGACCGCGGCCGCCCGTGCACCCCCCTCCCCGCGCTTACCCGTTCGCCGTAGTTCTGCTCGCCGCTGTCGCTCATGGCTCCGGATTGCTGTCCCCGCTTCTGGCCTTTACGGAAGCTGTCAAGCTCCTGACTTCTTACCAGAGGCCCCGCCGCAGCCTCCCGCGACGACACACTTTTGAGAGTGGCCTGGGACCGACGCGCTCCGCACCACCTCCGCCCGGGTCTAACGCCACCGGATGTGACGCGGCGCTCTTTAAGTGGGCCCCGCTCACGCCCCTGAAGGCGCGCTTTCCCGGCCCCGCCCACTCCGCGGGGCTTTCCGACGGCTTTCTCCCGCCCGGGCGCGGGCCCGAGCCGGAGGTGACGTCAACGCCCCGCCTCGCTCGCGCTGACCCGCCCCTAAAGGCCCGGACACGGCGTGGCGGGAAAGTGCCGGCCCCTGGGCGTCTGCGGTGGTCTCCCCGAGACACCTTGATGTCGCCAGCGGCGCCGCAGTTGTGTCTGGAACCTTCTCGGGAACCGTCCTGGGTGGGAGGAGAGAAGAGATGGCCCCGCTTTCCTCCATCCTTTATGCCTTTGTTCTGCCTGCCTAGTTTCC
The DNA here is from genome assembly GCF_007827085.1 of Peromyscus californicus insignis. Classification (NCBI taxonomy): domain Eukaryota; kingdom Metazoa; phylum Chordata; class Mammalia; order Rodentia; family Cricetidae; genus Peromyscus; species Peromyscus californicus. Next base: position 7,058,495 of record NW_026294458.1, on the reverse strand, counting down.
TTTTGTTCTTTTTCTTGATCCAGGAGAGAACACAGACGCGCAGTGGGTTCTTACCTCTCATTTATTTAGACCTAGTTTCAGATCTTTCCTTCCTAAATAAAACCTTCATTTAAAAATGTTTTCCGGACCGGGCGGTGGTGGCGCACGCCTTTAATCCCAGCACTGGGAAGGCAGAGGCAGATGGGGATCCCTGATCTGCAAAGAGTTCCAGGACAGCGAAAGCTACACAGAGAAACCCTGTCTCGAAAAAAACCAAAAAAAAAAAAAAAAACAGACAAAAAAAACCCCTGAGATTTGAGGCAGAGTCTCATTCTACTGCCTGGGTTGACCTTGAACTCATCATGTAGCCTACCTAGACCAGTGTTTGGACTATATTAATCCTCATGTGTCAGCCTCCCAGATAAATCCTGGGATTACAGTTACCAGCCAGCAGTCCTGACTGTGATCCATAGTTTCTATTCCTCACATTTCTTTTTGATTATTTGATATGAATTAGAAAGTATTAAAAATTCAAAGAGTCAGGCATTGTGGCAGGTGAGTAATTCTAGCACTTAGGCTGAGGAAGGAGACCTTGAGTTTGAGGTTCATACTTCATAGGAGTTTCAAGGTCAACCTGGATTGTATAATAAGACATTGTTCCAAAAAGAAAACAACAACAACAAAAAAAACTTAAATAGGAATCTAGCTGGGCGTAGTAGTACAGCCTTTAATCTCAGGACTTGGGAGGTAGAGGCAAGAGGATCTCTGTGAGTTCTAGGCTAGCCAAGGCTACATAGTGAAACGTTGTTTAAAGGAAAAAAAAGAAATGGAGAAATGGGAAGCCAGGCAGGGTTGATACACACTTGTAATCCTTGTAATGCCAGCGCTTGAGAGTTGAGGCCAAAGACAGCTAGCAGTTTAAGGCCAACCTGGGCTACATGAGATTTTCCCTTCAAAAAATAAAACAACAAGCAAACCAAAAAGACCTATAGTGATGGATTTCTTTGGAAGAAGTCACCTGCCTTCTGCTCTCTAAGGATGGCCTCAAAGGACACAGATGTTTCTCTGACTAAAACCATGATAAATGAGTTCTTGAGATGAGTATTATTTTGAATGAGCAACAGTGGCAATCATGTTTAATAAATGTCTTCTGTAAATATTCTCAGCTACAGGATGATCCAACAATCTTAGTTTTGATGAATAAAACAAAAGCTCACTAGTGAAAGAACTGTTGTTGATCCGGTCAGCCCAGCTTTACACAGAACTTAGTCACCCCATCAGCCTAACCTGAGACTGTTTCCACCAGATGGTGCCAAACCTCAAGAGACAGCACTGGGCTGCTCCACATCTGGACCTATAGCACTACCCTACATCAGCTCTCCCTAATTCGTTGTCTTGCACAGTTTTCTTTTTCCGTACCGAGAACTGAACCCACAGATTTACCAGCAAGGCAAGCGCTCGCTCCCCTGCTGTACTGTGTGCTCAGTCCCCCAGTTACAGGCTCTTGCCGTTTTTTTAGCTTCAAATATTTTGGACTCCACTTATTGCAAGGGTTTTCCCATCAGAGCTGGCACACTTTTAATCCCAGTACTTGGGGAATAGAAGCAGGAGAATCAAGAGTCCAAGGTTAATCTGTGTGTGGTGTTGCATGCCTTTAATCTCAGCACTAGAGAGACAGGAGCAGGTGGATCTCTGGTAAGTTCAAAGCTAGCCTGGTCTACATAAGGAATTCTTGGCTAACCAGGGCTACATAGAGATTCCGGATTAAAAGAATGAGAGAGAGAGAGAGAGAGAGAGAGAGAGAGAGAGAGAGAGAGAGAGAGAGAGAGAGAGAGAAGAAAAAGAAAGTTGTTGTTGGTTATCCTCAGCTACTTAGAATGTTTGAGGCCAACCTGGGACACTGTCCCCCCAAAAGGGGAGGGGTTACCATCAGGTTTTACCACATTTAGCAAGTGACATAATCCTGGTTTTAGGACCAGGAGTAGTGTCTCATGCCTTTAATCCCACCTCTTGGGAGTTTGAGGCAGCAGAACTGTTGTGATTTTGAGCACATAGTGAGTTCCAGTACTTCGAGCCAGGGCTACAGTGTGAGGGGAAAAAATACCCTGGTACTGGCTTTCTGACCTACAGAGTAAGAGCAGTTATGATAGAGTCAAGAGGGAGCCTGTAGAAATCGTGTTTCTCATCACTACGAAAAATACTTGACGAGAGCAGGTTAGGGTAGGAAGGGTTTATATTGGTTACCATGATGGCAGAGAAGGTGTGGCAAAGACTGCATGTGTTGTGCCTGCGTCGCAAGACCCTCAAGCAAGACCACCACAGAGCTGATATCCGATGCAAAACACACAGGGGTTTATTGATAACAAGCAAGCTCGGGCTTGGTCCGCGTCCAACATCCAACACAGCGGGTGGAGGAGAACGGCCCCGAGCACTCACTTGAAGGGGTTTGTTTATATAGGAAAGGTTTACATGCAGCTTGGGATTGGATGAGGCGGCTGGGGGTGAAGTAGTTCTTTGAAGTTACTGGCTGAACTATGAGCATGAGGTTACTGATACCTAACAGGATTCAGGGTATCTACAGAGACATAAATTTTTACTCCCTATGTCCTGCTTTTGTTGAACCCAGGATATATACATTCAGATTTATTGTTCCAGTCCTACTCTCCCCTGAGGTCAACTTCTGGTCAGTTGAGTCCATTACTGCCCATATCTTGTTTTGCCAAGTCCAGGATACATAGATTTATTGTCCCAGCCTTATAAGTTCAACTTCTGGTCATTTCTAATTTTTTTTTTTTTTTCGAGACAGGGTTTCTCTGTGTAGCTTTGCGCCTCTCCTGGAACTCACTTGGTAGCCCAGGCTGGCCTTGAACTCACAGAGATCCGCCTGGCTCTGCCTCCCGAGTGCTGGGATTAAAGGCGTGCGCCACCACCGCCCGGCATTTCTAAAACTGCTGGTCAGCAAATACCTTTGGAGGAGGGGAGGGGGAAGCGTCTCTCAAGATGGCTACTGATTTTTCCCTTTCACATGGTGCTGGGGACATGGATTTGGGCTTCTTTACCTCATCACAGCTCCATGGACAGGACATAGAGAGGACCTGGAGGAGGCCTTAGCTATGAACCTCAAGGCCCACTTCACCATGACTCATTTCCTTTATTCTCTATCTACTAAAGGTTCCACGTTCCAAAGGAGCATCATTGACTAGGGAACAAGTGTGCAAATGTAAGAGCCTGTGGGTGATATCTCTCACGTAAACCGTAACAGAACCCTAGTATTATGAAAATGGAGACATTTAGGGGAGTAAGTCTTGTGATACTTTTCCTAGGGAGGTGCAAAAAAAGAAAAAGCCCTGCCCCCAAAACCCCACCTATTCACCACAGGTAGTTTACCAACAACACATCAAAGGAACAATTCCATCCAAGTCCAGCTGAGTGAAGCAGTAAGTTTATTGGACTTACTTATAGGAACATGGAAGATGGGTTGTTTACAGGAGCCTGGATCACCCAACACTAGTTGCATTAGCGGAAAGCTCACCCCAGTGTGGTGAGCTCATGAAGACTGAGATGATGAGATCACCACTGCAGTCATCCTTTGGCCTTTTACATGGCCTGGTACCCTAAGACGTGTTCTGGTGGGACAGAATGACAGGCAGCTGGTGGAATGAGACGGGCAAGGAGGATGTGGCTGGAATCTCAGGTTAGAATCTGCTGTGGTGTCCCCAAGGGGTAAAGGCAACAGTCCCAGTCTTCTGAGGGTCTCATTCAGGCAATCACAACTGCTCTAATTTCAAGATGTCGATGACCATACCATGCCCAAAAGACAGAGTCTCACAACACACAAGTACTAGGGTCAAAGCCTTTTACATACAAAGATGGCAATTCCTACCTTAGACCACTGGACTCAACAGTTTTACAGCACACAAAAAAGTGAATCTTAGAGAATGATCATGAATTATCTCAGTCAGATGACAGTCTTGATTTTGTTAATTTAAGGGGAAATTAATCTTACATCCTGCTAAAAGAATATAATTTTTTCTTTTCTTTTTTTTGGGGGGGAGACAGTGTTTCTTTGTGGCTCTGGCTATCCTGGAACTCACTCTGTAGACCAGGCTGGCCTGAAACTCCAGAGATCCCCATCTGCCTCTGCCTCCTGAGTGCTGGGATTAAAGGTTTGAACCACCACACCTGGTCTTAATTTTTTTTTAGGTTTATTTGTTTTACTTATCTTATGTATATGAGTGTTTTGCCTGTCCATATGTATGTGCGCCACTCAAATGTGTGGTGCCCACAGAGGCCAGAAGAGGGGATCAGAATTCCAGGAACTGGAGTTGCCGATAGTTGTGTGCAACTTTGTGTGTGCTAGAAATTGAACGTGGGTCCTTGGCCTCTGAAAGAGCAACAAGTGTTCTTAACTGTTGAGTCATTGCTTCAGCTCCAATGGTGATGAAGAGAAGGAAGAGGAGACAGGGTCTTTCTGTGTAACTTTGACTGACCTGAAACTTGCTATGTAGAGCAAGTTGGACTTGTACTCTCAGAGATCCACCTGCCTCTCAAGAGCTGGTATTAAAGAAGAGTGCTGCCAAGCCGGGCAGTGGTGGTGGCGCACGCCTTTAATACCAACACTCTGGAGGCAGAGGCAGGCAGATCTCTGTGAGTTGGAGGCCAGCCTGGGCTACAGAGTGAGTTCCAGGAAAGGCACAAAGCTACACAGAGAAACCCTGTCTCAAAACAAAAAGCAAACAAAAACATGTGGCTGATATATTAAGCACCCCAATAAACTTATCTGGGGGTCAGAGAACAGAACAGCCATTGTGTTAAACCTAGAGGTTAGGCAGTAGTAGCACATGCCTTTTTTTGTTTGTTTGTTTGTTTTTTGGTTTTTTGAGACAGGGTTTCCCTGTGTAGTTTTGTGCCTTTCCTGGAACTTACTTGGTAGCCCAGGGTGGCCTCGAAATCACAGAGATCCTCCTGGCTCTGCCTTCCGAGTGCACCACCACTGCCCAGCACACATGCCTTTAATCCTAGCATTTTGGAGGCAGAGATCCATCTGGATCTCTGTGAGTTCAAGGCCACACTGCAAATAGCCAGGCATGGTGACACACACTTTTAATCCCAGCACTTGAGATCTCATGTCTTGCTTGGAAAAGACACATGCCTTTAATCCCAGGAAGTGATGGCAGGAAGCAGAAAGGTATATAAGGCACAAAGACCAGGAACTTTAGCTTTTTAAGCTTTTAGGCTTTTAGCAGCAGTTCAGCTGAGATCCATTGGAATGAGGACTCAGAGGCTTTCAGTTTAAGGAAACAGTATCAGCTGAGGAATTTGCGAGGTGAGGTTGGCTGTGGCTTGTTCTGTCTCTCTGATCTTTCAGCATTCACTCCAATACCCAGCTCTGGGTTTGTTTTTATTAATAAGACCTTTTAAGATTCGTCTACAAAAACCCAAAACACAAAAATAAAGACGTGTTGCTGCCTTGCCCAGCTATTTTTATTCTTGATTCCGATAAGTGGAGAACGTCTTTAGAGTGGAAGGGACAGAGAATGCCTTCATTGTTCTCTCATCAAGGTCAGGCCAAATCTCTGGTTCTGTGTGATGGGAACCTTTATCCACAGGTTACCCTCACTACTCTGCTACACTGATGGGTTTATTGTGTAGAGTCCTATGCATAAGAACATAGGTACCTTTCAAGTCTTGGTTAATACAGGCTTGTTGGGAGGAGGTAGAAGAAGAATTAAATTATAAGGGATGGACTAATTGTTGCATTATTAACACAGAGGTGTAATTCTTGGTGGGTTTTCTTTTCTCTCTCTCTCTCTCTCTCTCTCTCTCTCTCTCTCTCTCTCTCTCTCTCTCTATTTTTCCCAGAGAGGGTTTCTCTGAGTAGCCCTGGCTGTCCTGGAACTCACTCTCACTCTGTAGACCAGGCTGGCCTCCAACTCAGAGACCTGCCTGCCTCTGCCTCCCAAGCACTGGGATTAAAGGCATGCACCACTACTGCCCAGCTTCTTGGTGGGTTTTCAAAGTCTCTGGTGGTGTGCTAGTTGCTTTGCTGCTGCTGTGATAAAATATGATGACACAAAGCAACTTATGGAAGAGTTTATTTTGACTGTGGTTCCAGAGGAAGAGTCCATTATGGTAATGAGGCATGGCATCGAGTAGCAGGCATGGCAGCAGGAGCAGGAAACTGAGCAATCACAACTTCAGTTGCAATCAGGAAGGCAGGAACCAGAGAGACAAACTAGAAGTGGGCAAGGCTATGACATTTTTTTTTTTCTTGAAAAAGGGTCTCCTTATGTAAACCAGGCTGGACTCAAACTCACAGAGATCAGGTGCTGGGATTAAAAGTGTGTGCTACCACGCCTGGCTAGAGGCTATAAACTATTTTTAAATAATTCATTTAAATTTATTTTATGTGCATTGGTGTGAAGGTGTCAGATCCCATAGAACTGGAATTATAGACAATTGTGAGCTGCCATGTGGGTGCAGGGAATTGAACCTGGGTCCCCTGGAAGAGCATCCAGTGCTCTTAACCACTGAGCCATCTATCCAGCCCCAAGGGGCTACAGACCCTTAGAGTTCAGCTTAGTGCTGTACTTCCTAAGTTTGCACTGCCTAAATCTTCCCCCAAAGCACCTGTAGGCAATTTTTTTTGTTGCACCAGCCAGCTTCCAAATAACCACACAGAGACTTATCATTAATTATAAATGATCAGTCATAGCCTAGGCTTGTTACTAACTAGCTCTTACAGCTTAAATCAACCCATATTTCTTACCATCTATCACATGGCTTGGTATCTTTCTTTAACATGGCATGTTCATCTTGCTTCTCCCTGCATCTCCTGGTGACCCTGCCCTTCTCCATCACCAAGCTTTTTCCCTGTCCACAAGTCCTGCCTAAGCTCTTCCTGTCCCGCTATTGGCCATTTACCTCACTATTAAACCAATAAGAGCAACACATCTTCACAGTGTGCAAAAAGACTGCTTCATAACAAGCAGCAACCACTGGGGACCAAGTGTTCAAAAGCCTAAGTTAAGGGGAGCCATTTCTCATTCAAACCACCACAGGTGATAAAAGGATGACCCTGAGTTCCTGATCCTCTTGATTCACCTCCAAACTGCTGAGATTACAGGCATGTGCCATCACATTTGGCTGGGCAGAAGTAGTTCTAAGAATAATTGAGTTCTGCTAATAATTCAAATCCTTCAGGAACATAAATTTTATCAGGTAAGGTACTTCTGACTATGAACAAAAATACAAGGGAATGACTGACAAAGACAGCAATAAAGAAGCCAAATCACAAATATGAAGAAGGCCTTGGAATCAGTTGCACAGGCAGGGATTGTTAAATTTCAAAGCCAGGACAAACAGTTGAGGTGTCTCTATTTAACATATCAAAGCAGACCTGGCCTCCTGGTTCACCCAGTGTCCCTCAATCTCTCCCTGTTACAGGATGTGGTTGGAATGCCCACCCTCTACCCTGAACTCTCCCACCCAGGGGCTAGGCTGCCCTTCCCCAAGAGGCTCTTCCCTATACAATCCAGACATTTTGGTTACTTGTCCCTCTTGTACCTTTGACCTCTTGGTTGTTTCACCTGGTTCCCCTCTCCCCCCTCTCCCTTCCCTCCCTCCTCACATGGCCCAGCTCAGTCTAGTCATGTCCACTCTGGACTCTCCCAGATATCCCCACCTCTGACTATGCTCTCCCACATATCTACAATAAACCTTCTCCTTCATCATACCCTAGGAGCAGCCATGCCCTTTCTTTTCCTTCTTATTTCTTTTCTCATTCATCTAGTGCCAAAAGCTGGTGTAGTGGTAAATTTCTCTGGTCCTGCCCGGCCTCTTGGTCCTGCAGCTGCTTATAAAATAATCACTCAGGGGCATATATTAATTATGAGCTGGATGGCCTATGGCTCAAGCTTCTTGCTAGTTAGCTCTTATAACTTAACCCATTTCTATTAATTTATAAGTTGCCATGTAGCCATGGCATTACCAGTTTCTGGCATCTTGCTGCTTCTTGGGAGGTGGCTGGCATCTCTCCCTATCCTCCTTTCTTCTCTCCATATCTCTGCTTGGATTTCTTACCCCTCTCTAAGCTACCCTGCCATGGGCCAAAACAGCTTTATTAGCCAATGGGAGCAACACATATTCACAGCATACAGAAAGACATCCCACAGCACTTCCCGTTTTCTATCTAATTAAAAAGGAAGGTTTTAACTTTAACATAGTAAAATTATATACAACAAAAACAGTTATCAAGTAAGAATTATGGTTACAATATCTAGTCCATTTTTATTTGGCAAAATTAAAGAAAATATTTTATCTATCCTATATTTGTGAGTCTAAGTTTTTATATCTAATTTATCTTTTATCATAACCAAAGATAATTATTACTATTTAGTCTTCAACTACATCAAAGAACCCTGAAGGATATAATATTACCTAAGTAAACAGGAAGTGTACTGTAAACAACTTTCAAACTTCTAGAAATGACAGAGACAGCTGGCTGCCTGGACAGTCACCCAAAGTTCCTCTGCGACATTGGGGCATCCATCTTCAGTCTATAGGCCTAGAGTTTTTCAGTTGTTTCTACCTGTGTCCTGTAGAATATCTGGCAGTCTCCTCTGTGAAGCAGGAACCCAAAGGACCATCTCACCTTGCTTTGGCAAAATTTAGTGGTCATTTTTCTGTGGGTCCTGCATGTCCAGTCTATATAACATACTGTCAAGCAGTCCAGGCAAGAGCAAGCTGGGAGTGGCTTAAATGAGTTCCCTCCCCGGGGAACTTGGCCTCTCGGAACAAACTGCTGTATTCTAGATTCTAGAGTCCCCCTCTTCAGCTACTTCTTCCCTCCACCTGATCTAACTATCTCCTTACCTACTCAGTAAGTGTCCTCTCTCCCCGATACACCCTTCTGGGCCAGCCCCCACATGGGCACCTCCCTACTAAGCCCTTTGGGCTGCTGCCACATGGGCACCTCCCTACTAAGCCCTTTTGGGCTGCTGCCACATGGGCATCTCCCTTCTACACCCCTCAGGGCCCCACCACGTGAGCAACCCTACTTACTAAGACACTTGCACCCCTCCTGCTGTTTCCTCCACCACCTGCTCTAACCACTTGTCTCTCCCATTCTACCCGTAAGTGTCACTACAGAGCTCCCTGCTCTGTCTACTTTGACGACGAAAGCCACACCACTGTACCAGGAAGCTTCTTCTCACCCTACCGGGCCCCAAGCACATGGAAAGGGATGTCTCTCCTCTGTGATTTGGGACATTTCTCTCTGACAAGTCTCTCAGTCCACTTGGGGACCCCCTGGATTGAAATTCTTGTTACCACAACACTTATCTCTGCTCCCTCATGGCTCCTCAGCTCCTTCCAGGAACTTCCTCACCTCCCCCAGGAGCTGCTTGCATGCCCCTGGGTCTTCCACCCTTTCCTTGCCCCCATTCCCTTGAACTACCTGTTCTGGCTCTCCTAGTACCCTCCTGGGCCTGTACATTTTGAGTTTCCTTGCCTCCCCTGAGGAGCTGCCTGCTAAGTCCGGAAGCTTCTCTATGTCCTTGTGGCTTCTGTGATGTTGGAGTCCTCCTTTAGGTGGATTTCCTGCTCGGTCCTCCTTGTCCCTTATGGCTATACTGTTCCGTGTGCCTTAGCTGCCTAACCCCCGCTATGCAAAGTTCTTTTTGTGGCCCTTCCTCCTTGTCTGCTTGGACTCAATTCCTTTCTAGACTCAAATTTCTTAAAGCCTTTCTGTCTTAATGAAAACGCCTTGGCCTCAGTATAGATCCATGGCCAGAGATGGCACATTCATTTCAAATTCTCACAGATTGTAACTGTTACTATTCTGATCCACTCCTTGAAATCCCACCCCTTGGCGCCACCCTGTGTCCTGACTTAGAAGCCTCTTTTTAAGGAGAAACTGCCCCTCCCCCCTCTCTTCCTCTCTCTTTAGCTCTTCTCCCCCTTCTTCCTATCTTTCTCTTCATCGCTCTATTATAATAAACTCTCCATGTGGATGCAGCATCTGGGCTGTGAATTACTGGCAGCCACTGCCACCGTGCCCACATGGCATGCATCTGCCCAGCCCACCACTGCATCTGCCCAGCATGCCAGGAGGTTTTTCCTCACGCGTGGGATACCCTGGCCTGGCCAGCTGGGGGTTCCCCATGTGTGTATAATTCATAACAGTAACAACTTCTGCCACCACATAAGCAGATGATCCCAGATTCTCTTACCTCTGTGATTTTACAACTTCCCACTCTTAAATCTTCTATCCTATGACTTCTCTGGTGCTCTGTTCTCAAGAAATCTTTTAAAAATATTAAGTCTATTATGTAAATAGTCTTTATCTCAGGATTGATTTGTAAATTCATTGGTTATGGTTAAAGAATCAGTAAAATCTGTAACAAAATTTGGCTTTAAACTTATTAACAGAAGGCTTATAATTAAAGCCTATACATAGGAATTGTAATTTTTTACAACATCCTATATATGTAATTCAGCTCTTTTCTAGAATATACTGTATGTGTAACTTAGATTCAACTCTTGTTTAGTAAAGCAGATGTCTTAAATAGTAACCATATGTCTCTCCATCTTGGTTGATGACCTTCAAAATGTAAGCTGCCCCCTGACTGGCCGCCATCCTTACTAAGGTTAGAGGGTACATGGCACGTGACTTTACCATCTTAAGATGACCACACGGCATAAAGCAACAATTATAAAACTTCTCGGTCCTACTAGGCCCTAAGTGTATCACTGTATCTCTTTTTAGACAAGGAAGCAACAAGTCTCAACTATTTTGGATTAGTATAGATTTTTGTATGATGATAAAAATTTAAGGTCATATTTGCTACAATATACTATATATGTGATTCAATTTTGGTTTACATTATACTCTATATGGTGATAAAGTTTCAAGGTTATAAGTCTATTCAGATTAATAAAAGCTGATTTCCGATGTATGTCTAACTACTTATGTCTTCTAAGATGTATGTCTAACTATTTAATACCAAGCTGCAAAAAACTTAGATAAGCAACATGTTTGATAAATAAGGTATATTTGATAAATAAGATTTGTTTGATAAATAATGTGTATTTGATAATCAAGGTTTACAAATTCCTAAGGTCTACTCAGGTTCACAGTGATATTTATCTAGCTTCACCTTTGCTCACTTTAAGCTTTAGGCTATTTTGATAAAGTAAGCCATACAAAAAAATCTGCAATATTTTTATAATGGTTGTCCAGTCCCCCAAGAAAGTCTTTTCCCAAGGTCAGGCATTTAGGCAAAGGCCCCCATTCCCTCAGGGGCTTGAAGAAACTCCCTGCTTGCTAAAAAGGGAGTCATTCTCCTTATCTCTGGTAAGATGAACTTGTGACCCTTCCATTAACATATGTCTATGATGCCTATTAACTTGTCAAGGTCAATGAGAGCCTCTGGACTTCCTCAGTCCCTGTTCACAAGTCCTCTTTCTCCTGGTGCCATTTAACCCTAAAAATCATCCCCCATCACTTCTCCTTACTTTCCCAGAAGACAGCCTGGGCAATTTAGAATAAACTTTTTTCCTTTTCACTCATGTTTTATTAGTTAAGGTTTCTATTGCTGTGAAGAGACACCATGACCATAGCAACGCTTATAAATGAAACCATTTAATTGAAGGGGCTCACTTATGGTTTCAGAGGTTCAGTCCATTATCATCATTGTGGGGAGCATGACAGTGTGCAGGCAGAGGTGGTACTGAAGCTGAGAGCCCTACATCTTGACTCAGTGGCAAGAGGAAGTTGACTGACTCACTGGGCAGTATCCTGAGTATAGGAAACTTCAAAGCCTGCCCCTACAGTGACACATTTCCTCCAACAAGGCCATACCCACTCAAACAAAGCCACACCTCCTAACAGTGCCACTCCCTGTGAACTTATGGAGGCCAAATATAGTCAAACTACCACACATGTAGTGGCTGGTTTTTTGTTTGTTTGTTTTTTACTGTGCCTATTTTCATTCATGGTAAACTATAAAAGCATCAGTAAAGTTACCAGTCTCCCTATGGACTGTATCTATGATTTAAAAGTTTTATTTTGAGCTGGGTAGTGATGGTGCATGCCTTTAATCCCAGCGCTTGGGAGGAGAGGCAGGTGGATCTCAGTGAGTTCGAGGCCAACCTGGTCTACAAAGTGAGATCCATGTCAGCCAGGACTGTTACATAGAGAAAACCTGTCTTCCAAAGACTGAGGTTCAATTCCCAGCATCCCATGGCAGCTTACAACTGTCTATGACTCTAGTTACAAGGGATACTACACCTTCACACATACGTACATGCAGACAAAACACCAATGTACATAAAATAAAAAGAAATAAATTATATTTAAGTTTTATATTGATACTAACAGAGCTTCAATTTAAAACTTGTTATTTTTAAGGCTCAAACTTAACAGGAATACAGCTAAAATTCCTAATCTTATATAAAGTACCAACTAACTGTTAAGGATAATTAAGACATGCAAGTTAATGGTCAGTCACCTTATAAATGATCAAATTCTTTACTGTGTTCAGAACTATATTTGTAGTCATGCTAAGTACTAAAGTAATTAATTACAGGAATAAGTTTTATTTAGCCACCTGTATATGTTTTCAAAGTTAAGCCTAAAACAAGTAGCTAAATCAGGTGTACTTAGTAGGTCCTCAAACTCCTCAGAGATCTGCTAAATATGGCATTTAAAAATTAATAACAAAAACAAAAACATAAAAAGCGTTTCATGATAGAAGTGCCAGCTCCTGGCAGCACCCCTGGATCTCCTTCAAAGAAGATGATGGGCACAGAAGAAACTCCACCCGGAGCTTGCTTTAAATGTGGTCTTGCATTCCCTCTTGAGTTGTATTCTGGATCGAATCCTTGACTCTGTGATGAGTACTTGTTTATATTGGGATCTAATAACCACCCGCTTAATGGTAGCCAGATAGGAATATAATTTAGTTATTGTTTCAATGATGTAAGAGTCAACAGTAATTAGCAGAAGCAAAGGGCCAAAGGCCCTGTGATGGCTGACATCAGAGTTACTATCTAGAAGGATCCTGAAAATGGACAGGGCACCAGTCATATTTATTTTATCTCGGGTCCCCTTTATGTCATGTTTCTTTGAGTATAGCCAGATTACAACCCTGAATGATGTGTATAGAAATAACAATCTCCCTCTCTCCCTCTCTCTCCCTCTCTCTCTCTCTCTCTCTCTCTCTCTCTCTCTCTCTCGGTTTTTCATAGCCTCCAGCGTACAGTTCCCTGAAGCATACATGAATTTTTAGTTTACAAAAAGGAGTTCTAGATATATTAGCATTAAGGAGGCTTTTTCATAGCCTCAAACTCACAGAGATCCATCTGCCCCTGCCTCCTGAGTACTGGAATTAAAGGTGTGCACAACCACTGCCTGGCTAACAATTTTCTCTTAAGGTTATATAACATCTCTTTGTTCTGCATAAAGCAGGCCAAGTGCCCTAAACACACTGTAGAGCTATTTCAGTTAATGAATACAGGTTGATAAATCTGGGCCCCCCTTTCCTGGTATGAGCATCGGTATTATAGGTAGCCATTTTGTCCCCTGTGCTAGGGAGTTTCCTTTTGACTTAGCTTTTCAGTTTGCTGGGGGGAGGGCAACATACTCTCTTCTGTAACTACTTCCAGCTGAACTGAGGGCCTTGTCATCAGGGAACAGGAAGGATGAAAGGATAGTCAAAGGCTGGGGCACTGGGGCTTCATCAGAAGCATGTGGTTATCTGACCCAGCTGAAGAGACAGGGAGGCAATCACATCAGTTGGATTGGTCCACATCAGCTTTCAGCAAGCCCAGAACTCAGCAACTTTCAGTCCATAGGTGATCCCTAGACAGTGCTTGTCAGCCAAGTGGAAATCTGTTGAGATAAATATAGGCTAGGGACAGAAGTTAAAGTTTAGGAACTTAAAGGAAAATCTTATATCTGGAACTTTCAGGGCCATAGTCCTAGTAATTGGGGGACAGGAGGAGTCCCAAGACCAGGAAAGAGATCCCATCCTTAGGATTAGACAGGTAGGAAAACTTAGGCTGTGCTTATCTAGAGTCCATTTGACCTGTAAGAGGTGGGTCCAAGTCCTATGACTTCTTTGATTCCCTGAAGCGTACATGAATTTTTAGTTTACAAAAAGGAGTTCTAGATATATTAGCATTAATCTGTACTGAAATCCATATAATAGCATAGCCAGAGGAGACTCATGTCTGTGAGTTCTAGCAAAAACTATAGCTTCAGGATAAAAAGCATGAACATTTTTTCCTCTGCCCAGAAAGTCAGATATATGTTTTGAGCCCAAGTCTATATTTAGAAGACAACTGTCCTAGTTAGGGCTTCTATTGCTGTGAAGAGACATCATGACTACAGCAACTCTTATAAAAGAAAAACATTGTAAGCCATAGGGGTGGCTTACATTTCAGAGGTTTAGTCCATTATCATCATGGTGCAACATGCAGCATGCAGGCAGACTTGGTGCTGGAGAGGTAGTTGAGAGTTCCATATCTTACAGGCAACAGAAAGTGAACTGAGACACTGGATATGGTTTGAGCATATATGAGACCTCACAGCCTACCTCCACAATGACACACTTCCTCCAACAAGGTCACACCCACGCCAACAAAGTCACACCCCCCTCATAGTGCCACTCCCTTTGGGGGCCATTTTCTCTCAAACCATCACAACAACCAAAGGGAATTTAAATTCTTGAAGTTGTGACTGAGCAGTAAATATTAAGTGTACTACTAGCTCATCGTAACTCTATTGATCAATGTTAAAATTCTGAACCTTTGAAATCTTAGTCTAACAATGACATAGAGGGGGAGAGAAATCTAAAACATCTCCCATTTTTCATATATCTTATATCATTTTCTTATATCATCAGAACTTAAGTTTTCATATCTTTAGACTTTGTTGTTTTGCTTTTCTGGACAGGGTTTTTCTGTGTAGCCTTGGATGTCCTGGAACTTGCTCTGTAGACCAGGCTGGCCTCAAACTCACAGAGATCTGTCTGTCTCTGCCTCCTGAGTGCTGGGATTAAAGGTGTATGGCACTACTGCTCAGACTGTTTATCCTTTAATATGAAGACTGTTATCAAGGCAACTCTGTCAGCCTTTTCTTAACAAGAGACCTAGTGGCTTTAGGTGAACTACCAAGCTGGCTATAGCCTTATGGAAGGAGCTGTTTGCCTGCTGCTGCCTAGCTTACAAAGCTACAGGTAGTCTAGCCGTCAATGCCATCAGAAATATGAGAAGGATAAATTATAGGAGGAAGTATAATCCTATAAGCCTATGTATCAGTTAAAATGACAGAGATGATTCCATTACCCAGATAGTCATGTCATAGTCCTGTAGTCTCCATGGCATTGGGGACAGAGGTACCAGGACAGCATCAGTAGTCAGCCAACATGCCCAGAAGTTGAGAGGCTTTCCTGTGGAGGCGGAACATGGGGGGCTGACCTTACTTCATTTAGTCAAAACAGGACAATCAACTCTCCAGTATCCTACTTATCCACAGTTTGGGCTGGATCCTGATGACAGGTGAGGCATTGGGGATAAACCCAATGTATAGCATTACCACAAACCAGCTGCAGTTGACATCACATCCACTATCTTTTTGGAGACCTTGAAGGGTCACTGCTAGGAGCTGGGATCTCTTGTCTGTCATAGCAAGCTTAAATATCTTAAATGCCATATTGAGCAGATCTATAACAACTTTGAGGACTATCTATTAAGTATGTCTGATCTAAACAACCCTTGCTTGCTTTTGTTACTTGCTTCAGGCTATACCTTGAAAACATATGCAGGAGGCTAAATAAAGCCTTTTCCTGTAATTAATTACATTAGCACTTAGCATGATCACAAGTATAGTTCTGAACACATTAAAGAATTTGATCATTTATAAGGTGACCATTAACTTGCATGTCTTAATCATCTTAAACAGTTTATAATAAAAGCAATAGTTTCTGAATTGAAGCTCTTTTCATGAATATAGTTCACAGGGAGATTGGCAACTTTATTTTCCTGGTCCTTATATAATATACCATTATAGAATATAACAGTATTTTATATGACTCTGTTTACCAAAATAGCTACAGCTTAACAATATTAGCAAAAACAAGGAGGTTAGACATACATTCCTAAATCAATCTCTTGTTAGCCTGACTAGACCTTAGGTGAAGAGAGATCCTTTGCCAGACTGCTTAGGTCATTATCTTGCTGCATCATGAAGCAGAAATACCACAGCCTCTGGTGTTTAATATTCGGTGTTCATAGCTGTGGCCCTTTTTTCAGTCTTTTATTTATCTATTTATCAAGATTATATATCACTAAAGACATTATAATAAAATATCTTATAAAATGTCTCATATCCCTTGTAAATTTAAATATTTTTAAAGCTGTTCCTTAAAAATACCCAATTTTTTAAATTTAAATTTTCTAAAAAGCTCCAAAATTTCCTTTTAGAGAAGATTAAAATCTCTCAACTGTGCACTCTAGAAATATCAAAATAAAGTACATTTTTTTATTTCAAGAGTGAAAATACAGAGCACAACCATAATCTGCATGAGGCAAAACCAAGCTCCAACAGTGCAATTCTGGGATTCCTCGGGGCTTTTCCAAGGGGCTTGGGTCGTTCTCTGGTCTCATCCATGGCAGTGTACGCAGCCTGCCTTCTAGATTCCAGCAGATTCCATGACCCTTTCTCTTGCAGTCAGCAAGAATATATTATAGAGTTTCAGCTGTGTATTAAAGCTATACTTTGACCAACCAAGGGTCCGTCAAATGGGAAGCCATTTATTATGGACTATTTGGTGTTATACAGCCTTAATAGTTCAGCTGTCTTCTGCTAATGAAATTCTTGCATACTGAAATACTCCAGACCATATTGGCAAATAGCTAAGCTTCTTAGAAGCTGATCCACTAGATAGCTAACACCCCTACAAGGCCTAGGAGACAAGCAGGCTGCAGATGCATAGCTTTGTTTCTTGTGCAAATAAATCTCATACCATCCCTTGCCTTCAAGCCTGGTGGCATTACAGAGCAGTTGACTGAGGACAATAGGGCGTTTTTGCATAGCCGGGTGCAGTCAGGACTGGAGTAGAATTCCAGAGGCAGACACAGAACCACGTGGCCAGAGAGAGCAGAGGAAGAGTGAAGGATGAGGCAGGAACAGAAGACACAGAACCACACGGCCACAGAGAAGAGAGGAAGACAGAGGTTCAGTAGAGGGTAAAGCAGATCTCTTGCAGAGTTTATCAGGGCCAGGGGTAAGGAGCCAGGAAAGATAGATGGAGGACGAAGGAACAGAAGACTAAGATGAGACCAAATGCATAAGGGCTTAGTTATTACCAGGGCTATGAGGGGACAGAAAAAGTAGGTACAGAGAGGAACTGAGACTCAGGACAGAGCTGAAGCTGGATAGATAGAATTTTGTCATAGAGGAATAAAGTTAACGGACAAAAGAGCATAGTGTACGTAGATTCTTTCCCCTCAGATACTCCATGCCATTTGTAGCGTCTTTCCCAGGACTCTGGGAGGAATTTTCTCAGGGCAGGAACTTGGGAAAATTCTGTTATCTTTACCTTTCCTGTCTTTAAAACCAGTACCATCTGGGTTACTCTTATGTGACAAAGTTTGGCTGCCATCAAGGTACCCTCTTGAATATGAATGCATGGAGGTACAGCTTTAATACCTCATTAAAGACGCATTGTTTTTAAATCATGTCTTTCAAAAACCTTGTGCTCAAGACAGGACTGGAATTAGTATAAAAAAATGAACCCCAATCCAAATTATCTTGGATACCTGCTGTCTTCTTGGCCGGCCCACACCATGTGATTGCCCTTAATCAAGACAGTGGTGAAACCATATGACCTCTTTCCTCTCCAACCTTAGCAAAGATGGCTGCTAGCCATGTGGCTGCCTAAAGATGGCGGCAGGCCACATGTTGCTTATAAATACCATATGGTTCCTATAAGATTACCTATGCACAGACTTTTAACTATCAATCCTGTTACAAGTTTTAAGTTAACTTATTTGTTATGAATATTATAGATTTTAACCATACCTAATAAATTTACAAGCCAACAATCCCATTAGCTGCTTTGCTTGCTTGCTTGCTTTCCTTTCTTTCTTTCTTCCTTCCTTTCTTTCTTTCTTTCTTTCTTTCTTTCTTTCTTTCTTTCTCTCTCTCTCTCTCTCTCTCTCTCTCTCTCTCTCTCCCTCCCTCCCTCCCTCCCTCCCTTCCTTCCTTTTTGTCATAGCTCTTAACCCCAGACACAGACTTTAAAAGCATACTTGGGTTTCAGAAACAGCTGGTTTTTCAATAAAGCAGAACAGCATAAAACAACTTTAATATTATCCGCACCTAAACGCCATTTTAATCCCCATTATATTAGATCCAGTGGCCAGAAAGCTCAGAGGTAAATTCTGAGCCATGGGGCCATCATTGTCTGCAACAGCAACAGCTGAGCTATAACCAAAGCACACAGAACACAGTAGGCTCACATATTCAAGGGATACCAGTCAGAAACAAACACACCGTGGCCACATTCATACATTCAAAACAGACTGACAAACCTAACCATTAGGTGCAGTGGGAGGCTGTAAGATCAGTGGCTGAGCAAGCCCATGAGGCACTGTACTAAGGGGTTACAGGGTGTAGTGCTGGAGCTGGACCGGCTGGACCCAGACATGCCTGCTGGCTTCCACACAGGGACCCAGGGCTTCTCAAAGCTGCCCACTGGCCCCAAGCATTGCATTCTGAGCTGGACACATACTGTCATTGAATCCCACACCCCCGAAGCTCTGCCATTTTGGGAGTGACCTCCCCAAGAGCAGTGCCAATTTATCAGTCTTATTGTTCGTCCATTTAGTTGCCCTAAGTCAGAACATACAACTGTAGCTGCAAGTTTCTCTGGTCCCACCTTGCCCTGAGGTCCTGCAGCCACTTTATAAAATAATCTTTCAGAGGCTTATATTAATTACCAACTGTATGGTCTATGGAAGGCTTCTTGCTAGCTAGCTCTTTTATCTTAAATTAACCCATTTCTATTAATCTATGTTTTGCCATGTGGCCATGGTGTTACCAGTCTGATAGCATCTTGCTGCTCCGTGGGTGGCCAGCTCGTGTCTCCCCTTGCTCTCCTTTCTCTGTCTCTCTTGGATTTTCCCACCTGGCTCCATCCTGCCCTGCCATAGGCCAATGCAGCTTTATTTATCAACCAGTCAGAGCAACACACATATTCACAGCATACAGAAAGACATCCCACAGCACTTCCCCTTTTCTGTCTAATCAAAACAGAAGGTTTTAACTTTAACAAAGTCAAATTATATACAACAAAACAGTTATCAAGCAAGAATTACAGTTACAATATCTAGTCTATTTATATTTGACAAAATTAGAAAATATTCTACCATCTATCCTACTTTTGTGAGTCTAAAGTCTTATATCTTATTCATCTTTTATCATGACTAAGGAAAGCTATAATTAAAGCTATCTAGTCTTTAACTCCATCAAAGACCCCAGAAGGATATAATATTACCTGAGTAAACAGGAAGTGCATTGCAAGCAACTTCCATAATTCTAGAAATGACAGAGACAGCTGGCTGCCTGGACAGACATCCAAAGTTCCTCTGCAATGTTGGGGCATCCATTTTCAGCCTATAGGCTTATAGTCTCTCAGTCACTTTTCCCTGTGTCCTGGAGAATGTCTGGCAGTCTCCTCTGCAAAGCAGGAACCTGAAGGACCATTTTGCTTTGTTTTGACAAAATTCAGTAGTCATTTTCCTATGGGTTCTGTATATCCAGTTTATACAACATACTGTCAAGCAGTCCAAGCAAGAGCAGTTTCTTGTCCAAATGGCTAACTTTGTCAGAAAGCAAACTCCATATGAAGTTGCTTTGATGCCCATCATCTTCTCTGAAGTAGATTGGTGCTGACAGGACAGACATATCTCATTGTGCAGAAAAATCTAAGTTTTAAAACATTTTAAATGCCATATTCTTTAGGTCTTTGAAGTATTTGAAGATTACCTACCCAATTGAAATATACTTTTATATACCTAAAAAACTTAACTAACATGACTATAATTTTGATTATTATACATGACTATTAATCTGTTTATTAATTATATTTTATAGTTTTTTAAAATTTTAGCTATTAGTTATTTTTGGTTTTTTGTTTTGTTTTGTTTTGTTTTTGAGACAGGGTTTCTCTGTGTAGCTTTGGTGCCTGTCCTGGATCTCACTCTGTAGACCAGGCTGGCCTTGAACTCACAGAGATCCACCTGGCTCTGCCTCCCAAGTGCTGGGATAAAAGGAGTGTGCCACCACTGCCCAACTACATTTTACAATTTTAAATGAATTGCATAAACATAGTACCTTAAACAAGAGAAAAAATATTCATACAGTATAATAAAATTAACTTTAGATTTGTATCAATAAATTAAAATCTTTAGTAATGTAAAATATTTCAAACAAGTTGTTGTTCTTTAAAAGTAGACTCAATAATCTACCCTTTTATCCTATCATATCTATGTCCCCTGAAGCTGAAATTTTCCTGTGTCCCACCCAGTCCACAGCTGCTCAGACCCAAGTAAACACACAGAGGCTTATATTAATTAAAACTGCTTAGTCATTAGCTCAGGCCTACCACTGACTAGCTCTTACACCTATTTCTGTTATTTCTGTTATTTCTTCAGCCCATTTCTGTTAATCTATATGTTGCCATGTGTTCCGTGGCTTTACCTGTGTGCCATTACATGCTGCTCCCTGGACAGTGGGCTGGCATCTCCTGACTCAGCCTTCCTCTTCCCAGAATTTTCCCTGTCTGCTTATCCCGCCTATACTTCCTGCCTGGCTAATGGCCAATCAGCGTTTTATTAAACCAGTATACAAAAGCATTACCCCACAGCAGTCCCCTTCTCTTCTTTAGAAAGAGATTGCATTTATAATCAACCCCCCTTAAATAAAAACAAACATTGATAAAGAATATTTTGAAAATTTGGGTGTAGCTTCTCATACTACTTCCTGCTGATTGGGGCATTGACAATCTTATGGGGATCCTGAGAAAATTAAGAATTATAGTTAAATTTTGGCTGTATAAGTCTGTGAGGCTATACTGGCCTTTCAGGGGGTCTTGGTTGATCAAACCATATTAGCCCAGAAGCAATCCACAGATTATCATCTTCTGTGGAAACAAAAGCAGAACCTCTTTTCCAAAGCAACATATCCTTAGACACAAATTTTGAAGTCAAGACACCTATAAAATATCCATATTGGTTTAATTGAGTAACCCCTACAATCAAATGTCTGCAGTTAAAAATTTCAAAAACAACATAATAATATGTAGTATTCAGATTTATGTGGCTTAACGTTCATATTATTCTTTTTTTTTTTTTTTTTTTTTTTTTTGGTTTTTCGAGACAGGGTTTCTCTGTGCAGCTTTGTGCCTTTCCTGGAACTCACTCTGTAGCCCAGACTGGCCTCAAACTCACAGAGATCTACCTGACTCTGCCTCCTGAGTGCTGGGATTAAAGGTGTGCACCACCACCACCAGGCTTAAAGACTTTATTTTTTAAAGCTATTTATTTATCTTTATATAACTGTCTATATTCCTTTTCTCTCTTTCAGGCCTATGTACATTTTTACACATACTGTAAACCTTTTAGAATTCTATTCCATCTGAATCTGTCTTATTGTGAATCTGTAATCATTTTTTTACTATTGATTTAAACTACAGTGTGGCTAGGACTGAAGAGGCAGCCCTGGCTGCTGGCTCTGCCCACTTCAGCTTCCCAATATGGCAGAGGCATGTTTATTGACAGATCTGGGGAACCATGCTTACCACCAGCTCTGGGAAGCAGTGGGTCTATGCCTCCATACAGCCGCATGTAGCCCAGAAACGTTTTTTTTTTTTTGTCTATACTAGCAAAAGCTAAATCCACCATGCAGTGTGCTGCATGGCATGGAGACACCTCTGTGTACCGAGGATGGGAATCCGCCATGCTGTGCTCAAGCCTGAATGCTATGGCATCTCTGTACTGTGGCCTGCATGAGAGACACAAGTAGGAAGCTGTCTTTGGCTCCATTATTGTGTGTTTAGAAGCCCCTTTTAAACTCTTTCAGGCCTTATGGAAATTCAAGAGCCCCAAGTTGGTACACCAACAGGTGCAGATGTAGACAAGGCACAGAGTCAGAGTGACAACAGAAAACTGTAGGTGAGATTCCCTGTCCCGCCAGCCAGCTCCCAAATAACCACACAGAAACTAATTAATTATATGCTTGGCCGATAGCTTAGGCTTGTTACTAACTAGCTCTTACAACTTAAATTAACCCATATTTCTTATCTACATTCTATCACATGGCTCAGTTTCTTTCCTCAGGACAGCATGCTCGTCTTGCTTCTCTCCGTGTCTCCTGGCAACTCCACCCTTCTTCATCTCAGAGTTCTCTCCTGTCTGGAAGTCTCACTTAACCTCTTCCTGCCTAGCTATTGGTCATTTAGCTCTTTATTAAACCAGTGAGATCAACATCTCTTCACAGTGTACAGAAGGATTATTCTACAAAATTTCCTCTTTTTGTCTAATGAAAGAGGAAGGTTTTAACTTTAACATAGTAAAACTATATACAACAAAAACAGTTATCAAGTAAGAATTACAGTTACAATATCCATCCTTTGTATTTGGCAAAAATATTCTATTATGTCTTATCTTTGTGAGTTTAAAGTTTTATACCTAATTTATTTTTTATCATAGCTAAAGAAAACTCGTCTAACTATTTCGTCTTTAACTCTATCAAAGACCCCAGACATAATATTACCTAATGGCAGGGACATCTGGCTGTCTGAACAGTCACCCAAAGTTCCTCTGTAATGTTGGGGCATCCATCTTTGGCCCACAGGCCTAGTATATCTGACAGACATTTCTGAGAAGCAGGGAATTTTGAAGGACTGTCCTACCTTGTCTTGGCAAAGTTTGGCAGTTGCTTTCTTTTGTGTCCTGCTTGTCTAATTTGGATAGCATACAATCAGCATTTGAGACAAGGGCAGTTTCTTGCCCAAATGGTTAGCTTTTGCTACAAAGAAAACAAACTCCATGCAGAGGTTCTTCGATGCCCATCATCTTCTCTGAAGTAGATTGGTGCTGCCAAGAGCAGATGTGTGTGACTGCCATGAAAAGCCTCAGGTTATTAAACATCTTAAATGCCATATTCTGTAGGTCTCTGAAGTGTCTGAATACTTTCTATCTATCTAAATGTATCTGTTTAACCCTGAAAACATACCTAATATGACTACAAGTTTGATTATTATAGATGACTAACTACTAACCTGCATTTCTTAATTGTACATTACATTTTTAAGTGAGCTGCATAAGCACAATACTCCAAACAAGAGTAGAAACATACATACAGTATAACAAAAATAACTTTAAATTTGTATCAATAAACCAAAATCCATACCAATGTAAAATATTTGAGGTTAATAGTTGTTCAAATGTAGACTCAACAATCTACCTTTTATCTCGTCATTTCTATATTATATCCCCCTTTTGTCCTTTAGAAAGAGATTCTTGAATGCAACTCCTTTGTTTAGCTTTTTTTTTTAAACCATGACCAGTAACAACTTGTAACCAAACCTCTCAATGACCAAAAATTACCCATTCCACCTCTTGGGAACGTGAGTGTCATGTTTTCTAGACTGCTTCCTGTTGTCTGGGGGCATTGGAATTCTTAGGAGACCCTGAGAAAACTGGGACAATGGCCTAACCCCAGGGGAGTCAACTGTATTATTTGTTGTCCAGTCTCTGTGCAATGGGAAAGCTGCAAGGCTTATCTGAAGTCCTGGCTGGAGTAGTCTGTGAGGCTGGACCATCCCAGCCAGCAGCCTTGAAGCTGTTCAGGATGCAGAACTCTGAGGAAACTGCAACAGAGGCACTCTGAGATGCTGGACCACCTGATGTTTGGTCCCCTTGTGAAAAGTGAGTGAGAGAAGCAGAATACAGTGATGGTGCTGTCACCACTGACATCTGCCCAGGGACAGGACCAGAGTCTAGTTGAGCTTTATTCAAAGGATGAGAAAAGGTAGCAGGTTGACATCTTAAAGGAATGGCCCTCACAGTGCATCCCCTCTTTTAGAGCAACTAATCCCACCTTCAGCAGGTGGTGGGCACACTCCTGAAATTACTGATGCCTGTACCGCAGTTACTATGGCCCTCGCTTGTCTGCCTGGTTATGGCCTCCCTGGGCATCTAGACTCAGGCACTTTCTGTCGACTGGGTCTGGGTAATGTTTTTGCACTCCTTCAGGTACCAGCTAGGCTAGAACGTTAGCTCAGAACAAGTAGACTATTCAATTATGTGTATGCAGATCTCTTTCTAGAAAGGGCATGGCGCACAGATGCACCCACCACCACCACCCCTGCTCTGCATGAATCATTACTGGAAAACTGCAGAGTCAGAGTGAGTGAAGGACCTAGTGGAAACAAGAAAGCTTTACCAGGGAGGGGCACTGTACACGGGTGTGGTGCTCTTACCTGCTTATAAATGTCATGCCAGGCAAGAAACGGCACTTCCCGTTTCTCTCTGCTGGCCGGCTGGGCTGCTCTCCATCATCTCTTTCTTTGCCTGGGAACATGGCCGACAGGAAAATAATCGCAGTGTTTGGAGCAACAGGTAAAAAAAAGTATTTTGTTTGTTTGTTTGTTTTTTGAGACAGGGTTCCTCTGCATAGCCCTGGCATAGAAATTCATGCTAACTTTGCTCACATTTCTGACTTCCGGGTTTTAGCTTTTGAGGCTCAGAGGGTGAGCAGAACCAACAGCCCTTGGAAATAAACTGAAAGACATCATCTTGTGCTTAGTGTTTTTGATGTGAGCAAGTTAGCTTGACTTTGTGAAAAACTATCCTTAGAAAGGTAAAGATAGTCTTCCCCATCACTGGCTTACTTCTTGGTGCAAGTCTCTTTTGAAATTGAGCTCAGCATGAGGTACCGCTCCCACTCACTGCTGGATAAGCTGCAGAAGCAAGCAGGAAGCAGGGAATGTGGAAGCCTGGCCACCACCACCGTGACATGAGACGCCTGTGCCTTTTAAAGCAGCCTCCACTTTTCCTCTCTCCCCCAACAGTTTGAGCCATCTTGGCAAATTGTTAATCAAATCAGTTGAGACCTATATCCCCAGCCTCTTAATGATCCCTTTGAAAATGTCAGCATATGGTGTCTCAATCCAAAGAAAATACAGTCTTGGTTAATGTCCTCCAAAAACCTCCTCCCCAGTGAGAACTCCTAGACCACTGGCTTTCCTTGCTGCTCCCCTTTTCCTTTTAAATTATTGTAGTACATTGTGTGTGTGTGTGTGTGTGTGTGTGTGTGTGTGTGTATGAGAGAATTGTGCAGGTTGTGATTCTGGACTTGGAAGCAAGCCCTTTATCCACAGAGCCATTCTGCTGGCTCTTCCTTTCTGTTTTTCAAATGCATACCCCTCTAGAGTTTTTGCACCTGCTCCCCCAGCCTAGAAAGATCTTTCCTGTCACTCACTCTGTTTTCTCCCACACAGCATTCCGGGCTCCGTTCAGATGTCACCTTTATGGGTGTTTCCAGACCTCCATTTAAAACATGAGATTTTGCTCTAGCCAAGTCACCTCCCTACCTTGACCCGTCTTTCCTGTCTTTCCACACTGGAAAACAAGCTCCACATGGCCAGGGAGGCAGGTTACTCATGTGCCAAAAGGAAAGAAAACGAAGAAGGAAAAGAAAAACAGGTTGGGGACTTTCGAGATGGTACACGCCTTTAATCCCAGCCCTTGTGAGGCAGGCAGACCTCTGTAAATTCAAGGCCAGCCTGGTCTACATATAGAGTGCTGTGCCAGGCCAGCCAGGGCTACAGAGTGAGACCATATCCCTAAAACAAAAACAAAAGCAGAGTATGGCGAGAATGTTTTTCCTGAAAGACAAAAGTCATGGAAAGATTTTGAGCAGAGGAATTGGCTTAAGTTCTCTGGGGAGGCTAGGAAGGAAGTCTGGTAAGCAGAAAGCACTGGGAACCTTCTCAGGGGCAGGCCGGTGCCTGTGGGCTCAGGTCCACTGAGATTTGGCCCGCTGCTGAGGGAGGTTCTGGTAGCTGTGCAAACACGACATTCTGAGCGAGTGCCGTCTTTATTCAGCTTTTTGTTTTTTATGTTCCAGCTGTTATTCTGCTCCCACTGTTTTTATAACACACAAATCGTGTCTGACTGAAAATTTTGTTGTTGTTTTGTTTTGGTACTTTTTGTTTTTTCAAGACAAGGTTTCTCTGTGTAGCTCTGGCTGTCCTGGAACTGGCTCTGTAGACCAGGCTGGCCTGGAACTCAGAGATCTGCCTGCCTTTGGGATTAAAAGTTTGTGCCACCATTACCCAGTGGCAAGTTACTCTTAAAACAAATCCTGGTCCTTCCCTCAAGTCATTCTGGTTTTTAAATAAACTTATTTAAAACAAAGACCAAAAAAAAAAAAATCAGCTGGGTGTTGTGTTAACATGCTCCTGACATCCCAGCACTTGGGAGGCAGAGGCAGGATTTCAAGGACACTGTGGGTTACATTAAATCCTGTCTCAACGAAAACAAAAGCAGAGCACCAACCAAACCAGAGAGAGAGAGAGAAATCAGATGCAGTTTTTTTGTTGTTTGGTTTTTCAAGACGGGTTTCTCTGTGAAACAGCCCTGGCTGTCCTGGAACTCCCTCTGTAGACCAGGCTGGCCTTGAACTGATCCGTCTACCTCTGCCTCCTGAGTGCTGGGATTAAAGGTGTGAGTCACCACTGGAGATGCAGTTTTCAAGATTTAAGTATTATTGTGTTGGGCTCAGAGCTCTGGAAACTCAGTCAATATCTTTGGACCCTGAGAAATTATTTTCTTTTTTTTTTTTTTTTTAAAGATTTATTTATTTATTATGTGTACAGTGTTCTGTCTGCACATATCCCTGCAGGCCAGAAGAGGGCACCAGATCTCATTACAGATGGTTGTGAGCCACCATGTGGTTGCTGGGAATTGAACTCAGGACCTTTGGAAGAGCAAGCAGTGCTCTTAACCTCTGAGCCATCTCTCCAGCCTGAGAAATTATTTTCTAAGGTAGTTTCCACACTTTCATTTTGAAATTGCTCTGGGCTCAGTCTCCTCACATTTCTTTTTTATTTTCTATTTGTCTGTCTCTCTCACCCACTCCAATTTTGGGCTCTGTGGCAATTTTATGTCTCTTTAGGGGTTTTTGTTTGTTTGTTTGTTTTTAGATAGGGCCTCACAGTCTACGCTAGCTTCAGACTTGCAGTGTGGCTGAGGCTGGCACTGAACTTCTGATCTCCTGCTGCTGCTTTCTAAGTGCTGAGTCACAGGTGTGCACCACCACACAGCTCTTCCCTTTTGAAACTTTATTTCCGTTATAACACACTAAATTTCTCAGAGATTCTTCTCTAGAACGCCTCTCACCCTTGCCCCCATGTGTATAAGTTTTTGAGACAGGATTTCTTGTAGCCCAGGTTAACCTTAAAGCGTACTGTGTAAGGATGACTTTACACTGATTCTCCTGCTTCAATATCGTGAGTGCTGGGATTACAGGCACAAGCTTTCCATCCCAGTTGTTGTGACAAGTATCATTATGTCTGACTTTTGTAAAATTGTTCTCAGCTTCTCTTCTTGTGGGTACCCACCTGATGTACCACTGATCTAACCCTAGAGGAAGAACTACCATTTCACAAGCTGGCTTTGCCCATGAGCCTCAGGTGGTGGCCAGTAGCAAATCGGTTAAGGGTGAATGAATAGGTAGCCAAAATTTATCAGATGTTTGAGAAAAGCCTCCCCATGAAAATTAAAACAAACTGATAAAAAGAAAACAGAATCAGTAAAGGGGAGGGAATGGTTGAAAAAAAGAATGAGCACCCAAGATGGGAGAATATCTGGGCTATGGTGTACTTTATTGGTAGAATATTCAAGTCTCAGAGTCAGCAGGGTGTGGTGACAAACACCTGTAATACCAATACTTGGAAAGTAGAGGAAAGAGGGTCAGGAGCTCAAGATTAACTTGGATGCATTGTGAGTTCCAGGCTATTCTGGACTATAGGAGGCCCTGCTCAACAACAACAAAATGAATAAATAAAAACAAAATCCCCTAAGAAACAAGAAAGCTGAGCATGGTGACACTGGCCTGTAATTCCAGCATGCAGGAAGCTGTGATGGGAAAATTGCTAGAAATCCAAGGCCAGCCTGGGTTACATAGCTAGTTTCAGGTTAGCCAGGGCTACAGAGTGAGTGCTGGGCCAATTTAGCAAGATCTTCTGGAGGGAAAAAAAAGCTGAGTGTGGTATTGCATGTCCTTAATCCCAGCACTTGTGGGGCAGAGGTAGGTGGGTCTCCCTGAGTTTAAGGCCAGCCTGGTCTACATAGCTAGTTCCAGGTTAGCCAGGGCTGGATAATGAGGCTGAGCAAGCCATGAGGAGCAAGCCAGTAAGCAGTGTTCCTTGGTTCTGCTTCAGTTTCTGCCTCCAAGTTCCTGCCTCTAGGTTCCTACCTTGAGTTCCTGCCCCGACTTCCCTCCATGATGGCGTGTGACCTGAGAGTTGTAAGATGAAATAAACTCTTTCTTCTCAAGTTGCTTTTGGTCATAGTGTTTTATCATAGCAATAGAAACCTTTAACAATGGCAGAAATTGGTACCAGGATTTTGGAATATTACTATGACAGACCAGATCATGTTTTTGAGATGATTGTGGAAGGAGTTAGAAACTTTGGGCTAGAAAAAACTACTGAGTGCTCAGTGCTTAGTGAGCTATTATGGGAATTTAGAAAATAAGGTTGAAAGCAGTGCAGACAGAGGAAGAAGGCTTGTGAAGTTTCAGAGGGAAGTTGGAGTGTCCCTTAAGACTTGATGGGGCTGTTTGACATTTTGAATTAAGAGTCTGTGGGTCATTAAGAATTAATGGATTAAGACTCTGTGGGTGTGGTGGCGCACACCTTTAATCCCAGCACTTGGGAGGCAGAGGCAGGCGGATCTCAGAGTGAGTTCCAGGACAGACAGGACTACACAGGCAAAAGGAAGAAAGGAAAGGAAAGAAAAGAAAAAAAGAAAGAAAAGAAAAGAATCTGAGGTTCTGGTCAGCTGGGGCTGAAGAACCAGCCGTGATTAAGAAGAGAGCAGCATCACTGATTGAAATCTTCACTGAAGTGTTTCCTCAGAGTCAGCACACAGAAGCTGTGGTTCAGAGCCATCAAGGTGCTGGCAGCCAAACTTGGTACTATGTAAGAGTCTTCCTAGGTGGTGACAGTTTTGAAAGCATGAAGAGGTGGGTCATGGAGAGCAGCTGAAGCTTGGTCCTGTTGGAGGCCAGGAGAGACCATTGAAGATGCAGCCACAGTTGAGGTAGAAGAGAAGTTGAGGCTTGATACTATGTAGCCAGTCAGAGCCCCTGAAGCCAAGAGGCTATTAGGAAGGTGCTGCCCAGCTGCAGCAGAAACACCCGTATTTTGGAGATGTCAGTACCATGGAAGGACCACCAAGGACAGCAGCAGCTGTGGCGTGGAGCCTGCCCGAGTCTGTGAAGTGTTCTGTGTCTCACTATGTGTAGATGGCAGAGCCTGAGAGGAGGCTACTCAAGCCCCTTGCAGCCAGAATGTCTGACAGGGTCCCGCTGGACTTCAGTTTTGCTTTGAATGCAACTGTTTCCTGGAGTAAGAAAGTATGTGACTTAATTTTAACATTACAGGAACCCAGTCATGAGACCTTGCATATTTTAGAGAGACTTTGAACTTCTGAAGAGACTAAATTCCCCCACCCCCAGCCCCCCCACCCCCCACCCCTACCCCAGACAGGGTTTCTCTGTGTAGCTTTGCGCCTTTCCTGGATCTTGCTCTGTAGACCAGGCTGGCCTCGAATTCACAAAGATCCACCTGGCTCTGCCTCCTGAGTGCTGGGATTAAAGGCGTGCACCACTACCACCAGGCTCTGAAGAGACTAAACTTTTAACTTGTATTTTTTTTTAATCTTGATAATTTTTTTGTTTAATTCTTTTATTTTATTTATTTATGTACGTGGGGGCACACACCACTGGACAAATTTGACTTGTAATTTTTAAAGATGGTGGGACTTTTAAAAGGTGGAATGTGTTTTATATTGTGATGTTGATATTAATATGAGATCTTGGGGATAAACAAGAAAGGAAAGGTTATAGTTGGTAGTGATGCATTTTTGTGTCTAGTCGACAAGACATCAGTTGTGCTGGTTGGGTTTTGCCAACTTGACCCAAACATAGGCAGAATCCAAAATGGTTAGCCTCCCAGGGCAGTAGACAGGTGCAAAGAACTATCCAGGACAGGCCTCCAGTCACTTTGATGGAGAAATCCAAATGTCAGTAACCCAGCACAGCACCTGGCATATATTCAGAGAACACAAATTAGGTGATTAGATGATCCTATTACAATTCATCATGGATGACAAAACAACAACAGCAAAAAGGAAAACTTATGGAAGTTTTCAAAATGTTTTATAAATATAGACTAAGCTTGGGGAGATAGAGCTCAGTAGTAAAGCATTTGCTAAGCATATGTGAAGCCCTGGGTTAATCCTCAGCACTGGAAAAATTTGAATAGACATAAATATTATATATAACTGGCGAGAGAGAGAGAATCATTCAAGGGGTGAGAACTAAAAACAAAAAGCCCCCATAGTTTCTATGTCGCATAATAGTGTTTAATTGTTTAATTGGGGGTCTGCACTTGACCATGTGGCCTGCTTTTTCCCTCCAGCCTCTCCTGGTCCTCTCCCTCTTATGGCCTGGATAGTTTGAAAGCCATGGGATGCCTAAATTTCCCCATGGTGCCTCCAGAAGTGGGTCCTTCAGTAATAGCTCCATGTGCAGCTGGAATCTTCTAGTGAGCAGGTTTTTTGTTTGGTTGTTTGTTTTTTTCTAATCCTGTGTTTCTTCTTTTTCTGACCTTGCAGGGGCTCAGGGTGGCTCTGTGGCCAGGTCTATTCTGGAGAACAAACATTTCGCATTGAGAGTGCTGACCAGGGATGTGACTCGGAAAAACGCCCTAGAGTTTCGGGACCTTGGTGCTGAGGTGGTCAGATGTGATCTAGATGACGCTGCATCTGTGGAAGAGGCCTTGAAAGGGGCCCATGGAGCCTTTGTGGTGACCAACTTCTGGGACCATCTCAGCAAAGAGAAGGAAGTGTGTCAGGTGGGAGCCGAAGCATTCCTTCTTTTCCCCCTGAAGTCCCTTCCTCTTCCCCCACCCACTTCTCTCTGTTCTAGTCTCAGTTTGGGCCCCAAAGTAAGCCTCGCCCTGCAACGTTCTCCTTGACACGTAGGAAATATATGCACTTTAGGTACTTGCTGAGGGTTGGTATTTGAGAAGAGTCGCTTAATAGAGCCAGCCGTTAAATCCTCCATATATTACTGTTTGTAGGAGCAGGGCAGGGAGGCCCCACATACATTGAGGTTACTTGGATAGCAAAGGGGAAGATAAAATATGACCAGTATATTTATACTTCAAGCAGAGAATATGGGGATGAATTAGTAAAGGGTACAAAGAAAAAGAAATAAGCAATCAGGTAAATGGAGTAATAGCTCCAGGGTAAGGAGGGTGTGTGGGGGAAGTGTGTGAACCGGGTACTATGTGCTGTGACTCAGCTCTGCTGAGCAGAGATCACACCCCAGCCATGACAGTGGGATGAGGGAAAAAGGCAATTGTGCCTTTGCACAGCAGCAGAAGAGAGTTTTGTGTGCAGGTCTGTGCATGTGCAAGAGGAGAGGAGAGACAGTGCTACATCTTTACTGTTAGAGACATGCTAGGTTGATGAGTTTAAAAAATGGGGCATGCAGCGTAAACATGTTTTCTCAGGGTTAGAGACTGAGAGATGAAAACGCTTCCTCCAGGTGTACTAACCAGCATGTAGGGGCAGCAAACTGGCTTTCATTTGTTACTTGTTTTTATTTTTGTGTAGGCTGGCTTTGTATTGGTAGCCCAGGCTGGTCTCCAACTTATAGCAATCCTCCTGTCTCAACCTTCCAAATGCTGGAATTATAGGTGTGAGCCACTCCAGCCAACCAGGAACTGTTTTCTTTTAGATTATAGGCTCTATCCTCCTGTGAAAATTCCCTCTCCCTGCCTCTGTGTATGTAAATTTGAAAAACTTATCAAATTTTAAAAAAAGTTACGGAGAGCATCAGCTACCTGCAGAAATGATAAAAGTTCAGAAAAGTAAATAGTGGGTAGAAATGCTTGTCGAATTGGTCGTGCCACTTAATGTTTGCCGGATTAATTTTGGAATGTCACATAGTATTAAGTTCTGGGGAGGGCGTGTGCCAGGTGCTCTGCCACTGAACTCCATGCTCAGCCCTTTATTTTTTAACTTTTTATTTTGAGACATGATCTTACCATTTGCCCCAGCTAGTTTGAATTCAATCTGTAGCTCAGGAAGACTTTGAATTTGTGATCTTCCTGCCATAGGCACCCAAGTAGTTGGGATTTCAGATCTGTGCTACTAGGCCCAGTTTCCCTACCTGCCCCCACCCCTTAAAAGTATTTCTTGAGCCAGACAGCGATGATGCACGCCTTTAATCCCAGCACTGGGAGGCAGAGCCAGGCAGATCTGTGAGTTCAAGGCCAGCCTGGTCTAAAGAGCGAGATCCAGGACAGGCACCAAAACTACACAGAGAAAGCCTGTCTCAAAAAACCAAAAAAGTATTTCTTGAATTTTTTTTTTTTTTTTTTTTTTTTTTTGAGACAAGGTTTCTCTGTGTAGCCCTGGCTGGCCTCGAACTCAGAGGTTTGCCTGCTTCTGCCTCCTGAGTACTGAGTTAAAAGGTGTCGGCCACTACGGCCTGGTGTGTTTCTTGAATTGTAATTCTGACATTTACACACACACACACACACACACACACACACACACACACACACACACACACGAACACCCCAAACCTGACCCTAAGGTTATTTGTCACTTCTTAGCTTCACATCTCCTGACTGCTACATGAGGGTTTATAGGTAAGAGTGAGACAGCAACAGGAGGGAAAGAAAGGGAGTGTGAGGGGGAGAGAGGAGGAGAAGGGAGGGAGGAAGAGAAGGGAGCGTTGGAAATTTAGAACTAAAAACAAAAAAGAGAGAATCCATAAGCAAGGTGTGGGGAGGGGGAGGGAAGGAGAGGAGAGTGAGAAAATATACATTTATGTGTATATGGATTTTTTTTGCATTTTTCCACAAAATGCAAATGGTGTGCAGATACCAGGAAAAAAAATATAAATGTATATTTGTGTGCAAAGGATTTAATTTTGACCTTCAGGGAAAGCTGGTGGCAGATGCGGCCAAGCGCCTGGGCCTGAAACACGTGGTTTACAGTGGCTTGGAGAACGTGGATCGCTTGAGCGGGGGCAAGCTGAAGGTTCTGCACTTCGACGGGAAGGGGGAAGTGGAGGAGTATTTCTGGTCCATCGGTGTTCCCATGACCAGCATCCGCTTGGCAGCTTATTTTGAGAACTTCCTCACTGTGTGGAAGCCAGTGAAAACCTCAGATGGCTACTACACCCTAGGTAAACGCCAGGTTGCAGGGAAGGTCCACCGGCAGCTGTTCCTGCCTCCTTCCTCCCCTCCTGGTTTCCCCTCCATCCCCCACTTCCTGCCCCTTTTCAGTGGACACACTGGTTTTCTTGGCCCTGTGACCTGTTTAGAGGGCCAGTGAATTGTCCGACACTTCCTAGTGACAGCCACACCCCAGAGGCCACGATTGTACCTGGTATGCACACAGGTGTAGATGGAAGTTTCTGACCCGCCGCAGCTGCTCCCAAACAATCACTCAGGAACTTAATATTAATTGTAAGTGCTTGGCCAACAGCTCAACTAACTCTTACATTTAAATTACTAGCTAACTCTTACATTTAAACTAACCCATATTTCTTTTTTTTTCTTTCTTTCTTTCTTTCTTCCTCTTTTTTTTTTTTTTCCCGAGACAGGGTTTCTCTGTGTAGCTTTGTGCCTTTTCTGGAGCTCACTTGGTAGCCCAGGCTGGCCTCGAACTCAGAGATGGACCTGGCTCTGCCTCCCGAGTGCTGGGATTAAAGGCGTGTGCCACCACCTCCTGGCAACCCATATTTCTTATCTACTTTTTGCCAGGTGGCTCACGGCTTGTTACCTCATTTTCTACATGTCCTGCTTCCTTGGTGTCTGCTGGCGTCTCCTCTTTGCAAATCCTCAGACTCCATCCTTCTTCCTCCCAGAATTCTCCTAGTCTGGTTCTCCTGCCTAACCTTATTCTGTTCAGCTATTGGCCAGTCACCTTCTTTATTAAACCAATCCAAGCAACAAATCTTCACAGTGTACAAAAGGATTATTCCACAGCACACAGGTTACTTTTTCTAGCCCTCCATGATAACATTCCCCATGTGTGTAGTTAGCTCGGTGTCCTCAAGCCTCAGTTTCCTCATGTCTCTTGGGAAAGCTAAACAAGATGACGACTAGGAGTCCTAGCTGCTTTAGCTGACCTTCAGCAGCAGTCGAGGACAGGATCCCATCATCAGAGTTAGTCTCCAGGGAGCATAATCTCCCAGGAGACGGGTCCCCAGCCTGCTCCAGCACAGACTGCATAGAGTTAGAGTGGCCCTGGGTGAAGGAAGAGGTAATGGCCACTCCCATACAGGATCCCAAATATTCAGACTGCAGCACTGGTGTCTCTGAGCCTGTCTCTACTATGGGAAGAGCTGACATTTCCTAAGGAACCACCAGCTTTTTATAGCCCTGTGAGAACTAGTGACTGCATGGTTCCATGCCCTTCATGCCTTCTGAGGCCTGCTCCCCCAGTGACCTCTTCCCACAGCAGCTGCTTTTCATGCCTCTTGTTTAAGTGGTTAGACTTGATGAAGTGACTAGTGTGGGGAAGAGGACCTGCCAAGGGACGTGATACTACAGCTTATTTTTTATTTGTTTTTGTAACTAGCACTGCCCATGGGGGATGTACCGATGGATGGGCTCTCTGTCGCCGACGTCGGAGCAATTGTCTCTAGCATTTTTGCTTCTCCAGAGGAGTTCGTAGGCAAGGCTGTGGGCCTCAGCTCAGAGTCCCTAACAATACAGCAGTACGCTGACGTTCTGTCCCGAACTCTGGGGAAGGACATCCGAGATGCCAAGGTGAGTCCTTCTATCGTTTGAGACATGGTTGGCTTCTTTTTCATTTTTAAAATTGATTGGTCGATTGATGTGTGTGCGTGTGCGTGTGCGTGGTGTGCGTGTGTGTGTGGGCGGCGTGCGTGTGTCGCGTGTGCGCGGTGTGCGGTGTGCGTGTGTGTGTGTGTGTGTGTGTGTGTGTGTGTACATGTACATGCACATACCATATTGTGTGTGTGGATGTCAGAGGACAACCTGCAGAAGTCAGTTCTTGTAGTGAAGTTCTTTACCAGGACTGCCAGGCAGCTCTGTCCCACCAGCCAGCTCACAAATAACCACACAGAGACTTATTATTAATTATAAATGCTCTGCTGACAGCTTAGACTTGTTTTTAACTAGCTCCTATAAGTTAAATCAACCCATTTCTATTTTTTACTTGCTGCCACGTGGTTCATGGCTCATTACCTCATTTTGTACATGTCCTGCTTCCTCTGTGTCTGGATGGTAACTCCCTGCCCCTGCCCTTCTTCCTCCTAGCATTCTCTCTGCCCCTAGCCATCTGCCAGTCAGCTCTTTCTTAACTGATGAGAGTAGTACACGTTTACAGTGAACAACAGGATTATTCCACAGCAAGTTCTCACCTTCTACCACATGTGGCTCACAGGTTGAGCTCAGGTTGTTAGCTAGGCGGTAAGAACCTCTACTTGCTGAGTCATGGGCCCAAGACAGGGTTTAAGCAGCACAGGCTGTCCTCAAGCTTGATGTAAATACCCCGCCCCAGACGCCCTTGTGCTGGAATCACAGCAGCCGCAGTCATGCCTGGCTCCGAAGGTGAATTCGTTGATGATCAGCGTGACCACAGGAGGCTACCTCAGCTAATATCCCCCGATCCACACATCCATTAGACTTACTGGTGGATTTAGAGGGGAACCCAGACTCCCAGTAGAGAATGGAAAGGGTGCTACACTAACAAACCTTCACTTCTATGGCTTTATTTCATTGGCTTGCTAAGTAAACTAAATTACTTTCGTAGGGAAGGAATTTAGAATCCGAAGATCAAGGTACAACTTTTCTGTCACCTGCGCTGGACCTACTCCCCTCCTTGCTCTCACTGTGGGTGGGGGAGGCAGGGGGGGCGGGTGGGGGCGGGGAACACAGGCATTCTAGTCTCCCAGCCTCAGCTTCCTCACTTGGAGATTGGCACTAAAGAGCCCACCTCAGGGTGCCCTTGCGAAAATGAGGCAGGACATATTTAGTCTACCTTAGTGATCAGCACACAGTAGGGATACATCAAGTACTGTGTGCCCACTGCTAAGCACTTGGAGGAATTTATAGTGCCATCAGGTATTAACTGTGTCATCCTGACTATCTGTAGGTGCCAAGAAGACATTTTGTGCGAGAAATAGGTTTCAGGGCTGGAGGGCTGGCTCAGTGGTTAAGAGTCTTTTTGCTGTTCTTTCGGAGAGCTGGAGTGTGTCTCCCAGCTTCCACACTGGGAGGCTCACGATCACCTGTAACTCCAGCTCTGGGGGGACCTGACATTCCCTTCTGTCCTCCTTGGGCACCCTCAAACACAGCCACATACACATCAACAATAAAATAAATCCTTAAAAAAGGAATGGGTTTGAAGAGACTCCTGAGGACACTTTAGTGAGCTGTCAATCACCTATAGTGCCATGAGTCTCACAGGAGGCGTCTGGTCCAAAGTGTGGCAAGGACAGCTCTTCACAGACAAGTGGGAAGGATCAGTACCATTTCCTCACACGGGTGTTGACAGGGTGGGGGATAGAAGAGACTTTCCTGCTGGTGCAGTGACTGAGCCTAATAGTTGCAACAGAAACCATATGGCCCACAAAAGCCTCAAGACGTTATGTGTGGTCCTTGAAGAGATAGTTATCTACCCTGGGTATCATCGTTTTGTTTGTAATAAGATGCCCCGACAAAGGCAACTTAAGGGGAAAAGGGCTTCTTTGGCTCACAGTTCCAGGGTACAGTCCAGCATTGCTGGCAAGTCACCATGGTGGGAACTTGAAGCAGCTGGTTACATTCTATCCACAGTCCAGAGCGGAGAGCAACACATTAATTCCTGCATGCTAGTGCCCAGTTTGGTTTTTTCCTTCTCGTTCAGCCCAGAGCCCAGCCAAGGAAATGGCTGCCTTCCTTCATTCAGGGTGAGCCTTCTACCTCAAATGACCCAATTAAGATAATCCTGCCGGGCGGTGGTGGCGCACGCCTTTAATCCCAGCACTCGGGAGGCAGAGCCAGGCGGATCTCTGTGAGTTCGAGGCCAGCCTGGTCTCCAAAGCGAGTTCCAGGAAAGGCGCAAAGCTACACAGAGAAACCCTGTCTCGAAAAACCAAAAAAAAAAAAAAAAAAAAAAAAAGATAATCCTTCACAGGCATGCCCACCGGCCAAGCTAATCCAGACAATCCATCATTGAGATGCACTTTCTAGGTGATTCTAGATTGTGTTGAGTTGACAAACTCACCACACCAGTGTGGTAGCTCACACATCTGTAATCCCAACACTCGGGATGTAAGGGCAAGGAGGATTTTTGTGAGTTACAACCTGAGCTATAGAGTGAGACTGTGTCTCAACATCCCACCCCAGAAGAAAGTTTACTGAAGCCTGGCAGTGGTGGCCTACGACTTTAATCCCAGAACTTGGGAGGCAGAGGCAGGCAGATCTCTGTGAGTTCCAGGCCAGCCTGGTCTACAGAGTGAGTTCCAGGACAGCCAGGGCTACACAGAGAAACCCTGTTTCGAAAAACGAAACAAAACAGAAAAGAAAGCGTATTGACCCCAGTTCCTGAATATCCAAATTCCCCTCAGAAATGGAAAGCATATTCCTGTCAGCATCAGCAGCTCTTGGTGTAGGGTGTCATTTGGATGGGGGAGTTGGGTAGGGGGCTTTAAATACACACACACACACACACACACACACACACACACACACACACACACACTCTCCCTGGCCAGCCACTCACAGGAGGAGGGGTGTTGGTGGTGATTTTTGTGTGGACTTCCAATTCACGTTGGGTGTTAAGAGTTGTAAGGACACTAATAGATTTTTTTATTCTGGAAAAACCATGATAGGTGTCAATCAAGACATAAAACAGCTATATTTTCAGCCAGATAAACACACCTTTAATTCCTAACACTCTTGAGGCAGGGGCAGGTGGATCTCTGTGAGTTCAAGGCCAGCCTGGTCTACAGAGTGAGTTCCAGGGCAGCGAGGGCTACACAGAGAAACCTTGTCTTGAAAAACAAAAACACAAAACCCAAAACAAAAGAGAACAACTGTATCTTCGAAACTAGGATATCTTTGAAACCACACAAAATTTCATAGAGGAAGTGAGTTCTTCCAAGCCTAAGAAGGCAGTCCTAACGCAAAGGTAGGCTCATGGGAGGTCTTTCAGGGTCCTGTGCATACATATATTTCCTAGTGTTCTGTCTCCTGGGGCATTCACATTGGGTCCTGTTTCCTTTTTCTCTTGATGGTTTGACCGGAATACGGAAGAGACAGAGGAAAGGTGAGACATATGGATAATGGGATGCAAAATATATTCATGATTACAGGACTGAGTGAACAGAATTTTGGGTGGCTCTGGATCTTCCTAGCATTTTAGATGGATGCCTGGTCCCTGGAAGTTCTTGGACCATTTATTTGTTTTCTAATGCAGTTGAGGCTTCTCTAGCATGAAAAGTTCTGGGGCACTAGGTGCAGGAAGTTCTACAGGATGGTTAATACTGTTGTCTTGATGGTTAATTCTAGTCTGTCTTGAAAACAAGCCCACATTCGTCCTCAGGTAGCAAAAACTCTTAGGCATTATGTTGATTTTGGGAAGGAAGCATCTGGCCACAAGGTGGCGCTCCAGCCCTCCTGGTTTGGTACCCTCGGGCCTGCCCAACTTTCTGTAACGAGGGGAAGCCTGTGGGACTGAGGGATTCAGGGTAAGCAAAGTCCACCAGACCCTCACCAGTTAGTTGTTCAGGACTGCCTGAACTGTCTGTCCAACCCCCGGGAAACACGGATCTCTCAGAAAGTGAGTTGCAAGAGAACAGATCTCAAAAATCCTTTAAAAATCTGCAGCAACAAATCCCTATTTAATGAGATGTTAGTTGTCATAGTTACAAGATGACAGTGTGACTTAAACAGATTTCCATGCTCCTAACATACATTATTCTGTTTTCAAACTCAAAGTTTTAAATATTTCTCTAATTAAACAAAAACATTTCTTTAAAAATGTGTGTGTGTGTGTGTGTGTGTGTGTGTGTGTGTGTGTGTGTGTGATGTGTTTGTATGTTCACATGCATGCAGGTGTCCTGGGAAGCCAGAAGAGTAGCTCAGTGTGAGTGATGAGACCCAAACCCAGGTTTTCTGCAAGAACAGTATGCATTCTAACCACTGAGCCATCTCTCTAGCCCTTATCTTTCTAATTTCAAAAATAACAAATGCTTATTAGGGTAACTGAAGCAATTATGAAAAAGAAAAATGGCCAGGCAGTGGTGGCACACGCCTTTGATCCCAGCACCCCGGAGGCACAGGCAGGTGGATCTCTGTTGAGTTTGAAGCCACCCTGGTATACAGAGGGAGTTCTAGGTCAGCTAGAGCTGTTACACAGAGAAACCCCATCTCAAAAAAAAAAAAAAAAGAAAAGAAAAGAAAAAGAAAAGAAAACCCACCCATTAATCTCTCACAGATAACAAGGTCTGCTGGTTTACTCCAATCCTTTTCCAGTACGTGTAATTTATATATATATATATATATATATATATATAAAATTTAAATTTATTTTATGTACACTGGTGTCAAGGTGTCAAATCCCCTGGAACTAGAGTTACAGACAGTTGTGAGCTGCCATGTGGATGCTGAGAATTGAACCCAGGTCCTCTGGAAGAGCAGCCAGTGCTCTTAAATGCTGAGCCATCTCTCCATCCCCATATAACATACCTATTTATCTATACTTAAAACAACGTTCAATGCCATTTCACTCAATGTTATGAACATTTTTCTATTTTGCTAAACTTCTTCAAATATATTAATATGATAATATGTTTATTCTGTTGATGGACACATATGTTGCTCTTTAATTTTCTTTCTTTTCCCCTTTCCTGTTTTTTATTTCTTTGAGATAAGCTGGCCTGGAACTCACTATATAATGCAGACCAGCCTTAGACTCAAAGCAGTCCTCCAAGAGCTGGAACAGGAATTTTCATTATTAAAAATGTCATATGATAATCATGGATCTATTGATCTGTTTTGAATTTGGAGGAAGTTTATTGCCAGGCCGAGGTACACACCAAGTCCAGGCTCCTCAAGACACAGAAGCCACGTGATTGTGGTTGTCCATACATTTTTATTTCTCACACACATTGTTCTTTTCTTTTCTTCTTGGTTTTTCAAGACAGGGTTTCTCTGTAACAGCCTTGGCTGTCATGGAACTCACTTTGTAGGCCAGGCTGTCCTTGAGCTCACAGAGATTTGCCTGTCTCTGCCTCCCAAGTGATGGGATGGAACGTCACCACTGCCTTGCCTCATGCATATTTTTCTAAGAACAAGGGAAGGGCCAGTGGGATGGCTTTGCAGGGAAGGCAACTGAGAACTCTGATGATCTGAGTTTGATCCCCTGGCCTCACAGGGTGACAGGAGAGAGCTGACTCCTGCAGGTTGTTCCCTGACCCCCACCCTGGTGCTGCATATGCATGCATATATATTATATATATATATATAATATATATATTATATATACATACATATGTATACACACACACACACATATATATATACATACACACATAAATAAATACATACAAAAATTTTAAATTGAACAAAAAAAAGCAGAACTGTACGGTCACAGCTCGTCTCTGCAGGGAGGGCAGCTTATATTGATCAGATATTAGGGAGGATACCGTTTCTTCAGTAGAGGCAGTTATCTGCATCTAGTTAGTGTCAGGCAGGAGTTAAGGACAGAGGCATCTCAGTAAGCATGGGATGTGCTCCATTGTTGTTTGGGCTTGCCTGGTCCTGGCAGAGGCTAGAGTGTTTGACGGGGAAAAAAACAAAGCAGATCTCTACCCATGAAAGGAGAAAATGGATGAGCTATCAGCCGAGTAAAGAGCTGCTTGCTGAGGAACTAATGCCTGTGTAGCCAGGAGGGCAGACCATCCTAGGGGCCTGCTGGGGGAATCCGGGAGAAAAGCAGATGAAGCCCCCTGAAGATGCGCAGATTTACCTTATCCAGATGCTTGGACCTGAGACTGTCGAGCCTTCTTCAGCATCGTCAGGTGTAACACCACCAGCAGGGGCTGCGGTCAGAACCTGTAATCAAATACATCAGTAACTCAGCAGAGAAGTACTTGCCTATCTCCACTGAATGGCACACTTAAAGACGATAAATAGTTTTACATAGTTTGGATCAGAATTTACCATTCATTTTACCATTCAATCAGTTCACCAGTCAGTTTTCTGACAAACTGTGTGTGAGAAGTATTTCAGAGTTAAAGAATGTGGGCCTGGATCCCTACTGAGATGAATATGGAAAACTATTTTAAACGCAAACCGTAACATTGACTGCTGTCTTCCTTTTTCTTGAAAGATCACGCCAGAAGCTTATGCAAAGCTGGGATTCCCTGGAGCAGAGGAACTGGCCAACATGTTTCGTTTCTATCAAATGAAGCCCAGCCGGGACATCAAGCTCACCCATCGTCTAAACCCCCAAATCAGAAGCTTCAGCCAGTTTATCTCAGAGAACCAGGGAGCCTTTAGGGACATGTGAGGAGCCTCGGCTGTTGAGGCTGCACTGTCTCCTGTCCCTCAGATCATGCTGCAGCACAACATTCCCTTTTACAGAGCAGCTAGGTTGAGGAGATGATTGTCTGTACCATCCGAGGGTCTCTGTGCTTTCTCTCCAGGAGAGACACTGCAGTTGAGATTCGACACAGCAATTTCATTCTCCTAAAACTTTCCAGCTAGTGATGAATGGTGGTAGAGCTGCGTGGTGAATTGAGAAGTCCCAGAATACATTGCCTACTCCAGATCTTTTTGTCCACGATCCAAGTTGTCAGGAACTCAGAACATCTATCTCCCTTAATATAAATGGGAGGTCTCTCAGTTTTCTTCTGAATGAGGGATCCCCTTCTGAAATTTCCCTAGCAGCTTGGTTTTCCCAAAACTTTCAGCAAATTAAAAACAACCTAAATGACCATCAAATGATGAACAGACAAATACAGTGTTTTATGTATAGGGAAATATTATTTAGCCCTAAAAAAGGAATGGAGTACTGATGTATACAACACCATGCTGAGTTTTGAAAACATTGAACTAATTGGAAAAAAAGCCAGACAGAACAAGATAAATATGCATGATTCCAATTATGAGAACTATCTAGACGGGTACCTTAAAGAGACAGAAAAGGTAGACGCGAGACTGGGGCAGGGAGGAAGTGTCACCGCTTAATGGTTACAGAGTTTCTATTAAAGTTGATTAAAGAAAAAAGATTTGGACAACAGAGGCCACAGATACACAATATTGTGAATGTAATTATTGCCAATGAATTGTATGCTTAAAATGGCAAATTTTAAGTTGTATATACTATGCCACAATACAATTTTTCCAAAATGTAAGTGTTACAGCCCTGAGGGGAGAGGTTTCCTCCATACAAGTGTTGCAGCTCCGAGGGGAGAGGTATCCTGGAGGTTGAGAGCCAAGAAAGACCACGAAGTCACACAGCACAACAAACCTCACACAAGAGATTTATTGGGAAAGACACAAGAAGGTGGCTGCCTCCGCTTGGGAGAGAAGCAGCAGAGAACTGAGTGGGAGGCAGGTTTATAGAGAGCTTCTTGGGAGGTGGAGTTTTCCAGGGTGAGGATTGGTGGAATTTCAAGTCCTGAGCTTGGGTGGGCTCAGGGATTGGTGGGTTTTCAAAACCTGGAAGGGGGCTTGGACTTTTTACCCTACACAAACAATTGTAATATTCAAAGACGGCCCAAGATTACATGCAGGGTTTTATGTTAGTGATGAGAAGAGAGAGTTGGAAACTGGCCATGCAGCTTTAGTGCAGGGACCCTAAAGGCAGTAGTTCTTTTTTTTTTTTTTTTTTTTTTTTTTTTTGGTTTTTCGAGACAGGGTTTCTCTGTGTAGCTTTGCGCCTTTCCTGGAACTCACTTGGTAGTCCAGGCTGGCCTCGAACTCACAGAGATCCGCCGGCCTCTGCCTCCCGAGTGCTGGGATTAAAGGCGTGCGCCACCACCGCCCGGCTCTGTTTTTTTTTTTAATTATTATTAGTTGATAAGTTTCAGGCCCCCTGAAGGCCTCTCCGCTATTGCAACAAACCAAATCAGACCAAACTGGAATGCCCAGATTTAATGGGTAAAGTGCTCCCAGGAGATTCCCTGCCCCCCGCCCCCCCTCCCCCGCACACAGAGGAGACAGGGACGTGAGATCAGAAGAACCATGAGTCTGTTTTCTGGGATGTGCTTATATACCCTGTGGGAGTCATCCTGAGCCTCTCTGGGGGAGGAGCTGTGTTTGGCGGGCTGTGAAGGGGTGGGTTTAGGGAAAGAGATGGGGAAGGGAGCCGAGGCGGATCTTCTACCAGACTCCTTCCAAACATTAGTGATTGTGTGTGTGTGTGTCACAAAATACATGGAGGTTGTATTTTCCTTCCACCTACGTGTTCTAGGGATTAAACTCCGGTGGGCAGGGTTGGAAATCACCTTTCCTTGCTGAGCCATCTCTCAGTCCCTAATTCTTGCTCTTGGTTACAAGCCTGACATGCTCTTGGTCTTGTCTTGGTCAGAGGCCAAGACTGCCAGGAGGGAGCTCCGGCTCCTCATCGGGTTTGTCCTTATTGTTCCTGCCTCTGACAGAACCTAAATGAGCACTGAGAAATGATAGATGAAGATTTGACCGAAACCGAGAGGCACCTGGACATGGCTGGTGAGACAGCTGGACTGACCAGCGGTATCCCAATGCTGGTCTGTAAGTCCGGCAGAAAGCCCTAGACTGGCAACTCAAC
Organism: Peromyscus californicus insignis; assembly: GCF_007827085.1. Taxonomy (NCBI): domain Eukaryota; kingdom Metazoa; phylum Chordata; class Mammalia; order Rodentia; family Cricetidae; genus Peromyscus; species Peromyscus californicus. The sequence goes on along the minus strand of NW_026294458.1, from coordinate 7,014,356 downwards.
GGGCGTCTCACTCCTGTTCTTCATCAGCTCTCTTCCTCCTAAGAACCTACATAAAATCCTAGCACAAAGCTCGATACTCACTCCATTTTCTGTAAATTTTTTTTATTGGTTTTTCAAGACAGAGTTTCTCCGTGTAGCCCTGGCTGTCCTGGAATTCACTCTGTAGACCAGGCTGGCCTCGAACTCACAGAGAGATCTGCCTGTCTCTGCCTCCTGAGTGCTGGGATTAGAGGCATGTGCCACCACTGCCCAGCTAAGGGCACAAGTTTTTAAAACAACTTGAGGACCATGTACCCACACAGAGTTTTGTGGTGATATTGTGTTCCCCAAAATATTGTGCACCCTAATGTCTGGGGTCAGAGAACAGAACAACCACTACCTATAGAGGCCAGAAAATGGTGGCACACATGCCTTTAATCCTATCACTTGGAGGGCAGAGATCCATCAGGATCTCTGTGAGTTTAAAGCCACACTGGAAACAGCCAGGTATGGTGACTCACGCCTTTAATCCCAGGAAGTGAGCCTTTAATCCCAGGAAGTGATGGCAGGAGGCAGAAAGGTATATAAGGCGTGAGGACCAGGAACTAGAGCTGGTTAAGCTTTTAGGCTTTTGAGCAGCACAGTTCAGCTGAGAGGCATCCAGTCTGAGGAAATAGGATCAGCTGAGGAATTGGCGAGGTGAGGAAGCTGTGGCTTGTTCTGCTTCCCTGATCTTCCAGCATTCACCCCAATAACTGGCTTCAGGTTTGATTTTATTAATAAGACCTGTTAAGATACTTGCTACAGAGTTTGGCCCTCTAAAAGACCTACATTTTGTATTGGCCTTTCAGCCTTCAAAACAGAGCTAAATCAAACACTTTTTTTTGTTTTTCAAGACAGGGTTTCTCTGTGTAGTTTTGGTGCCTGTCCTGGATCTCACTCTGTAGTCCAGGCTGGTCTCGAACTCACAGAGATCTGCCTGGCTCAGCCTCCTGAGTGCTGGGATTAAAGGCGTGCACCACCATTGCTTGGCTCTCAAACACTTTTTTATGAAAAAAAAACTTTAAATAGAACTTTCTGGGGAATGTTGTATTCAATGGACAAGCATGAGCATTAGTCCTCAAATTCAACCAGGCAGAGGGGCACACACCTGTAATCTCAAGACTCGGGTGGACTGCCCAGAGTTCAAGACCAGTCTGAGTTACATAGTAGATTCCAGCCAAGCCTGGGCTACAGTGTGAGGCCCTGCCTCAAAAGACCAAGACCTGAACCATAAGAAAACACTAAGAACCTCTACAGTTCAGCTTTGCTTTAAGATCGAGCGATCACTCTGATTCATTCACTGACCCACCCATATTATTATCATTCGCTCACCATGCCCTGCATCTTCAACTCTGCAAATCATGTTTTAGCAGTGGGGGGTGCATTTGTGGCCTTCTCCCTCCTCCCGTGTGTTTTCTTACCGAAGTGGTCCATTGGCTAAGGATGATACAGCGCCTTCTAAGTTTTTGGCTACATTTATGACAAGCCCAGAGTTGAAGTAGCCATCTAACCGTTTGGCCCCAGAGCATCTGCCAAGGGTGAGGGCAGGGAGCTGGAGGTGAGGCCTGGCAAGGACCGTGAGAAATGAGGAAAGAAGAGCTCTCAGCTCAGGGTTAGCGCTTTCCATGCCATACTTAATTGTCTTATTTGCTATTCTTCTGGTGATGAATGACTTTTATTTGTTTTGTTCTTTTGAAAAGACAGGAGCCCAGGCTGACCTTGAATTTCCTGGGTAGCAAGGATGACCTTCAACACCGGATCCTCCAGCCTCCACCTCCCCACCTGCTGAGATGGCAGGTATTCTGGGACTAAACTTTTTCTGGGGAGATGTAACACACAGGTCTACTCACCCCAGATAGGGAGCCCAAGACAGACCAAAGTATGGATACCACCAAAGTCCAACTTGGTGAACTATGACTTTTATTGGGGTTACTTACAGGAGTGTGAATGAGGAGTTACTTACGGGAGCAGAACTGACTCAAAGACAGTTGCATTACTAAAGCCCACCCCAGCATGAGTAACAGCTCACAAAAGCCAGGAACCTGGAGCACACTGCAGGCAGCTTAATAGGTTGAAGAGAGTCCTTTCCAAGTGACCTACCTCTTCCAGCCAGTTGGTCTGGTCTCAGAGTTTGCAGCTTGGCTTGTCTGAGTGGCCTTCTTTGCAGCTCAGTTGAGCTCCCTCTGAGAGGGACTCTGGGTGTTTATTGTTTATTCTGGCAGGAAGGGGCCTAGTGAATCTGGTCAGTTTCAGGAACTTCCTGAAGTCGTTTTTGAGTCGTTTACCTTCCTTTTCAAGGAGCTTCTCTGTAGGATGGGATGTGTTAACTTCAGAAGAAACTGTCACACAATAGGTGTTAACACTACTCCACTTGCTCAGTGATCTTGTTGTCTTCTCACCAACCCCCCACTCCTGGCATATAAGTGATCAATAAATGTTGATTGAGCAAGATAGTAAATAAAGTCAATTGCATAGCAATTTATTAGACTTCGGTTCAATCCCTAGCACCACATAAACCAGACATGGTAGTGCACCCCTGTAATCCCAGTACTCAGGTGATAGAGGCAGGAAGACCAGAAGTTCTAAGTAGTTACTGACTACATAGCACATTTGAGCAGGCCTGGAATACATAACGAAGGGACTAGCCCACTCCAGCCTACGGCTCTGGCAGGCCTTGCCCTTCTCCCCATCCCCTCTGCCACGTCTGTCTCCCCTCTATCCAGAGGCAGTCCTTTGTCCCTCTGGGACCAACACCCTTTTCTCCTTTCCCTTGTCCCCTTCTGTGTCTCCCTCATCCACTTTCCCATTACCACTGCATCCTAGCCCATTCTAATACAGACCTCCCCTTTCCTCCTCTTAAAAATCACACCTGCAAGGTCATTTGCTGCCTGAGTCAGAAAGCAGCCATTTTAACTTTTCTTCCCGGCTTAACATAGCATCTCCCTGTGAAAACTGGTGTTTGGGTGTGGTTTATGCCTGCCTAATCCAGGGTCCGGGAGGAATGCTGTACAGGGTTCTCCTTCACAAAAGACTCTGTCTCTAAAAGTCACAAAAAATAAAGATAAACAAAGGTTGGGATCGCAGGGATGGTAAAAACTAGCAACTACAACTTGAAAGGCCAGGGGTGGTCTACTTCTGCAGAGGCAGGGGACCCTGACTTCCCTAACGCATGCGACACATGTTTCTGGGAGCAAGCAAGAGCAGGGATGGTATCACAAGGTGCTCTCATTGGTTTAATAAAGGGCTAAATGGCCAATAGCTACACAGGTAGAGGTTAGGCGGGACAGAAAAATCTGCCTGCAGGGAGATCATGGCCTGGGATCCGACTCAGTAGAAGGCCTTCAAGACGGCAAGCAGCCTTTCTGCAGACATTTCAGTTCTGGGATCGTCCTTCTCGGTGCTACTTTAAGCACTCAGCACAGGAATTAGGTCTAGATGCATTGCTGAAGTTGGAAAAAGAAACCCAAACTAAACTAAAAATAGGTGATTTATTACTCATCTGGGTGGGCCATGTGGGAAGAATGGCTGTGATCCCTTAAATAACTCTCATGTTCAGCAGGATGGTGTGTGGCTTCTTCCTATTTGGGACAAGGCAGGGGCAGTCACAGGCTAACTTCCACTGTTCTGTAAGAGCATAAGTACTTTTAGGATGCCCAGTCAAGCTTTACAGAGGCAGTGAGATCGTCCGCTTTAGGGACCTCCAGCTCATACAGCAGGTAGGGAAAAGAACTTCACATATCAATCTAAGATGTTTGAGGACAGCCAGGGATAGGGGTGCTTTTAATCTCAGCACTCAGGGTTGCACTCTGTGAATTCCGGGCTAGCCTGGTCAATGTGGTGAGTTCAAGGTCACAGGCCACAGAGCTACAGAGTTAGACCCTGTCTCATTGAGTGAGAGAGAGAGAGAGAGAGAGAGAGAGAGAGAGAGAGAGATCCAATTAGTCTCCAGGCCAAAGAGACAAAGGCTTCTTTGGGGAGTGTTATAGGGTTTCCACTAGAGAAGACTGCCTGGGCATGGATTTAAGACAATTGAAAGTCTTTACTAGCTGGCCAATGACTACACTGGATGTTTAGGATCCCAGTATAGTCCTGAGTCTTTCTTAGGGTGAGCTTTTTTTTTTTTTTTTTGGTTTTTCGAGACAGGGTTTCTCTGTGTAGTTTTGCGCCTTTCCTGGGACTCACTTGGTAGTCCAGGCTGGCCTCGAACTCACAGAGATCCGCCTGGCTCTGCCTCCCAAGTGCTGGGATTAAAGGCGTGCACCACCACTGCCCGGCTAGGGTGAGCTTTTAAGCACAAAAAACACACCCTGGGTTGACATACTTTAGTTAACAAGAACAGTTAGCCAGAAGGAGTAGTCAGAAGTAAAAAATCAAGGTTAGTACTTTTAGAGACTTTCCCAGAACTATGGACTTTGATGGGCTGGCCTTTGTTTTCGTCTTGGTAGGTGGTGCCGTCTACATGTTGAGTTTTATGACCTGAGTGGTACTTTCATCATGGAGTCAGTTGTGCTGAGGTCTGGGGGCCTGTTACAGGAGCTATTTAGGCTACAGACTTGGGGACCCAAGAGACCATGCAGGTAGAAATGGAGCCATGCCGCACAGTGAGCACAAGCAGATAGCCTCTCATGTTTGGACATGGGTGGTGGCAGAGAGAGAAGGAAGGGGGTTTTGCTACATACCCATGGTTGTCCTAGAATTTGCTCTGTAGAGTTGAACTTGAGGCAATCCTTACATCTATCTGTTTCCCAAGTGCTGGGGTTATAGGTGTGAGCCGCTAAACTCTGCTAAGAAAGAGTGTCACTGAAGACTCTAGAATCCTTCCCAGAATCCCCAGCTGTGAAGTCAGATAATCCTGGATTTCATTGCTAAGTTAAGTGAACTTGGTCAAGTTCTTTGACCCCTGGGCTTCCGTTCTGCCTCCTCACAAAGACTACAGGGAGAGCCAAAATGCAGAGAGGATGAAAAGCCCTTTGTATGGTACTTGTCAGAAGGAAGTGATGGAGAACAGGACCATCCTTGCCCCAGACTCCTTCATGCGCTCCACCCCACCCAGAGTTCTGATGTGCCTGACCTACTCCCCGTGATCCCTACCTGATCAACCTTGACCTCCCCGACTGCCTTAACCACCTGTGTCTAGTCCTTACCATTCCCGGGTGCCTGCCACTAGATGGCAGGACAGGTCTAGCTGAGAAAGAGCTGTTTGAACCTCATTCCAGGTAGATTTTTTTTTTTCAGGGCTTTTTGGGGAACAGAGTCAAAGGTGATATGTAGAGCGATTATAGACCTTTGGGTCTCTTGTTTCTAGGTTCTCAATCACCTCCATGGCCTGGAATCTTCTCTGGGTCTGGCACTAGGCTAATGAGGAAGTCCCGGGAGAGGGAACTGCTTATTACAAAGTCTCCATCTAGCACTCTCTCAGCCCACACAGAAGGAGCCCTCAGGAGGACAAGCCTTCAGTGTGGACGGAGGGCTTCATGGCCCTGCCTCATGGGCTCAGAACACAGAGCCCGGGAGCTGGGCTCTTTGCTTTATTGTTGTGGGGCCTGCTACAGCTACCATCTCCACCCTCCTCCAGCCTCTTCCACCCCAGGCACCCCTGCAGCTCTGAATTTGATAGAGGCTGCACAGAGACACTTTCAGAAAGAAAGCAGCTGAGTAGCCATCCACCTGGGCAGCCCTCCACCTGGGCAGCCCTCCACCTGGGCTTGCTCTGGCAACATGAGGCTCCTTAAGAAAACGAATAGAGAGGCAACAACATGGGCTTTTAGGATTGGCCTTGGAACTCTTTATCCCAGGCTGGCCGAGTGGGGACTGTGGTATCACGTGGGAAGTGGCCTGATCAGGGGAAGGAGTCACAACAGGATGGCAGAACCTGCCCTTTGGCGGAAGTGTGGGCCTATGACCACGGGGCTGCAGGGGCTGGGCTGCAGGGGCTGGGCAGCTGCAGCTAATGTCTGTGTCATGACAAAGGACAAACCCTTGGCCACGGTGGAAGAGGAGGAGCCAGGGGACAGCTACTCATTTGTGGTCTGCATTTCAGGTCAGCCTCTTCTCTTCTCTTTCAGCATGAGTGTGTGTGCGCGCGCGCGCGCAAAGACTCAGGAGACAGTGTCTGTGCTTCCTGGCGCACAGCTGGGCCTCACTTCCTAGTGCGTTCTGAAGTGAGCTGCAGCTGTGTGACTTACAGATGCTCCACGGATGAGAAACGGTGCAGGATGTTTGTAGGCCTGTGCACTGCTCCGTCATCTTCCCTGGCTCTGGACTGATGCATACAGAAAGTTACATTAGGGAACAGTGGCCCCAGCTACCTAAATTCCATCTTGAAGATAACCGCTCCCACCCTCCCACCCACCCACCCACTCACCCACAAAAGGCATCTCTTTAAGGGGCTGCGGCGATGGTTCATCAGTTAAGAACGTGTACTATTCTTCCAGAGGACCCGAGTTTGGTTCCCAGCACCGGCATCAGGCAGCTTACATCCACCTGTGACTCCAGATCCAGGGCGAACCAATGCTTTTGGCCCCCTCAGCAGGCACTTGCCCTCAGGTGTTTCATGTATATATGCACAACTGAAAATAGTAAAAATTTAAAAAAAAAAGGTCCCGCAGATTCGAAATACCTACTTCGAACTTTATTTGAGCCAGAAATAAATTTCCATAGTACTAAAGGCAATTTGCATTAGGCTTTGTTTATTACAATGATTCTCATTGCCAATATATCAGCTTATGCCTATTTTACAAAGAGGGAAGCAGGTTCAGGCAGGTCAAGAAATTTGCATGAGGTCACACAACTAAAAGTAACTCCCTTGAATGAACCTGATTCTCCAGCTCTCAAGCCCAAATCCTGTCCATAGCAACGCAGTGTCCAGCATGAGGGATCAGTTCCACAGTGCCTAGGCTGGGATTTCTCTCCCGATTGTAAATCATGTCTCTGTGCAATGGGAACCTCAGTTGCAAACCAGAGAGAGGAAAGACTCCAGGACCCCACTCTATACCAAGCTGCTTAGGGGGAAATCTGAGCATCACCACCACCACCCCAATCTCTTTCTGGGAACCATGTAGGGTTGTGGGCAGAGCAAGCTGCAAGGACTGGGTCCACCCTCAGGAGCCTGGAAGCTCTGAAGAGCTTTTGATCCCTCTGGACACTCCTGCTGGTCCTCTGTCCATTATCATCTGTGTCCCTCCAATCTGGTCTCAGAGGTGAACTCTGTGAACCGCCCAAAGAGGCCCCTGCTACCTCTTTGTTCAGGGACAATGGCTGTGGTAACAAAAGAAAATCAGATGCAGGTGAAGGTTTATTTTTAACATTTCTGAGGCCGAATGGGAATTTAACATGAGAATCAGAGTTTTGCTGCCCTCGATTTCCAAAAGTGGTGCTTTTGGCTAGCCGGAACTCCAGTGTGCTTGGATCCTTTCCAAGGGCTGTGGGTGGGGGTGGGTGGGGTAGACAGTGTAGTTTTCCTGGGCCTTCTTTTGGCAAGAAATAGACGTTTGGGAGCTGGGAATGTAGCTCAGTTGTTAGAGTGTGTGGTTGGCCATGCCTGTAATTTAAGATCGTTCTTGGCCATATGACAATTTTGAGATCAGCCTAGGCTTTGTGGGACCTATCTTAAAAACAAGTAAGTAAATAAATAAATAAGTAAAAAAAAAAAAACGTTTATTTTTGTTTGGAGTTAGAGTTGAGCTTGTCCTCCTTGATGTGACCAGTTTAGGAAGCCAGGCTGCTCAGGCCACCCCCTATATCTACTTTACATTTCAATCAAATCAGATTGACACTTGGATACAAATGTGTAATGAAGGGGAGATTTGTTGGGCACAAAGGCACGTGGCTTTAGTTACAGTTGGGAGGCTGAGACAGGAGGGTTGTGTATTCTGCTTAGAAAAAAAAAAAACCCCAAAACAATCAACCAAGCAAACAAAACAACAAGAAAAAAAGGACCGTTCTTTGAACCCCGCAGCCAACTCCTTGGCCTTACTCTTTTCTTGGTCCCTGTGGAAGCTCCCAGGTTGGCCTGGGAGGCCTGGGAGCTGCTGCAGGTAACTTACCTGCCAAAGACTTAACCCTCTTTTGGCTTACCTCACTGGCTCCTCATCAGCTGTGCTCGGTGAGGGGGGCGTCAGCTCAGAGCTGTTCCTCAGTGGCAGAGTGCATCACTGCTCCAAAGCTTATTGGCTGTCCATTGCCCTGTGGTGTATCAGCATTCATTTTCTTTTCTTTTTTTAAGATTTACTTTATGTATATGAGTGTCTATCTGCATGTACACCTTTACGTCAGAAGAGGGCATCAGATCCCACCATAGATGGCTGTGAGACACCATCTGGTTGCTGGGAATTGAACTCCGGACTTATGGAGGAGCAGCTGGTGCTCTTAACCTCTGAGCCATGTCTCTCTAACCTCCTGAACATTCATTTTCTTTTCCCTGATTTTTGCCATATTTGGGGTGAGGTGAGGGGAGTGGGAGATCATCTAGTGCTGGCTTTCTCCCGAGAACAACAGCTTACATTTATTTTTCATATCTGGATCCAGAAATGAGAAGTTACAGGCTCATGGTAGCCACGATTGCAATAGAATGTTTCAAGGAAATAAAACAATTACTAGAAATGATTAAAAAAAAAAAGAGTGGCTTGCTCGTTTTTATGGACGTAAAGCTAAAGTGGCCTGATTGGAAATAATTCCCCCCCCCCCCTTTCTTTCCATTCTTGCACCAGCAAGTTTGGGCAGAGAGCGGCCTGAGAAAGAGGGGAGGGAGGAGAAGGCAGCCTTTCTTCTTCACCTAGTAAATGTGCTTTGTTTGGAAAGTGGGAAAGATGGGGCCGTGACAGGAAGGGAAGTGTGGGGTGAGGCGGCAGAGTGGAAAAGCATGTCTGAGTAGGGCCGCAGCAGGCTTTAAGGCTCGCTCTCTCAACAGACAGGCTGGGAACTGAGCCCTCCTTACCATCATCTCTACCCTCCAGCAGCTCTGCGGTCCTCTGACTGGTCAGGCCACCACCATCCTGCACTTCTGGATGGAGAGATTGGCAGTCCCCGAATTCCTGTCCCCGGCTAGCAGCACTTACTCCATGTACCCCGCAGCCCCCCATTTTTGTCACCAGCAGCTCCTATAATACTCAACATGGGTGAACTCAAGGCCACACCTCTCACAGGCCACTTCTTTTGTTTTCTGCGTCTTGGCTTCTCCTCCTTCTCCCTCTCCTCCTCCTTCTCCTCTTCCTGTCTTTTTGAGATAGTGTCTCACTATGCAGCCATGGCTGACCTAGGATTTACTCTGTAGACTAAGCTGGCCTTGAACCTGTAACTACGCTTCTGTCTTCTTCCTCAGTGCTGTGACTAAGTACTTTTGAGCCCCCACACCCAGCCTGTTCTCTCACTCAAAAAAATTAACCCTTTGAAAATTTCATACAATTATTTCCATCATATTTACACCCCATTCCTTCCCGATCCACTCTACCTATGTACCCCTCCCCCAGCTTCCTGTCCTTTTTATTTTTAGTATCCCATTGGCTCCATTTGTGCTGCTCACGTACTCCTGGATGTGGTGTCATCTGCTGGAGCATGGCCAGCTCACCCGTAGCCACAGCATTCGAGAAAACAGACTCACAGACTCTCCCTCCCCAAAAGCCGTCTACTGGCCATGGCTTCTCAGTTAGGGGTGAGAGCTCAAGAACGTGTTTCCACTCCACGCTAGAGTATTAACGGGCTTGATCTCAGGCAAGCCTTGAGCAGACAGTCTCAGCGGCTAGGAGTTCACAAGTGCAGTGCTTCTCTCTTTCTCTCTCTCTCTCTCTCTCTCTCTCTCTCTCTCTCTCTCTCTCTCTCTCTCCTTTTTGAAACAAGGTCTCTCTGTTTCTAGCCCTGGCTGTCCTGGATCTCGCTCTGTAGACCAGGCTGGCCTCGAACTCACAGAGATCGGCCTGCCTCTGCCTCCGGAGTGCTGGGATTAAAGGCGTGCGCCACCACCGCCCGACTCATCTCTATTTTAACAAGGACTTTGCCTGAGCACAGGAGTGGAGTCACCACTGATTCTTCTGTTACTTCCACGTCTTTCGTCAAAAAGTCTTTTACATTATTTTCTTATGGTTTGAACCCGAAGGAAGTACTGCTTTTGTGACCATTTGTAGAAGAATGAACTGAGGCTTGGTAGGCTGCAGGGCAGAATCTGGGCTGAGGTCTGAGCAGTGTGGCTCCAGAACCAGGACATGTGACCGTGAGTCCATTGCATATCGGTGCAGCCAGCCCACACGGATCTTAGTCGCTTTGCCACACGCCCTAAGCACCCCCCACCCAGGCTTTTTTTCCCTTGGGAATGCCCTTCTCTTTCTTATGTCACCCTTATTTCTGACAGAGGCTCCCTCCCCCCATGAGAAGGAAATGGGATCTGGACTTAGTTCTCTGTTTAAGTCTCACTTTCCATCTGTCAAACCCCTCGTCGACTCTCAGTTCCCTCATGTCTCCGTGGCGCATCGCTGTCTCCCTCCCAGCTATTCAGTTCCCCCATGTCTCCCTCCCAGCCATCCTGAGCACAGATGCCTGTGAATGTCCTTTGCAAGCTCTCCAGATGCAAACAAACCCCTTCCGTGTCTTGAAGCAAGGGTACTTCTATGCTGTCCGCATTTCAGCAAAGCTTGCTTACACACTCTCTTGAGCAAATGCCTCTTTCAAACCTCAGCGTCCTCTTCTGGGGCGCGGACAGAATATGCCTGCTTTATAGGTTAGTTGGGGGGATTAAACACAAGAGTGTTTTTTAAAGAAGTGGACAAAAAGTGGACATTGTGTGTTCTTCAGCCCTTGATCTTTCTTCAACTGCTGGTGAAACATTATTTCTGCCTCGTGTTAGAAGGGGAATAGTCCGAGATCACACCTTCCCACTCCCCCCATTCTCTGAGTGAAGGACATTCGTCTCCTGGTTTAATTCCGCATCAACAGTGTGTTATTTGTTTATCAAAGAAAGACACCATGCAGGTTCCCTTTTGTCGCCCGCGTGCGGCCCTCCACCAACAGCCCCAAGCCAGTTCCGAAGCGGCAGAACATTTTGCAGACTTCGCAGCTCTGTGACCCTCGGAGTGCTTGTTCAGCTGAAATGACTTGTGTCTGGCCCAGGCCTTCTCTTTTGACTTTGGCAAGCGCACAAGGGAGTGAAAAAAGCTGGGTTAGTGTTAGGGCTGGGATTAGAACAGATCATACCGTTAACACTTCTCTCTTTGCTAACTATATGAAGTTCAAGAAAAGCTTTCTGGGGAATGGCACCAATTCATTTGCCAAAAGCTGAGATGGGCCAAGGAAGATGTAGTCAGCATTTGGAACTGCCTTGCCTTAGAATTTGACAGCCAAGGTGGGGGAGAAGAATCTGCTGGGGAGCGGGCGACCATGTGGGTAGTTGCAGAAGGAATCTGGAAGGATTCAAGATGCTGAACAGGCTTGGCTCCTGGCACTCCCGCCCCCACAATGTCTCTCAAGCCATCTTTCTCTCTTCCAGCACAGAACCCTGACCAGGTCCTTGTCACCCTCACCAACCAGAGCTATAATTTCTGATGCATCTCCTTGTCCCCTTGTCTGTCCTGAACCCTGACCCCGTTTTTATGAAGGCTGTTCAAGCCTCCCCAGTGCTTATCAAGTCTAAGTGTCACCTTTTAGCAGTGTTCAAGCCCCTCCCCCCAGAAGTCATACTACATTCTCTCCTCAAGTCATCCTTCATTTTCTCCGAAGACTCTAGTACCAGCCAGCTAGGTCCATGCCATCCTCCAGATGTGACATGACATACCCATTCTAGCTGACCTACTCTGGTGCCTCGCCCAGATTGCCCCGTGTCTGTCTTTGTCCTGTGGGGCCAGGTTCAAATATTGCCTCTTCTGCAAAGCTCTTCTCAGCTCCTCCACGCAAAGCTCACACCCGTTGGTCTATTCTGCAGACTCACGTACTGCACTTGTGTGTGTCAATATGGGACCTTGGGGACAAGAATATGCCTTGTTCATATTATGCACCTTCTACTTTGTGCCAACTGTCTTGTTCAGCATATGTTACTTTATTTATTATTTACTTAGCAAGCTGATGGGACAAACTCCCATGATGCCAGGAAAGAGCCAGAGCAGTACCCTGAGTGTATGACTGTGTCAGGCTCACTGATTCTGTCCACACAGGGTATGGCTTATGCCTCTGTGTTCATCATGGGTAGCTACTCACTGTGAACATGTCTGTCTCTAAGAGAGCATCCCAGTTGGCAAGCTTTTTAGCCCAATTAAGTTTCCTGCATTAGTTACTTTCCTGGTCACATCATGTCCACAGTCATGAATGTTATCCTTCAGCCCACTTTCTCCTTTTGATTCATTCCAGGACCCCAGACCATGGGGTGGTGCCACCTACATTCAGGGTGGGCCTTCACACGTCAGTTAAGCTCTCTGGAAACACCTTCATGATCACTCCTAGAAATGTGACTAGATTTTAAATCTAGTCAAGTTGACACTGAAGATTGGTCATGACACTCACAAGAGTTATCTTCATTGTGTGACAGATCCTCTGGGGACTCTGGGGCACATTCTCATTGTGGTAATGAACCTCACATGAAGGTCTTAGTGGACGAGAGTCATATACAAGGCATGAAGCTTGATAGGTTCTGCTAAGTCTGGGAGCATCAAGGTAGGCTTTCTGGAGGAGGTGATTGTGAAACTGAACGTTAAAGGATGTATAGGAGTTAGGCAGAGGTGGTAGATGTAACGGCCATGGGTATTCAGAACTGGAAGATCATTGGTGGAGTGGAGAGGAGGGATCTATCAGTGAGGAGGATGTTGGCATGTGAGATGGTTTTGGAAGTTAGACATAGCAATTTAGGATACTGCTGTGGGATGTCGTTCTATATGCTGTGAATATGTGTTGCTCTGATTGGTTGATAAATAAAACACTGATTGGCCAGTAGCCAGGCAGGAAGTATAGGTGGGGCAAGCAGAGAGGAGAATTCTGGGAAGAGGAGGGCTGAGTCAGGAGTCGCCAGCCAGACACAGAGGAAGCAAGATGACAAGGCAGAACTGAGAAAAGGTACCAAGCCACATGGCTAAACATAGATAAGAATTATGGGTTAATTTAAGTGTAAGAGCTAGTCAGTAATAAGCCTGAGCTAATGGCCAAGCAGTTATAATTAATATAAGCGTCTGAGTGATTATTTTATAAGCGGCTGCAGGGCTGGGCAGGACCCGAGAAACTTTCCAGCTACAGGATACAACCTGGAGAAACATCTGGGCAGAGGAACAGTGTGAGAAAACACACAGAAGAGTAGACAGCTTGCTGTAATGTTCATCTCCAAGAAGGTTATCACCAGGCTGTGGGAGATAGACTGTGGGAGAAGTGGGATTGGAGAGAGGCAGTAGTAGTCTGGGTCAGGGAGGGTCTCCATGTCTCCTGAGAGTTAACTGAATGACATGGTAAGACTTGCATTCTGTCCAGGTTCCAATGATCTTTACCTACAGCGAGCTCTGCAGACCTGGAGACAGGGACTCCTACTGACCTCTGTATTAACTAGAAAGACTCAGCAGGTTGCTCACTTCTTTCTTTTCTGGTTCCATGCTGGTATGATCAAACTAACTCACCTAGTAGCAAAGGGAGGAATTTAGGTAATCTGGGGCCCCACCATGCAGACATGCAGTCCAAGAACAAAGAGTGCTTTCTATCTAGAAAAATAGTCAGGAGACATTCCTCCTCTGAAGGAACAGCCTGCACATTCCCTTCCTTGCTATGCGTTCTTAGAAAGTGAAATTCTGCACATAGGGCCATTCTGATGGGCCAGGGGCATGCTGGGAATTGAGAGGCTCCTGGCCTCCCCCAAATTAGCCGGAGTCTTAAGCCATCGTCCACAGGAGAGAACTGTGATATTGCCTATTAGCCTCCTCCTGAGCCCAGAGGTTGGTCCAGTCATCGTCTCTCTGCTCCTTAGCTCTGGCTTTGCCAGAGATGAGAGTCTGCTAGAATGTGGGACTCCTGACCGGGCTGGTAAATACTTCAGTCCTGGGGATCTTGGCTTCTATGCAACATATACAAGAAGGGCTCTGGAGTCAGCTCGTCCCTTTCTGGGTTGTCTCCATTTTCAGTCTGTCTTGAGCTTTGTGATTCCAAGTTGTCCCTAGCTCCACGAGGCTACCTATTTAGTTGGTATCTAATGAGAAATGGGCAATAATTTCTTTCTCAGGTCCGCTAGCAACAGCTTCATAACGCACTACTGTCTTTCACCAGGTTCTGCGCCCATTTCTGAGCTCACCATTGCCGCGATGGCGGAAGGAACTGATGAGCATGCGGCTGGGTTTCCTGCTCCATTGTTAAACTATGGCTAGTGTCTTGGGTGCTTTCCTGGCTGCCGTGACAAAATGCCCGACTAAAGTACCTTTGCAGACCATGGTTATTGACCTCCGACTCATCGTCGGAGGGTGCTGGCCTCCACGCTGGGGAAGGCAGCAAGAGCAAGAGCAGCTCTAGCTGTGGCGGAGGATGGTGAGGCATGGCCACACCTCACCCACAGTCAGGGAGCAGAGACTGATGAACGCTGCTGCTCAGTCCGCTGCCTCTGTTTTTTTCCCCTATTTATCCAGTTCAGGACCTCAGCCCACAGAATGGTCCCGCCCACAGTCAGGGTGGGTCTTCCTTCCTCGGTTCATCCTCTCTGAAACCATCCTTCCAGGTAATTCTAAACCAAGCTGACAATGAAGTTGAACCGTCTCAGACAGCTCCTTCCGCCATCGTGGCAATGGTGGGCTCAGAAATGGTGAAAGACAGTAGTGCGTTATGAGGCTTTTGCTCGCGGTCCTGAGAAAGACATAATTGCCCATTTCTCATTAGACGCCAACTAAATAGGTAGCCTCATGGAGCTAGGGACAGCTTAGAATCACAAAGCTCAAGGCCGACTGAAAATGGAGACAACCCGGAAAGGGACGAGCTGACTCCAGAGCCCTTCTTGTATATGTTGCATGGGAGCCAAGATCCCCAGGATTGATGTGTTGACCAGCCCGGTCAGGAGTCCCACATTGGAGCCACAGGCTGGAGACTGGGTAGGGAATGGAGTTGTGTTTATCTGCCCGTTAACAGAAACCGGCGACAGAAGGAAGTAAAGTCAGATGGTAGGGGCCTCGTGGAGCATGGTGGCACACACTTGTAATCCTGGCACTTGGGAGGTAGAAGCAGGAGAATCAGTTGAAGGCCACCCTCAGCCACATAGCAAGTTTGAGACCAGCCCAAACTACATGGGATTCTACTTCAAAAAAATGTGAAAAAGACAGCAGGGTTCTAATTGTAATCTACAGCAACCCAAGGCAAGTGAAGTTTGGGGCTGGGGAGGAAGGAATTGGTGGAATGAATAGCTGAACAGACTTGGAGACAGCTTCTGAATCCTGGGGGATCTTTGCAAGTGACTCCATGATAAAACTGGAGGTTGTGTTGGTTGTAACTACTGCCTTTGCCTGTCTTACTCTGGAATATTTTAAATGAACTACCCCAGTAACTGGGCTAAGCCAATCATGATGTCTAAGCAATCAAAGCAGAACAATGTCAGCTCTTGGTGACATTGTTCAGCACTCGTAGCATACAGTCCTGGAGACACCTTACCTCAGGTCAGGGGAGACTCTGTTATTACCATGTACGTTGCTTCTTTTCTAAGTTCCAATTCTGATTTGATTTATCTCTCTGTGTGTATGTGTGTGTGCACATGCATGTATGTGTGTATGAGTGCTGGTGTCTGAGGATGCCCTGGAACTGGAGTTGGAGGCAGTTGTAACATAACATGGCTGCTGGGAACAGAACTCTGGTCCTCTGCAAGAACAGCGACCTTTCTTAAATGTGGAATCATCTCTCTACCCCTTATTTGTTTTTTTTTTTCAAAATGAATTTCTTTCTTTTTAAATTTTATTGTGTTCATGGTTTTGGCTCAGGGCCTGTTACTTTGTCTCAAAGAACCCAGATTGTTACAGACTCAAACACCTTCAGATTCTGCGTTTACTTTGGTTTTCTCTATATAGCTTCACACCACTAAGGGTTTGCAAGTGGAAGATGCCCTATCTTTAATGGCTCTAAAAGTCACAGGGAATGGCTTAATTGATCTACTATGAATAGCTTATTTGCTTAAGGCCATGCTATGTTCTGAATTAGCTATGGGCTAATTATCTCTTCTCTTGGATTAAACAGCCAGGGGACAGTGTTGACAGAGGAAGGGAATAAACATTGCTCCTGGCAGTGTGTGTGTGTGTGTGTGTGTGTGTGTGTGTGTGTGTGTGTGTCCTCTTTGCATCTTTGCTTACTACTATAATGCCTTTTGAAATAAAGTCCTTAGCTCTGGCCACCTTGAAGGCCTCAAGGAGTCCAGCACACGTCCCACAGGTGACCCCACCCATCCCACTGAACCCAGTCCCCTCAACCCAAGGACCATGCAGAACCACATACCCCCTATAGGCCTCTTGGACTAACTAAGAGCTTACTCAAGTGGACATGGAGAGCCGCACCAGAGGGCAGCAGAGAAGAGGACCATCGAGGGTTGTACTGACCCTTGGATAGTGTCTGTCTATATAAATAGCAGTTTCAAAAGACTAGGGGCAGGGCTTGTAGCCCTCAATACAATTTTCACCAAAGAAAACAAGGTCCTACCCCCCCCCTTTTTTTTTAAGTTGTCTTTTTAAAGATTTATTTATTATATATACAGTGTTCTGCCTGCACGACCAGAAGAGGGTGCCAGATCTCATTACAGATGGTTTCGAGCCACCATGTGGTTGCTGGGAATTGAACTCAGAACCTCTGGAAGAGCAGCCAGTGCTCTTAACCGTTGAGCCATCTCTCCAGCCCGGTCCTACCCCTCTTAAAGCTTAATTTGCTCCTAAACATTGTATACTTACACAGAAAGAAGAAAGGTAATTTGAACACGAAGAAAAAAAGATGCAATTAACAAACTACTTCAGATGCCCAAGACCCAGTGAAGAAATAAAAGTATCATGAAAAACCAATATAGTATATTGCTATACCCAAAGTTACTAATCCCGTAGTAATGAACCCCAATAAGAATAACTCTACAGAGTGAGTGCCATGACAGCTAAGGCTGTTAAACAGAGAAACCTTGTCTTGAAAAACCAGAGAGAGAGAGAGAGAGAATTGCTAAAGAAAAACTTAATTGAAATAAAAAACCCAATAACCCAAATAAAACCCTCAGTGAAGCTGGGCATGGTGGTGCACACCTCCAGCACTTGGGAGGCAGAAGCAGGCAGAGCTCTTATGAGTTCAAAGCCAAGTTGATCAAAGTAAGTCCTAGGCAAACAAACAAACAAACAAAACCCTCAGTTCAAAGCTCAAGAGTGGATAATGTAGAAAAAAATATCAGGGCTGGCTGGATGACAAGGTAAAGAAATCACATCGAAAATGTCAATAATAAGGTTATACACATCCATGAACAGAACACGAGAGTGCTTTGGAACATTATGAAAAGACCTACCCTCAGATTATGGGCACAGAAGAAGGAGAAGAACACCATCTCTAAGAGATAGACTATATTTTTTGTAAAATCATAGAAGAAAAATGTTCACAGCTAGAGAAAGAGGTGCCCACCTAGGTACAAGAGGCCTATAGAAATCCAAATAGAAGACCAGAAAATACAGTTCCCACAGCATATTGTGCTTAAAACATTAAAAACACAGAAGTAAAAAAGGATATTGAAAGTTGAAAGAGAGAAAGGCAGGCCCACCAGAACAACACCTAGGTTGTTGTTTTGTCGTTTTGTGTTTCTGGACAAGGTTTCTCCATGTAGCCCTGGTTGTCCTGGAACTCCCTCTGTAGATCAGGATGGACTTAAACTCAGAGATCCATCTGCCGGAGTCCTGGGATTAAAGGTGTACACCATGACTGCCTAGATATAACACCTGGTTTTGGGGCAGAACTTTTAAAGCCAGAAGGATGTGGAAAGATTTATTCCGTGTTCTGCAAGAGCACAACTGTAAACACAGGCAAAATTTCCATCAAAATTGAAGAAAAAAATTTCTCAATAAAAACAGATTAAAGGGGCTAGATGGGTCAGTGGTTAAGAGTACTGGCTGTTCTTCTAAAGGACCTAGATTTGATTCCCTGCACCCACATGGTGGCTCACAACCATCTGTAACTCCAGTTCCAGGGAATCTGATGCTTCCTTCTGGCCTCTGCAGGCACCAGGCACATGTGTGATACACAAACACGCATGTAGGCAAAACACCCATATATATATATATATATAAAATAAAAGTTTAAAAAGTAAACTAAAGGGCTGGAGAGATGGCTCAGCAATTAAGCACTGGCTGTTCTTCCAGAGGTCCTGAGTTCAATTCCCAGCAACCACATGGTGGCTCTCAACCATCCGCAATGAGATCTGGTGCCCTCTTCTGGCCTGCAGGCATGAAGGTAAGCAGAAAACTGTATACATAATAAATAAATAAATCTTTAAAAAAAAAAAAAAGATAAACTAAAAGAATTTATGACCACTAAACAATCCCTACAGAGGATACTGGAAAGATTACTTCTGTGTGAAGAGAAGAATAAACACACCCAAGAAGTTACAGGAAATAAACAACGCAGGACAGGTAAGCAAAAGAGGTCTAGGAAAATAACCACAGAATCAACAAAATGACCGGAATGCATATCTTCCAACAACTCTTAATATTAATGGATTTAATTCCTCAATAAAAAGACACAGACTAGCAAATTGAATTAGAAAACAAGATCTATCTTTTTGCTGCCTCCAAGAAACACACCTCACTCCCACATGTGGTGACACATGCTTTTAATCCCTTTAAACTCAGGAGGCAGACAGAGGTGGATCTCTGAGGCCAGTCTGGTCTACAGAGTGAGTTCCAGGATAATCAGGGCTAAGAAACCCTGTCTTGAAAAACAAACAAACAAACAAACAAACAAAAGAAATAAAGAAAAGAAAAGAAACACATCCCACTGTCAGTCAGTCATAGATACTATCACAGGGTAAAAGGATGGAAAAGGTATTCCAAGCAAATGGAACCAAGAAACAAACAGGCATTGTTATTCTACTGTCTGACAAAACAGACTTCAAAACAAAACTAATCAGAAGAGATAAGGAAGGCCACTTCATACTCTTTAAAGGAACACTCCACCAAGAGGACATCACTATTCTAAACACATATGGACCAAACCCAACTTCACTAAAAAATATAATGTTATGAGCCTGGAGAGATGGCTTAGTGGTTAAGAGCACAGACTGCTCTTCCTGAGGATCTGAGTTCTATTCCCAGCACCTATATCATCAGATGGCTTACAAATGCTCACCTCAGACCTCTGTGGGCACTTACATTCATGTGCACATACCCACACACATACACGTAATTAAAATAATAAAAATAAATCTTTAAAGATTTTATATATAATACTAGAACTAAAACTACAGATTAACCCAAATACAGTGACAATGAGTGACTTTAATACCCACTGTCACTCATAGGTAGGCCATCTAGACAGAAACTAAACAGAAAAACATAAGAGTTAAATGGTATTCTTTTTTTTTTTCAAGACAGGGTTTTGCTGTGGGATGTTCTGTATGTCAAATGTGTTGCTGATTGGTCAATAAATAAATCACTGATTGGTCAGTGGCCAGGCAGGAAGTATAGGCGGGACAAGGAGGAGAATAAAGCTGGGAAGTGGAAGGCTGAGTCAGAGAGACACTGCCAGCCGCCATGATGACAAGCAGCATGTGAAGATGCTGGTAAGCCACAAGCCATGTGGCAAGGTATGGATTAATGGAAATGGATTAATTTAAGCTGTAAGGACAGTTAGCAAGAAGCCTGCCACGGCCATACAGTTTGTAATCAATATAAGTCTCTGTGTTTACTTGGTCGGGTTTGAGCGGCTGCGGGACTGGCAGGTGAGAGAGATTTGTCCTGACTGTGAGCCAGGCAGGAAAACTCTAGCTGCAGGGTTTCTCTGTGTAACTTTGCGCCTTTCCTGGAACTCACTTGATCTCGAACTCACAGAGATCCACCTGGCTCTGCCTCCCGAGTGCTGGGATTAAAGGTGTGCGCCACCACCACCCGTCATTAAATGGTATTCTAAATCAAACAAACTTAATTGTCTGTTTTAGGGTTTCTATTGCTATCAAGAGACACCAGGACCATGGCAACTCTCATAAAGGAAAACATTTCATTGAGGTGGTGGCTTACAGTTTCAGACGTTTAGTCTGTTATCCTCATGGCAGGGAGCATGGCAGATGGGAGTATGGTTGTGAGCAGGCAGACATGGTGTTGGCTACATCTTGATCAGAAGGCAACAGGAAGTGGTCTGTCTCACTGGGTGTAGCTTGAGCATATATGAGACCCCAAACCCACCTCCACAGTGACATGCTTCCTCTAATAAGGCCACACCTCCCATTAGTGCCATTCCCCTTTGGGGCTATTTTCTTTCAAAACCACTATACTGTCCTACTAGTTTTACGTCAACTTGATACAGTTGAAGTCATTTAAGAGGGGGGAATCTCAATTGAGAAAATGCCTCCATAAGATTGGGCTGTAGGCAGACAAGCCTATAAGGCACTTCCTTAATTAGTGACTGATGGGAGAAGGCCAAGCCCATTGTGAGCAGGAATAGCTCTGGATTGGTGGTCCTGAGTCCTATAAGAAAGCAGGTTGAGCAAGTCATGAAGAGCAAGTCAGTAACTACCACTCTGTGGCCTCTGTTTCAGTTCCTGCCTCCAGGTTCCTGCCCTATTTGAGTTCCTGCCCAGACTGCCTTGGATGATGAACTGTGACGTGGAAGAGTCAGCAAAATAAACCCTTTCCTCTCCAAGTTGCTTTTGGTCATGGTGTTTCCTCACAGCAATAGAAACACTAACTAAGACACTAACACATCTACAAACCATTCTACTAAAATATCAAATAATGCACATTCTTCTCAGCAGTCCATGGAACTTTCTCCAAAATTAATCATGTATTAGGATACAAAGCAAGTCCCAACCAATGTAGAAAACTAAAATATCATCCTTCACCCTATTGAACCACAGTGGACTAAAGGTAGACATCAACAGCAATAGAAATTACAGAAAGTGCTGGGCAGTAGTGACACACACCTTTAATCCCAGCACTCGGGAGGCAGAGCCAGATGGATCTCTATGAGTTCGAGGCCAGCCTGGTCTACAGATCGAGATCCAGGACTGTGGTATTGTGTTTCCCAAAATATTGTGTACCTTAATAAACTTATCTGGGGTCAGAGAACAGAAAAGCCACTAGTTAGGCAGTGATAGCACACGCCTTTAATTCTAGCATTCCAGAGGCAGAAATCCATGAGTTCAAGGATACAGACAGGCATGGTGACTCATCACGCCTTTAATCCCCGAAAGCAAGCCTTTAATCCCAGGGAGTGGTGGTAGAAAGCAGAAAGGTATATAAGGCGTGAGGACCAGAAACTAGCAGCATTTGGCTGGTTAAGCATTTGGCTGGTTAAGCATTTTGTCTGGTTAAGCATTTGGCTGGTTAAGCATTTTGGCTGGTTAAGCTTTTAGGTTTCAAGCACAGTTCAGCTGAGAGCCATTGGGATGAGGACACAAGCTTCCAGTTTGAGGAAACAAGATCAGCTGAGAAGTTGGCCAGGTGAGGTTAGCTGTGGCTTGTTCTGTCTCTCTGCTCTTCCAGTGTTCAACCCAATACCTGGCTCAGGTTTGATTTTATTAATAAGACTCTTTAAGATTCCTGCTACACAGGACAGTCACCAAAACTACACAGAGAAACCCTGTCTTGAAAAACAAACAAACAAACAAAAAACAAAAAACAAAAACAAACAAAAATTACAGAAAGTAACAGATGCATGGAGAGTAAACAACATACCACCAGATGATAACTGGGTCGAGGAAGAAATCAAAGAGGAAATTCAAAAATTCCTAGAATTAAATGGAAATAAAAACAATATACCAAAATCTATGAAACGTAATGAAGGCAGTCCTAAGGGGAAAGTTCTCATCAGAACAATTAATAACTTAATGATGCATCTGAAAGCTTTGGAAAAACAGGAACAAATAGGAGATGGGAAGAGATAATCATATCAGGGGTGAAATTAATGAACTAGAAATTTAAAAATATAAATAATCAAAGAAACAAAAAGTTCTTTAAGACTATTAACACAGTTGTCAATTCTTTAGCTTTATTAATTGAAAGAAAGAGAAAGAAGACTCAGTAAAATTAGAGACATAAAGGAGACATTATAATGATACTGAGGAAATTCAGAGAATTGTAAGGACACACTTTAAAAATTTATATACTATAGTAGGGTACAAATGATCTGATTGGGGAAATGGGAAAAGGGGGCTTTATAGGGAGGAAGGCTAGAAGAAGCAAACACAAAAGGAGGGAGGCTGGTAAATAACAACAAGGATGTCTGAAAAAGTCATAAGCAATCATACTATTAATTACTAAAAAAATTACAATACATATAATTCTGTGTATCAATATACATATATAGTTTAAATGAACTTTGGGGCTGAAAATTACCCCCCAGGAACCAAAGACCACCTGATAAAAACCTCAATACTAGACGAGAAAAGCTCTCTTTTGATCTGTTGGTCAGGATTTTCCAAGGGACTCCCAACACATTACAGACTACTACTAATGTCCTTGGTTACCTACCAAAAGGTGGACGTCCCTATTGCATAAGACACTGTGCGTTCAGAAACAGGGCCAGAGACTCCTTCACTGGAACTGACCTGAACCCCGCCTCCCTGAGGACCAGCTTTCATGGTAACAGAAGGCACCATGTAAGCTTCCAAAGGAGGAAAGCAACTTACAGTCATACCCAGCTAAGACACCTTGAATCACAAGAATGGCCAGTATGACATGATGATATCCTAAATGTGCAGCAGTGGCACATTTACCATGGCAGTAACCAACAGTTCTCTAACTGAACTTAGGACCTACTCAACAAGAGGGAAACCATGCCTGGTACTGGAAACCCAGCCAACAACTCAGTCCTAACGAAGTGATGGATCTTGGAAGAGAACCTACAGCTACCACTTGACTAGACCAGCATAATCCCTACTAACATTCTAAACATTTATCTTTATATCCACAGATAAGTGTGGTCCTTACCCTTCATCAAGGAAACTTCTCTTTGCAACAGATGGAGACCATTACAGAAAACCACCACCAGTCAAAATGCAGAATTGTGGAGCGCAGTCCCAGTGGATATGTCTACAAAACATTCCCAAAATAAGGCTCAGGAAACATTGTGGGAGAGGGGGTGGAAAGTTGTAAGAGCCAGAAGACCAAGGAGTTTTCTGTAAGAGCGCGTCTCCTACTAATGTCAGATGCTACACTCATAAAGTCCCATCAACATGACTACCTAAGCATGAGCTGAACAAGGAGGATACCAAAGACACGGCAAAGTGGATTGAGCCTACAAGGCCTCAATATTCATATCCATACATATACACATATATATGCATGTAATAACAATAAGAAAAAGGCCATAAATATGAAAGAAAGCAAGGAAGAGTACATGGGAGGGCTTGGAGAGAGGAAATAGAAGAGAGAAGTGATGTAATTATAATTTCAAAAATAAAAAAATATAATTTCCTACCAAGCTAGAAAATCTAAAAGAAATCAATGGATTTCTAGATTCATATGATCTACCAAAGTTAAACCAGGATGAAGTAAAATAATTTAAATACACACATAACAACCAATGAGATAGGAGAAGTGACTTAAAAAAAATCTCTGAACTAATAAAAGCTTAGGGCCAGATGGACTTAGCACAAAATCCTTTAAGACTTTCAAAGAACCAACATCAATACTCCTCAAATCAGTATCTAAAATAAAAAAGGAAGGAATACTTCCAAATTATTTTTATGAAGTCAGTATTATCATGATATCCAAACCAGATAAAACTCAACAGAAAAAGAATAGTAAGGGTCAATCTCCCAGATGAACAAAGAGGCAAAAATTCTCAATAAAACACTTGGAAACTGAATTTAAGAAAATATCAAAAAGACCGTCCACTACTATGAAGTGAACTTCATCCCAGAGATGTGGAGATGGCTCAACATACTTAAATCAATAAATATCACTTACCACATGAATAGACTCAAAGACAGAAACCACATGATCATTTTGTTAAATATAGAAAAAGCCTATGACAATATTTAATATCACTTTATGATAAAAGTCCTGGAGATTTTAGGAACACAGGGACATACTTAAATATAATAAAAGCATTCTACAGCAAGCAAGCTCACAGCAACATCATGCTAAATGCAGAAAAACTCAAAGCATTTACACTAAAATTAAGAACAAGATAAAGATGTCTACTTCCTCCACTCCTGTTCAATATAGTGCTTGGAGTCTTAGTTGGATATATATATATATATGAGAGAGAGACAGACAGACAGATGGACGGAGGGAAGGAGGGAACAAATAGAAAAGCAAAAGGTAAAATATTTAAAGTACCCTTATTTGCATATGATGCGATTCTATATACAAAAGGCTCTAAAGACTCCACTCTACAGCCGGTAAGCATATTTCACAAAGTAGCAGGGTACAAAATGGACACACAAAAATTAACACCCTTCCTATATCCCAACAACAAACCTACTGAGAAAGAAATCAGGGGGAAAAATCCCATTCACCATTGCCTCAAAAAGTATTGGGATAAATTTAACCAAGGAAGTGAAAAACTCATACAATAAAAACTTTAAGACACCAAAGAAAGAAATTGAAGACAAAATTGAAGACAATATCAGAATATGGAGAGAATATCTGTACTCATGGATCCATCTGATTAATATTGTGAAAATGCTATCATGCCAAAAGCAATTTATAGATTCAGCGCAACCCCCATATCCTCAAAATTCTAACATAATTCTTCACAGAAGTTGAAAAAAAAAAACCTTAAATTTTGAAGGAAAATTTGAAAGATCAAGGAGAGACAAAACAATCATGAATGATAAAAGAATGATTGGCTGATTTCAAGTTATAAAATAAAATAGCAATAAAACCAGCATGGTACTAGAGTGCAATAGACACATTAATCAATGGAAAAGAATTGAGAACCCAGACATGCTTTTATCTGGGTTATAGATATACTATGCTTCTACAGTCACTTGATGCTTTTATAAAGATGGAAAAATTGGAGAAAAACCAGCTTCTTCAACAATGGTACTGACCAAACTGGATAGGAACATGTAGAAAAATGAAACTAGATCCTTAGGGCTCACCTACACAAAGTACTGAATTGAGAACCTCAGCATAGGGCCTGAAACCCCAAATCTGATAGAGGAGGACATAGGGAGTCAGTTCAACTTATAGGCACAGGAAAAGACTTTCAGAACAGGACCCCAATATTACAGATGTTAGTACTGACAGCAAAAAAAAAAGGAACCCCAAGAAACTAAAAAGCTCCTCTGTGACAAAGGATGTCACCATTTGAATGTTGAGGTAGTATGCAGAATGGGGAAAATCTTTACCAGCTATGTATCTGACAGAGGCTTGATATTTAGAATATACAAAGAACTTGAAAAACTAAACATCAAGAAGACAACCCAATTAAAAATTGAGCCATGGAACTAAACAGTGAGGAAAGAAAGAAAGAAAGAAAGAAAGAAAGAAAGAAAGAAGAAAGAAAGAAAGAAGGAAGGAAGGAAGGAAGGAAGGAAGGAAGGAAGGAAGGAAGGAAGGAAGGAAGAAAGAAAGAAAGGAAGGAAGAAAGAAGGAAAAAAGGGAGGGAGGGAGGGAGGGAGGAAGGAAGAAAGAAATACAAATGGCTGAGAAATGTTTTTTTTTTTTTAACATCCAGCATCTTTAGTCATCAGTGAAATGAAAATTAAAACTACTTTGAGACTTCATCGTCATCCAGTCAGAATGGTTAAGATTGAAAACTGACAACAAACAGTATGAAATGTTGGCATGATATGGGGAGAGGGGAACTCTTAATCACTCTCAAGGGGAAGGCGAACTGGTTCAGCCACTATGGAAATCAGCGTAGAGTTTCCTTAGAAAGCTATGAATAGATCTACCACTATCATATATGTCACTTCTGGGCATTCCCAAAGGATTCTAAATCCTACCGCAGAGGTACTTGTTCATCCATGCTCATTACTGCTGTGTTCACAACAGCTAGGAAAGAGAATCAGCCTAGATGTCCATCAATGAATGAATGGATAATAAAAATGGAGTTCATATACACTATGAAATATTATTTAGCCATCAAGAAAAATGAAATTATGAAATTTTCAGGTAAATGGATGAAGCTGGATTGATCGTTCTGACTGAGGTAACCCAGACCCGAAAAGACCACACTGCATATTCTCTTTCATATGTGAATGCTAGTTTTCATTTTTTGAGATTTTTATTTATTTTTCTTTTAGGTGGTTGGGTGTTTGGTCTGTGCACCAAACACATGGAGTCCCCCAGAGGCAGGAAGAACCTGTCAGATCCCCTAGAACTGGAGTTACAGATAATTGTAAGCTGTCATGTGGGTGCTGGGACTTGAACCCTGATCTTCTGGAAGAATGAACAGTCGGAGCTCATGACTGCTGAGCCATCTCTCCAGCCCAGATGCTAGTTTTGAAACACTCTGGACCTGTGTGTTAAATTGGAGTATCCAGAGACAGCAGCAAAGTACTAAGGGGCCGTGGGGGAGTCTCAAGGGAATGGGGGATAGAATGAAGGTAGTCTGAAGAGGGCAAGGAACAGCAGAACAGGAGGGGTGGGTGGGGGTGGAAGGCCAGGGTGGGGGAGGATAGCCAGCACTAAAGACCTTTGAAAAAGCCATGTGGAAACCCCTTACTGTAGCAGTCCCCTAAACAAATACATACACATATATGAAAGGGGTTTCTGTGTAGCTACCCTGTAATGGGACAATGCCTCTCCCCAGACACCATAGACTACCAAATAAGAAGCCCAGTGTTAAGTATGAGTTACCTCTTTTCAAGTTGTTGGTCAATGTGGTTCCACAGCCCCTCGTCAAAAAAGAATATTACAAGGTATTGCCTTTGCTTTCAGTTACCCTCTAGAATTTGATGGTAAGAGTCTGTTGCTAGAGGCACCACATATTGAAGTCACAGAACAGTGAGAAGTCAAGCTAAATGGGAGGTTTAATCACTACTAGATAGCTTTCAAAGTGCTGGACGTTTCTGTGCATGCTGGAAGCTTCTGTGCACACTGTTAGGGAAGTCTTACCCAGCTGTGACCCCTGCAGCTACAATAACAACCAGCTTGCCAATGTGTGCTCACTGGTGGAAAAGTGGTACAAGTATTGTGGGAATAACCAACCACATTCTTATCAGATTTAAAGTCCTCTCCACAAGACAAAACTGTTACCTAGTACCCTTAATTGGGCCAAAAACCAGTGACTGGCTAGGTCATAGGCGCCAGGGGAAAAACTAACACTTTTATTCTACTAAATAGACACAGTAATAAATTATATATGTTCTTATCTTTATACCACAGATCAATGCGTTTCTCTACCCTGACTAAAAAAAAAAAGTTCCTTTTTGCAGTAGATGGCAACTAATGCAGAGAACCACAAATGTCCACCTGTAGAGAATAAGAGACTGCGGGTTGGTCAGCTCTAAGTGGGACCTTTATATCACAATGCCCTCTGCCTCAAGGCTCGGGGATCGCTGTGGAAGAGTAATGATTCTAAGAACCAGAAAGAGTAGAGGCCCACAGGGCAACAGTGTTTGCTGGATGTGACAGGGCCTTTGTACACATGAACTCAGAGCATCTGGGACCTGCATACACAGGACCTGCACAGACCAGCTACAATCCCAGCACGGATCAGGGAGGGGGTCATGAAGTCCCACATCTAGCCGAGAAACTATTAACAATTGGAAGCTTCTGGGAGAGTCCAACTTTCTTTAAGGATACAGGCCATGCTCCAGTAGATGGTCCCACACCATATACACACAGGCCACCCTTAATTACCTCAGTGGGTTAAAAAAAATTGTGTGAAGTTGGAAGGGAAAAGTAGGAGAAATAGGGAAGGAATTGGAAGGGAGGGAACAGAGGATGGATTTGATCAAAACACATCACATGCGTGTGTATGAAATTCTGAAGCACCAACCTCCTTAAAAGCAAGCAAACAAAAACAAAAAAACAAACAAAAACAAAAAACAAGGTCCCCAGAATAGCAGTAACTGCATCAGTCGGGAAGTTGTTAGAAATGCGGTTTCTCGGAGTCTATCCTAGAGCGCCTGAATCCCACACGCAGGTGCACGCACCCCAGTGATCACCACCAGTGGGATGCACTCTACAGTTCAGGGCCGAAAGCCAATGCCATGGTGGCTCTCCGAAGCAGCTACAGTGTTGGGTCAGGAGCGAGGAAAGTCTTAAGAAACGAGCATGGCTTTGTGAGGACTGTGGGAAATTAAGTAAATGGACTGACGCCAACACAATTTCATAAATAACATTTCAACTCCAATGAGGAATTTTGAAAATTCTCTATGCAGGCAAGTTAATTGTTTGTTTTACTTATTTTCCTTTCCATTCTTGGTCCACGAGTGTGGGGATCAAGGATATATGCCGCCATGCCCAGCTGCTACATAAACTTTTTAAACATTTAGAATGGAATGTGGGAAGTTTATTCAGGAGATAACTTTGACGTTATCTGTGGATTTATTATCTTAGCCCATGATTACTATCCTTGCTGTCTAATCTTTTTCTCATGGAAATAATTTACCTAATTGGTATAGCAGTAGACAGAGTTAACATGCTAACACAAACACTCTTCACTATGGAACAGTATTTGTAGCCATAGTTTTCATTATGTACAAGAGGCTAGTATATAAATTCACCCTGGTTTACTTAGCTGGTGTCTTATCGTTGCCTGCTTCAATTTCTAATTTCTGCTGTGATTAAACATCTTTGTATGTGAAGTGCTTCCCTCCACCTACCCACCCCCCTACCCCCTGCCCCGTTTTGAGTTAAACCCTTAGCATAGATTTCCACAAGTGGAATTTCAGGGTCACAGGGTACAAATTAGTTTATGATTCTCAATACATTTTGCCAAATTTCTTCCAAAAAGTTTTGTACCGGTTTATATAGCCACCAGCGAGGTGTGAGGATGCCAGCTTCCCCACACCCTTGGCAGTCTTGGAGATTTTAATTAAAAATGTCTGCCAATTTAATAAGCATAGATTTTTTTTACCTCATTTTAATTTGCATTTTTATTACTTTACCTAATATTGCCCAGTATGTTTTTCCTAGTTTGCTTTAAAGTTCTCAATAAATCCTTTTACGGTTGCCAAGCCCTTTTAGCATTGGGGTTTGATGAATGAACATCCGGACAGAGCCGTCCACTTTACAGACTACCACACGGAGCCTGTGCAGCAGGTTCCGGAGGGCTCACGTGCAGCCTTTTAGGCACACACTCATTGTTTTCAGCTCCACACTCCTAACCCACCTCCTCAGTAAACAGAACTACCAGCAGTCTCAATTTTTTTAAGACAAAATCGGGACCCGGGAATCACTATGGATGCCTCCCTGCCCTTCGCCACCTACATCCGGTCAGGAACCAATTCCCCTCGATCGCTCTTGAGATTACATCCTCATCTGCTCTTCTACCACCCAAGTTCAAGGCATACTCTCCTCAGAAGGTCAGTAGCCAAACTTCCGTGTGGATCTGACTCCCTTCTAAACCAGGCCTCACGTTCCGGGCAGACCTATGGTTCTAGATCAAAGTATAAATCAGCTTTTTGTCATTTTTTTTTTAAACTTCTCTTGGAAGTTCCCAACTTCCAAGTCCATTTCACAGACCCTGTATCCTCTGAAGCTCATGCTGCTCTTCATATATTTATTACAGGTGTTTGGCCTGCATGTATGTCTGTGAACATGTGTGCCTGATGTCCCCAGAGGCTAGAAGAGGGTGTCAGATCCCCTGAGACTGGAGTGACAGATGATTTTGTGCCACCATGTGGGTGCTGGAATCCAACCTGGGTCCTCTGGAAGAGCAGCCAGTGCTCTTAACCACTGGGCCATCTCTCCAGCCCCAGCTGTCTAGCTCTTATCTGAGTAGTACACTGTCAGGAGACTTGCCCCAAAACACTGGACACCACAGCCACATTTTCAAAATTGTTGACTGAGACCAATGTTAAATGTTGGGAAATAGTATCAGCTCCCTCCAGTGACCTCATGAACATGCCTGCTGATCTCAAGGGCAATCATCAGAGTGCTGTTTTGCCTAACACTGGCTTGGTCTCCGAAGTTTTTGTTACTGGTACAAGATGGAACGAATACGAAAATAGTTAAGTAGTGCCCGGTGGTGGCGCACGCCTTTAATCCCAGCACTCGGGAGGCAGAGGCAGGCGGATCTCTGTGAGTTCGAGGCCAGCCTGGCCTACAGAGCGAGATCCAGGACAGCCAGAGCTACACAAAGAAACCCTCAAAAAATAAAAAATAGCCGGGCGGTGGTGGCGCATGCCTTTAATCCCAGCACTCGGGAGGCAGAGCCAGGCGGATCTCTGTGAGTTCGAGGCCAGCCTGGGCTACCAAGTGAGTCCCAGGAAAGGCGCAAAGCTACACAGAGAAACCCTGTCTCGAAAAACCAAAAAATAAAATAAAATAAAATAAAAAAAATAAAAAATAAAAAAATAAAAAATAGAATGAATAAAATAAAATATAAAAAAACCTCCAAAACCAAAAAGAAAAGAAAGGAAGAAAAGAAAACAGGAAGTAGCATTTAGAAACCGCCGCAGCAACTGGATACAATAATTTTCTGTTTAGGAGCCAATAACAAAAGTGGGTTTGCATTTTGGTTCTTAAATGTTCATACTTGCTGCTGGCTTGAAACAGACAGGTAATTGTGTCATTGGTCATTGTTGCGTTTTACTTTCTGTATATTCAACATGTGTGTGTGTGTGTGTGTGTGTGTGTGTGTGTGTGTGTTTGTGTCCTTGTGGGGACCAGAGGACCACCCATGGCATTGTTCTTCAGGCACTGTCTGTAAGTAATCTACGCTGGTTCTCCAGTGAGCAGCAGGGGTCTGCCTGGTTCTGCTTCCCCGGCTCTGCTGGTTCTCCAGTGAGCCGCAGGGGTCTGCCTGGTTCTGCTTCCCTGGCTCTGGCGTTACAAGCGCGTGCCACTACACCTGCTTCGTCTGTTGTTTGTTGGTTTGCTTGTTTTTTTTTTTTGGTTTTTCGAGACAGGGTTTCTCTGTGTAGCTTTGCGCCTTTCCTGGATCTCGCGCCGTAGACCAGGCTGGCCTCGAACTCACAGAGATCCGCCTGGCTCTGCCTCCCGAGTGCTGGGATTAAAGGCGTGCGCCACCACCGCCCGGCTTGTTTGTTTTTTAAATGTAGGTTCTGGGGGTTGAACTCACGTCCTCACATTTGAAGGCAAGCCCTTTACCAACTAAGCTATGGCCGTGTTCCAGTGTCTTCAGTGGAGGGAAATGTCAAACGTGGATTATTTATCACAGACTTGGTGCTCCACCTTGGCTGTGTGGCTGAAGATGGTTTTTTAAAACTTGTTTGTGCCCTGTGCTTTTCACCGAGGGCCACGATTGTGTTGCCAGCCTCCCTAAAATGCCATAGGCTACAGATGAGAATCAAGTGGTGCTTCCTGGAGTTTCCCACCCTCAGTCAGAAGAGCTCTTCTTCTGCGTTTAGAAATGGGCTCGTGTGGAGGATTTCACTAGAAGAAAG
This sequence comes from Peromyscus californicus insignis, assembly GCF_007827085.1. NCBI lineage: Eukaryota > Metazoa > Chordata > Mammalia > Rodentia > Cricetidae > Peromyscus > Peromyscus californicus. Next base: position 6,982,717 of record NW_026294458.1, on the reverse strand, counting down.
ATTCCACTATTGTTACATGAATGGTGAAACTTAGGCTAAATGATTGCCAATGTCCCCCCCTCCCTCCCCCCTCCCTCCCTCCCTCCCTTCCTTCATTCCTTCCTTTAATTCCTCCCTCCTTCCCTCCCTTCCTTTATTCCTCCCTCCCTCCCTCCCTCCCTTCCTTCCTTCCTTCCTTCCTTCCTTCCTTCCTCCCTTCCTCCCTCCATCCCTCCCTCCCTTCCTTCCCTTCTTTCTTTTTAAAATGTAAATAGATTCTTTAACAATTTCATACACATATACAATGTGTCTTGATGATCTCCACCCCCAGATCCTCCCTCCACTCTGTTTGGACCCCCTCACCCCGGCAATAGGTAGGTGCCTTGTCTCTCTCATCTTGATCCCCTCCTCCCCTCCTCTTCCAATCAGCGCTACCCGTGTGAGCGCGACCCTACCAGTGGCCACATCTTCAAAGGAAAATGACCTCCCCACCCCCAACAGGCATTCTCTGCTAGCTCTCTGCCTGGCATGGTGCCGTGTAATCGTAGATGCCTGACTCACAGGCCTAGTATCAGGTGTGGGGGTTGGACATTTGAATGCATAGAAGACAGGCATAACATCTGAGTGGTGACATACCCCATCGTGAGCAGGTAGACTGCGGTGGACTGGGAAGTGCCCTGTTGAAGGGCTTCTACCTGCTGTTGCCATGTGACATGCGAGCCCATTCACCAATATATATAGTCTAGAAGCTAATCGTGCCGCATCTGCCTCTGGTCTCTGTAGTTCTGAAATTCTTGGAATTTTTTAAATGCTGAAGAAGTAGGACAGAGGAAGTGTCAGGCTAGCGGACCAGTCGTCTCCGCAGTTGCTTAGCACTGGATCTGGCACATGAGGAACAGACTATGGCTGCCAGCTGTCATTACCATCACCATCATTATTACCTAATAATGGCCTGGCAGACTTGATTCTGTCAATAATTATTGCAATGGAGTTGTAACATAATTATACAATTTTGTGCCATTCAAATTTAATTCCTCTAAAAACCGTACCATGAAACTGGAACATTTGGAGAAATTATTGACAGCAGGAAAAAACAAAGTCTCAGATGAATTTGGGTCAAGTCCAAGGTGAATCTTGTATTCTTCTGCCAAGTGTGGCCCTTCAGACTCATGGCTGCTCATGGTGGAAGTGTGTGGGTGGCCGGCACCTTCAGACATTTGGATATATTGTCTCACTCAGTGCTGTCCCACAACACAGTTACAAATAGGTGTCTCGATCTGAGGCTTCTTCCTCACATGCACGACTGTTGCAGTTTTAAAAGCAACGTTCTATAATTTTATGATAATTGTGATAACATCCATAGAATGAAACCCTCTACCTCTGCCTTACTTATATAGAATCTAAATGCCCAGAGAATGACTTCATACATCATTGTGAAATTTTAAGCAGGGCTTGGCTTTGGTTTTGCTCTTTTAAAGTTACAAAACAAACAGAAGAGGAAAAAAAAATGTTCTCTCCATTCTAACAGTCTAATAAGACGATTGTTTCTTCATACTCCCTCTCTTGCATCTTTTCATAATATGACTGAGGTTGGTAAAGGTTGGTAAAGGGGTATGGTCATGTTGGAAAATCCTCTCTCTCTGTCTCTGTCTCTTGTCTGTCTGTCTGCCTCTCTCTCTCTCTCTCTCTCTCTCTCTCTCTCTCTCTCTCTCTCTCTCTCACACACACACACACACACACACACACACACACACACACACACCAAAATCCCACATAAACAAAGCAGAAATGAACCAGAAAGACAATCTCTTTTTGAAAAAGAGCGTGTGCCATTCCCCAAAGCAGGCTAGAGAGCACACGAGGCCAACAAGGCCTCTGACTTTTTTTCCTAACACAGGCGGTGACTGTGCCTCATCCTATTGGTGGGCGGTTGGTGTCACAGTCTGACACGTGGCACAGGGGAGGGGTGTGGCAGAGTTTGGGAAAACAGGCACATCAAAAGATTGAATTTCCAAATCAAGCCGATTCCAGTGTTTGTCCCACCAACGTAGTTACAAACAGGCGTCTAGGTCTGTGGCTTTCTTGTCACTCATGTACATGACTGCTGTAGCTCTGTGGAGGTTTGTGGAATACTGGCTGTTGGTGGGCTGACTGCCTTTGATAGAAAAACATTTCTCACGTCACAAAAATGGGTAGGATACAGTGTGGTTGGTTATTATTTTTTCCTCTCTTTAGGGACCCGCCCCCAGCTCCCAAATAAACACATGGAGAACTATTCTTATTATGAATGCCTGGCCTTAGCTTGGCTTGTTTCTAGTCAGCTTTTCTAACTTAAATTATCCCATTTCTCTTTAAATATGTTTTGCTTCTGGGCTTTTTACCTTTCTTTGTTCTATATATCTTTCTTTACTTCTTACTCCGTGGCTGGCTGTGTGGCTGGGTGGCTGGTCCCTGGTGTCTTCTTCTCCTCTCTCTCTCCCTCTTCCCTCTCTCTTTTTTCTAGCCTAGATTTCTCCTTCTATTTATCTTCTCTGCCTGCCAGCCCCGCCTATCCTTTCTCTTGCTTAGCTATTTATTAAACCTATCAGGTGTTTTAGACAGGCAAAGTAGCACAGCTTCCCAGAGTTAAACAAATGCAACATAAAAGAATGCAACACATCTTTGCATAAAAAAATTAAATAAATACTCCACAGCCTAAACAAATGTAACATATCTTAAGCTAATATTCCACAACAATATACTTTTTTACTGCTGGGGGAGGTTAAGAGGGGGTTAGGATCTTAGACCTTGTTCTTTTGTGTTGCTGGAGAGCACACCCAGGGCCTTCCTCATGCCAGATACACATGCCGCAGCTGACCTATGGCTGCCTTCCCAAAGAAGGACTTAGAGCAGGCCAAGAAAAAAAGAAGGCGAAGAGAGAAGAGTTCGTGAAGAGGAAGGGCTGATTAGGAAGCATGACCATAGAGTAATGAGCCTAGAGATCCCAAGATGCCTTTGAAACTTGCTGTTGCGGTGGGGAGGTGGCTCAGTGGTTAGGAATGCTTGCTGCGTTTTGCACAGAACTGGGGTTTGTTTCCCAGCTGGGCAGCTCACATGCCTGTATTGTACTCCAGCTTCAGGGGAAGCTGATGCCTCTGGTTTAGAACATGTTATCTAGACCTAGATGGCCTGGAACTCACAGAGACCTGCCTCCCTCTGCCTCCTGAGTGTTAGGATCCAAGGTGTGTGCCACCATGTCTAGATTTAAAAAAAAAAAAAAAGATTTTATTTTATTTCAGGTGTGTGGGGGGGGGGCAGTAAGTGCATGTAAATGCAGGTGTTTACAGAGGCCAGAGATACCAGATCCCCTGGAGCTGGAGTTATGAGTGGCTGTAAACTACCCGACAGGAGTGCTGGGAATCAAGCTGGGACCTCCTGGAACAGCAGCAGGTGCTCTGGACTGCAGCTCCAGCTGTACTGTCCTGTACTATTTCGTATAGTCCCTGAACAGGCAGCTTGCCCTAGGGTATTTTCCGGTGCAGATGATTGACAGGTGCATTTGGATTAACCCTCTCCTTACCCTCCTCTCTTTTGTGAGACAGCTCTCTCTACATAAGCCCGGCTGTCCTGGAACTCATTCTGTAGACCAGGCTGGCCTTGAACTCACAGAGATCCCTCTACCTCTGCCTCCCAAGTGCTGGGATTAAAGGTTACGAGCACTCCTTGCTCTTCCAGAGGACCTAAGTTCAATTCCTGGCACCCACATTGGTAGCCCACAACCACCTGTGTAAGTCCAGCTCCAGAGAAAATCTGATGCCTCTGGCATTCACAGGCACCTGCACTCACATGCATATACCACCTACCACCACCACCACCACACACAAGCACACTAAAGAAATAAAACCAACACACATTACGGCTCCCCAGCATCACCTTGCTGCGCATTAGATCTCAAAACCTCATGCCCCTTATGTAGAAATGGGCACTTTGATCTGTGACTCTCTAGCCCCCTTACCCTGCCTGCCTCTAGCCTTTGGACATTGCCACACTCTTCCTTGGATCTATGGGTTCAGCTTCTTGAGATTATAAAGTAAGTGAGATCATGAATCATCTTCCTATAACTGATTTTTTTCAGAGACCATTCTACAGTTTGATGCCACCATTTTGAATTTCAAATAACAATTCTGAGTAGAGGGAAGTGCTGTGGGATGTTCTGTATGGCAAACATGTTGCTCTGATTGGTTAGTAAATAAAACACTGATTGGCCAGTAGTCAGGCAGGAGGAAGGATAAGTGGGACAAAGAAGAGAAGAATTCTGGGAAGTGGAAGGTTGAGTCAGAGACACTGCCGGCTGCTTCGACGACAAACAGCATGTGAAGGTGCCGGTAAGCCACGAGCCACATGGCAAGGTGTAGATTTATAGAAATGGATTAATTTAAGATATAAGAACAGTTAGCAAGAAGCCTGCCACAGCCATACAGTTTGTAAGCAATATAAGTCTCTGTGTTTACTTGGTTGGGTCTGAGCGGCTGTGGGACTGGCGGGTGACAGAGATTTGTCCTGACTGTGGGCCAGGCAGGAAAACTCTAGCTACAGGGAAGAGGAGTGGATTTTCTTCCTCCAGTCGGGAGGGAACGGGGACAGCTTCTGGCTGACCCTGTGGGGAGCCTGACAGCTGAAGAACAGGTCTCCTCTCTGCTTGGGCCTCATCCAGGACTCTGGTCCTTTTAGGAGAGCCCCTTGGGGCCCGGGTGGGCAGCTGCTTTCCTTTGGTGCCACTTTCTGGGCAAAAGATGCAGTGTTTGGATTTTTATTAGCCAATAAAGTTAAGGGGGAAATGCTGGAAAAAAAAAAATCCCAGCACACTGTTGTTACTCTTATGAGTGAGTAACACAGCTCACAACTAGACTATTAATGTCTAAATGGGTTTTCTGTGCTCCAAGCCAAAACACATTTCATAAAGTTGCACAGAGATGGACTGCATCCCAGGTAATAAAAACAGTCGTGTGCAGAGGATGCCCGGTCCAACCAGAGGGAAGCTGGCTGCTGGGTGGTTGCTACAGTTACTGATCCAACTGTGATTTGATTTAGCTTTTCAAAAACAAAGCATCTCATTAAATAATTAAACTTGACCATTATTACCAAATTTTAACTCCAAAAATATATTCATTGTGCAAGTTATTGGAAAGACGTAAATAAGGTTTTGTTTTGCTTTTTTTGTGAATTACTCCATCTAGCTCTTTGTAAGGCAAGGCCTCACATATCCAATGCAGGCCACAAGTTCTCTATGAGCAGAGGATAATCCTGAACGTCTGATCTTCTGATCTCTACCTCTCAAGTTCTGGGGTCACAAGTTGTACCATCACACTCAGTTTATGTGGTACTGAAAATCAAGCCTACAGCATTACAGATTCAGCAAGCACCCTCCCAAATGAGCAGCAGCCCCACCTCAATTTTCAATATTCTATCATCAACCACAACCACTTATTTGTAAATAGATGTGCTAGTTTGAAAGAAAATGGCCCCCAAAGGGAGTGGCACTATTAGAAGGTGTGGCCTTGTTGGAGGAAGTGTGTCACTGTGGGGGTGGGCTTTGAGGTCTCCTATGCTCAAGCTACTCCCAGTGTCTTGGTTCAGTTCCTGTTGCCTGTGGATCAACATGTAGAACTCTCAGATTCTTCTCCAGCACTCTGCCTGCATGCCGCCATGTCCCACCATGATGATAATGGACTAAACCTCTGAAACTGTAAGCAAGCCACCCCAATTAAATGTTTTCCTTTATAAGAGTTGCTGTGGTCATAGTGTCTCTTCACAACAATAGAAACCCTTAGGGTGTTCTACCTTCAGCTTCCTAGTGCAACGAGAAACACAACTTAAATTACGTGGATTTTTCTGGAAGTGATGGCAAACACACACACACACAATATAATATTTTTATTAAAAATTTGGGGCCGGGCGGTGGTGGCACACGCCTTTAATCCCAGCACTCGGGAGGCAGAGCCAGGTGGATCTCTGCGAGTTCGAGGCCAGCCTGGGCTACCAAGTGAGTTCCAGGAAAGGCGCAAAGCTACACAGAGAAACCCTGTCTCAAAAAACCTAAAAAAAAAAAAAAAAAAAAATTTGGGAATTTCATACAATGTACTCTGATTACACTCACTTCCCATACATCCCAGGTCTGCCCTCCCATCTTAGTGTCCTTCCCCAAAAAAGAAAAACAAAAAGCAAAAACACCAAGTCTACTTTGTGTTGCCCATGTAGTCATTGAATCGTGGTCAGACTCCCAATGGCCAGCCCCTTAAAGTAACAGAGTCATGCCACTCCCCATCCAAAGCCATCAACTGTGAAGAGCTGCATTTAAGCATCTTTATCACAATTCTTAATGACTCTCTTCAATAGCTTCCTGTCTGGACTATTTCTTTTTTTCTTTTTCTTTTTTTTGCCAGGTGGGGGGAGAGGGGAGGAAGGAGGTTGTCACAGAAACCTTCAATGTCTCTTATTCTCAGTTATGAATCTGCAGTCATCCATACCATTACAAGAGATGCTTCTTTGCCCATAACAGCCAGCGGCTGCCCGGAGCACGAACCTCAACATGGTCTCTGGCAGCAGCATGGATCACAAACATCGACATGGCCTTCAGCAGCAGCAGCACAGACTGTAGCCATCTATGTGGCCTCTGGAAGCAACAAGGACCGTGGACATCAACACAGCCTGTGGAGGCAGCACAGATCACGCAGCGTGGCCTCCCGTGACAGTGTGGACCGTGGAGCTCTTTCTAGAAGGTTTAATCCAGAAAAAGAACCATTCTTCACCTTAGATAGCTTGCTGTTGCTCAGAGTCGTCAGGGTGACCCTGTGGCTGGGCAGTGAGTTCAAGGGCAGAACCAGTGCAAGCTCCAGGTCCCACTCAACCATCTTTCCCATCTCTCTGTTGAGGATTCATTTATTAAAGCGGCGTTATAAACCGCTGTGTCACACAGCGCATTTTTTTCCTCAAACAGCTTTACATGCAAAGACTTATTGCAATGAGTCTGGGTCAAAGTCTCTGAAGCATCATAAATACTGGACTATCTCTGAGACTCATCTCCGATATCCTGTTGCTGCCCAGGGTCGGGAAGGTCTTGCAGCTGGGAAGCACATTCTGGAACAGGATTGGCGTGAGCTCCAGCCCACTGGCAAACACCTTTAATCCCAGCACTCAAGAAGCAAAGGCAGACAGAGCTCTTGGGGAGTTTGAGGTCAGCCTCACATACATTGTGAGTTCCAGGTCAGTCGGAACTACACAGTGAGACCCTGTCTCAAACACAAAACAAAATAACAACAAAAATGAACAAAAACAATGCATTTGATCAAAACACATTATATGCATAAATGAAGTTCTTAAAAATAAAAAAGATTATAATAAAATAAATACAGAGTAAATAAAAACAGCAATAAAATGGCCCAGTTAATTTTATTGCTGGGGAGATGGAAAAAATAAATCAATACAGGGTAACGATTTTTTTTTAAAAAAAATCTATAACAGAGAGGAGAATTGAGAGAACAGGAAGCTGGGTGGGAGAGACACCGCCAGCCGCCATGATGACAAACAGCATGTGAAGATGCCGGTAAGCCACGAGCCATGTGGCAAGGTATAGATTAATAGAAATGGATTAATTTAAGCTGTAAGAACAGTTAGCAAGAAACCTGCCACGGCCATACAGTTTGTAACCAAAAAAAAAAAAAAAAAATCTAAATTATACTTATGGGGCCAGTAAGACAGCTCAACTGGTAAAAGTGCTTGCTTCTTGGGCCTGGTAACTCGAGTTTGATCCCTGGATCACGAGGCTGATCACATAGCTGATCATACGGTGGATCCCTGGGTGGAGGGAGTAAACTGACGCCTGACTGTTGTCCTCTGACATATGTCCTTACATATGTGCCACAGCATGCATACATATCCTAATAATACATAGAAAAATATGTGAATTATATTTAATGGTCTGGGGATGTAGCTCAGGTCGTGGAATGCTTGTCTAGCATGCTCAAAGCCCTGGATTCAGTCTCCAGCATTGCATAAAACTGGGTGTGATGGTACAGCCCTATAATTCCAGCTCCTGGGAGGGGGAAGTAGGAGGATCAGGAGTTTGAGACCATCCCCAGCCACATAGCAAGGTAAGTGTGGCCTACGTTCTATGATGCTGTCTCAAAACAGAAAGCAGAACCACAAATTTTAGAAGTCTGCATCAATTTGGGAGAGGCATTACATTAACAAATAAAATAAGTGTTATTTTATTTTTGAAACAGGATCTCAGGATGGCTTAGAATGACTATGTAGACCAGGCTGGCCTTGGACTCATTGAGAGCTACCTGCCTCTGCCTCCCAAGCGCTGGGGCTGCAGGTGTGCACCACCACAGGCAGCCTGTAGGATTTTAACATGGAAAAGGACACTGATAGCTGTGGGTGCCTCGGCTCAAGGAGTTATGTATGTGATCACCTTCCATAAAATGTGAAGGAAGGAAGGAAGGAAGGAAGGAAGGAAGGAAAGGTGTGCTGTAAGAAAGGCCAGGAATTAATTCCACCTGAGAAGCCCCACCTTTTGTTCTTAGAAACCCTTCCCCATCCCAGAACCAGCTCCTGCTGGTCAGCTCACACTGTATGCTAACAGCCCCTTCGGCAAGGCTGAGAAATACACAGCCCCACAGCCTCGGAAGATGCTCTCACAGAGCAAGGAGACTTCGCTGTGCATCTTCCTGTGTTCCTTTCTTCCCAAAAATGTAGTGCAGACGTAATGTGGAATCTTAGTAAAATACCAAAAGTAAATCCTATGTGTATGTGGAAATAAATCAAATGTAAGCCACCAGATCATCCAAGTAGGAGTGATTCTACTTTATTCATTTTTAAAATTATTTTTGCAGTACTGGGAATGGAGCCTAGGGCTTTGATGCATGCTAGGCGAGGCTCTACCGCTGAGCCTACCCCATACATATATATATGTATGTACATATATATGTACATATATTCGAGACAGGGTTTCACTGTGTAGCTCCAGCTGTCCTGGAACTCACTTTGTATAGCAGGCTGGCCTTGAACTCAGAGACGCACCTGCCTCAGCCCCCAGAGTGCTGGGATTAAAGGTGTACACCACCTCTGCCTGGCTTGCTTTTTGTGTTTTGCTTTGTGCGTGTGGTTTTTTGAGACAGGGTTTCTCTGCATATCTCTGGTTGTCCTGGAACTCACTATGTAGACCAGGCTGGCCTTGAACTCAGAGACTCACCTGCCTCTGCTCCCAGAGTTCAGGGATTAAAGGCATGCACCACCACCTCCCAGCCTCTGCCAACTTCTAAGTATGTTTGTCGCAAGTGTCTATCCCCAGACTGGGAAAGGAGTACAGGATGAGTTCAGACACCCACTGGACCTACTGTGAATTGGGTGTGATCACCTGACCTCTATAACCCCTTACTTTAGCCAGAGGGCCACAGTGAATCTTGGGGTCTCCCAGAATTAGCGTCAATTCTGAACCAGTATACAATAGGCTTCAGAAAGTCTGATTGCTTCCTTTCCCCCAGTGTACAGTTACCTTTGTAACGGTCATAGGTCTCTCTGGGAAAGGACTGGAGAAAGGCTAACAGGAAAACTCTTAGGCATTTAGCTGAGTCCTTCCTCAGAGGGACCTGGCATTCCTTTAACTCAAGGGGTTCTGGATCTGCAGGCTGGCTCAAGTCTGGAAATTAATCCACAGGCTGAGATTCCCCTTGTTAACAATCCAGTATAGCCTTTCATTTGTCTGAAATTTTTCTTACAAGATAAAACAAAAATGTAGTAGGCTTTATGTCTATTTCATGCCTGGAAACACCATGATTGATTAGCCAATACCATATGAGTCATGTCACCATAAAAATCACTGCCTATACTGACCATTACAGATCAGGTCATTATGGACATTGCTGTGTCCATGCTGCCCATTACGCTAACTACAATCACCTCACCTTTGGTGATTCCATGCTGCCCCCTGGCCCCCGCTACTTTGGGGCCCAGTTAAACCCAGTGCATTTAATTCATTCAACTGAGCAGCAGCATCTCCAACCCTAAGGTCTGGCACAGGAAAAGGGTGACAACAAAACTCTTCAAATGTGCTGGTGCCCCTCTCACCATTTTGTGTCTTACAGGATGAGTGAAGGGCGTGTCTTCTGGGCCTTCCCATTGTGGAAGATTAGGTTTTACACAGAGTACTCACCCTAGCATTGCAGCGTCCCTGAGCCTTCAAACCCCTTCATCAACACTAGGCCAAGGGATAGCAGGCATCTCCTGCTCCTTTTCAGTAGGCCATCTTTTGACAAATGCTTTGGTCAACATTCAAACAGACTTTTGACACCTTCCTCCTCCCCCTCCTCCCCCTCCTCCTCCTCCCCCTCCTCCTCCTCCTCCTGCTCCTCCTCTCCCTACTCCTCCTCCTCCTGCTCCTGCTCCTCCTCCCCCTCCTCCTCCTCCTCTTCTTCTTCAACTTTGCAAGCTTCCGTATCGTTATGGAGTCCACTAGGAGCCAGCACAGCTCATACACCAAGTCAGTGCAGCCGAGGAAAGTTTAGTGTAATCAAGCCACTACTGATTGATCAAGGTCGCAGAACTGATCTGAACTCGGGAGCTGAACTGCGACCTGAGCCAGTATGGTACAGCTTTTAAGTTTAAAAACCACAAACATCTGTGCCAAGTGACAGTTCCGTTTTCCACCCTTCAGGATTCAGGGACAGGGGACTTTCCTGGGAACACTGCTCTGTGGTACACTTATCTTGTTCTCATTGGTTGGTTCACTCAAGTGTGGTGGGGCAGCTTGCCCACCGTTCATGCCTCAGCTTGCCAGCCGATGTCAGTGATGTCAGTTTCCCAGGGAGGTCTGGCGAGGTCTTGGGAACTTAAACTTTATTTGACCCTTATTCAAAATGGAAATTCTATCCAAAATGGCTCCAGTTTGGTTCCTTCTTACAATATTAAACCTAGAATCTCCACTCAGTGGGCCCATATCAATAAACTCAGCCTGATCCAGTTTTATATTCTTCCTACCATTATCCCATGCTCTTAAAATCTATTCGCACACATATTCCCCAGACTTCTGCTTTAATGAACTAGCAAACTCATTAAGCTCTTTAGGAGTGTCGTGTACCTCCTCATGGACTACACTTTCTATCTCTCCTCTAGAAGCCTGCTTAGCCTTGTAGGTCTAGAGGCAACTGTTGGTGGACCCTGAGGGACATCAGTATTGTCTTGTCTGGCATTTCCTTCAGGGAAAGTCATTGCTGGTTTAGCAGACAAAGTGTGAATTTCTTCGGTTAAAGGTGGAAAAGGCAATATTTTAGGGGTGGAGTGGGAGTACATCTTCTGCTGAGGGTGGTGAGTCTACTTCCTCAATGAGATAAACCCTTGAGAATCTGAAGGTTCAAAGTTCTCAGCTTCAATCGGGTCTGTTATAGAATATTATTTTAAGATGTGTTACATTTGTTTATGCTGTGGAACATTTGTTTTAATGATGCAAAGATGTGTTGCATTCTTTTATGTTGCATTTGTTCAACTCTGTAAAGCTGTGCTACTTTGCCTGTCTAAAACACCTGATTGGTCTAATAAAGAGCTGAATGGCCAATTCAGTGAGGCAGGAGAAAGGATAGGCGGGGCTGGCAGGCAGAGAGAATAAATAAAAGGAGAAATCTGGGAGAAAAGGAGAAAGAGCAAGAACGATTAAGGAGGAGGCCAGCCACCTAGCCACACAGTCAGCCACGGAGTAAGAGTGAAAGTGTGATATACAAAAGAAAAGGAAAAATCCCAGAGGCAAAAGGTAGATGGAATAATATAAGAAAAGCTAGTTGGGGCTGGAGAGATGGCTCAGAGGTTAAGAGCACTGGCTGTTCTTCCAGAGGTCCTGAGTTCAATTCCCAGCAACCATATGGTGGCTCACAACCATCTGTAATGAGATCTGGTGCCCTCTTCTGGTGTGTAGGCATACATGCAGGCAGAACACTGTATACATAATAAATAAATAAATCTTTAAAAAAAAAGCTAGCAAGAAACAAGCCAAGCTAAGGCAGGGAATGTATAATTAAGAATAAATCTCTATGCATGATTTATTTAGGAGCTGGGTGGCGGGGGCCCCCCAAAAGTGCAAAAACAACCAACTACAAGGGTCTTCCCACATTGCCATTCCAAGTTACAGAATCTCATTCTTTACCAATTAATGCCCTTACTTTAACCATTGACACTCTCCAAGGCTGAGACTTGAAATTTTTCTGTTTTTGAAGGCATATTCATATTTTATTTCAGCCCAAGACAGGGAAGAATGGCCTCGGTGTACCATTCCCTCTCTTGTTGCAGCAGGCACAGCCATGGTCCCCTCAGCAGGCCAGGAAAGCCATCCCACTCCTTCGTTAGGCATTTGTGAATGGGGAAAGAGGGCCAGTCTTGTGTCTAGCGTCGAATGGCTTCTCTGATGTGGCAGGGCTGGACGGCATCGCCGTGAGCCTCAACACCACAGGCCGCAGGTGCTCTTTTTCCTCTTTCTCCGCTTGCTTTTAGTAGTCTTGTCCTGCACCCCCATTCCCCAGGGATCCGGATGTGACTCTCCCGGGATGCTGTGATCCAGAAGAGGGCGCTGTTGGTGTAGGAGGCGGTGTGTTCTCGAGAGAGTGTGGGCAGGACTTCAAACAGGCCGCCTCAGCAGAGCTGTGATACTGAATGGAGGTTGCAGAAATGGCATGGCTCAAGGGGTCCCCTGCCTTGGATACCATATCCTGCCTCACGAGAAGAGCCAGATCCACTAACTGTGCTACTGTTTCATATGCTAAATATGCCAGAATTTCCATCGCTGTAACATCGGGCTTCATTGCCACGCTGCCGCAGTCCAGCCAGTCTCGAAATTTGGAAGCATTTTTGGAGAAACTTAGCTGTCGGCTTTTACAGACTTCTGCATATTGAGCTGAATCCACAGTTCGAGTCTGTCTTTCTGCTCTCTCCATTCTTTCCTGTTTAACATCATCGAGTTCGTTGTCTTCAAACGTTGCCAGAAGCTCTCCTGTCTGTTTTGCAGAGTTGATCAAGTCCTGAGTGATCTTCTGCCTCTTGTTTGTACTGCTGCCGCCACTCAGTTTTTCTTCCAGGAGGTCATCCTCGTCAAGGCCTTTGATGGTCTTTGATTTGCAGTCTCAGATAACCATGTATTTTAGAAGTCTTCTCAGTTCTTATCTTTTCTCACCAAGAACAGAAGATCTTCATCAGAGATCACCCTTGCTCCCCACAGCTGAGAGACTGGCTGTAACAGGTTAATTAGTTGTGTGTGAACCACTTCTTCTACTAAAACTGCTGTTTCATGGAGAGGCCTCCCAGCATCACCTGAAGAAGCACCATGCTCTGCAATTCTGCAGCAAAGCTTATAGCCTTCCCTGTATTTCTTCCACTACTTGATGTGGCCGTAGACATCCAGCTAGCTGCAGTATTATTCGTCTCTGCTTAAGGACACGTGAAGGCACGTCTGCGAGTCCCGCATGGAGAATGAGAGGGGACAGAGATGGCACCGTGTCTGTGGTGGTGGCGGTTCTGGACATGAAGGGCAGGGGGGCGGGGAATGGGGGGACAGAGAGTGTAGAAAGGGAAAAAGGTGATTGGGCTAGGCTGAAGGGGGGGCGGGCGCAAGATGGCAAGAGTGCCACTTTCGAGACTTGAATTTTAGTTGTAATTCAGCCAACCTTATAACGAGGGCTTCTTTTTGATTTTTCGCATCTTGAGCTCTGTGGCAGCTGGAGAGAAGATTTTCTTCCAGGGTGCACTTAGAAACCTGTAAAGTCTGAAGTTTAGACTGTTTATGTGCCTCTGGAGGTGGTCAGTTTTATCACTGAGTTCACTGTTGGCCTTCACTGTATTCCGAGATGCTAGAAGTTGATTAAAGTTATCACAGAGTTTATTGTTTTCCTTTGTCAGTTTACCCAGAGATGCCAGGACCACCTAACCTGCATCACTGTTTTCCTTATTGTTCCACAATTTGTCAAAAGTTTTATATACAGAGCCACCAAACTCCTTTCCTCTCACAACTGTTGAATCGGGATAATTAAATGCATTTGTCTCAATACATTTGTGAAATTGTTCATGCCATGGGCTCTTAGTGCTCTCCAAGCTTCTAGGAGAGGCTTCAGTAACTGCAGGTGCCAGCAGGTTGGAAAGCCTATTCAGGAACTTAAACTCATCCTTATACTTCTGTAATTCTAGCCCCACTCCCAAGACCAAAATCTGTGCTGGTCAGGGTTTTCTAGAGGAACAGAACTGATGGATGGATGGGTAGATAAGTAGATATAGGTATATATCTATCGATCTAGATATATAAAGGGGATTTATTAGAGTGGCTTGCAGGCTGTGGTCTAGTATACCAACAATATCTGTCATCCAATGGAAGGTCCAAACATCCAGTAGTTGTTCAGTCTACAAGGCTGGATGTCTCAGCTGGTCTTCAGCTTATGCTGGAATCCCAAAGAAGTGGGCTATAATGCCAGTGAAGGAATGGGCTTACCAGGAAGAGTGAAGGCAAGCAGGCAAAGACCAAAAGCTTCCTTCTTCCGTGTCCTTTATATAAGCTGCCAGCAGAAGGTGTGGCCCAGATTGAGGGTGGATCTTCCCATCTCAAAAGATCCGGACTAGCCGGGCGGTGGTGGCGCACGCCTTTAATCCCAGCACTCGGGAGGCAGAGGCAGGCGGATCTTTGTGAGTTCGAGGCCAGCCTGGTCTACAAAGGAGTTCCAGGAAAGGCGCAAAGCTACACAGAGAAACCCTGTCTCGAAAAACAAAAAACAAAACAAAAACAAAAAAACAAAACAAAAAAAGATCCGGACTAAAGGTGGGTCTTCCCACTTCAAATGATTTAATTAAAAAAATAATCCCTCACAGGTGTACCCAGCCCTTGGGTTTTTGTTAATTCCAGGTGTAGTCAAGTTGACAACCAAGAATAGCCAGCACATGTACGAATCTTGTAAAGCCAGGAACCCAACTGTTCTGACTTTGCCAGTATTTCCCCCCAAATGCACATTCTTTCTGGAACCTCAGAATGTGATCTTACTTGGGGGTAGGTGTGGTTAAGGCATTTGTGAGGTCCTTTTGGAGTACAGTAGGCCCTTAGTCCAATGTAACTGGTCTTGTAAGAAAAGGAGAAGCCGAAAAACATAGGGGGTGCCAGTGAACACGGATCAAAGTGATGTATCTGTGAACTGAGGAATACCAAGAATTCCTGGCAATACCCAAAGCTAAGGCAGAAGCACACAGGCTCCATGGTCCACAAATACCTTGGCTATGGGCTCTTGACCTTTACTGGGAGACAGTACATTTCTGTTGTTTTAAGCCATATAGACTATATGGCTGCTCTAAGAATTGAACACAACATATATAAGTGTTAGTGAATTGAAATGTTATGTACATTAAAAAGCACACACACACACACAAGAAAATAGACACTGAAATACATAGATAAAAGGCCAACATTAAAAATCTTTAGAAATATTTTATTTCTAATTTTTACTCTTGCGTGTGTGTGTGTGTGTGTGTGTGTGTGTGTGTGTGTGTGTATATGTGTGTGTGTGTGTGTGTGTGTGTGTGTGTGTGTGTGTGTGTGTGAGAGAGAGAGAGAGAGAGAGAGAGAGAGAGAGAGAGAGAGAGAAAGTGTATGTGAAAGTGTGTATGAAAGTGTGCTCAGGGGCATGTGGGTGCATGAGCAGGCTAGGAGAGGGCATCAGATTCCTTGGAGCTGGAGTTTGGGGGATTGTGATCTACCAGATGTCTTTATGAGAGCAACCAATGCTCTTAACTGTGGAGCCATTTCTCCAGCCCCTAACAAATTTATCTTATTTTGCTTACTTATAATATGCAGAAAGTCTTGAGAAGTGTAATGTTGTGTGACTTGTTGTTTGTTTTTGAGACAGAGTCTGGCTACGTGGTTCAGGCTGGCCTGGAATCCACTATGTAGCCCAGAACTCAAAGTGATCCTCCTGCCTCAGTCGCTTAAGTACTAGGATCACATGTGTGTGTGTGCCACTGTTATGTGCCATTTTAAAATAGACTTTCCATTCTAGAATAACTTCACATTTATAGAAAAGCTGCAGAGATAGTACAGAGAGTTCTCCGGAGCCCTCCCTGCGGTGTGTGGGGCAGATGGTGTCTTGCAGCCCCACAGGCAGCTGTGACTCTGAGGAGAGAGCCCTGGCTCCTTCTCCACATAGACCCCAGAACATCTGATTGGTGATCTGCTACTGCCGTCTCCCCACCCTGGTTTCTCATTTGGAAACAGGAGCAAAATCACTGTGAAGGTGGAGTAAGTCCTTGTCCTGCCTGTCTCTCGTGAGCTGAAGGGCCCTGAGAAGACACCCCGCTCAAAGGAAGGGAAGAGGACAAAGCCTTCCCACAAGGTCTGAGTGGAAGGGGAATTGTTTCGTGCTTGGCTTCTGCGTTGTCCGCTTTTCCTTTCTTTACCCCTAAGTCATGTTTTCCCGACTTTTCCTTATGCTGAGTTTTATTTGTGGTGTAAAAATTGTAGATCAGATAGGTCAGATATCTGCATGATATATGCAAACACTCCCAGAGAACCCGTTCTGAAATGCTCACAGCTCCTGACAGAGAGAGAGAGAGAGAGAGAGAGAGAGCTGGAAGGAGCAGGTAAGAGGGTAGAGGAAGAGAGAAAAGAGAGGGAGGCAGGAAGGAGAGAAGAAAGAGGTGATTGGTGACCCTTAAGGACCTCACAGCCTTGAGGTTCTTTGCATCAAGAGAAGCAGAATGTAGGCTGAATACTTTTATGCTAGGAGTAGTCCCCAGCTCTGTCTGGAAATTTCCAGGAGGCGGCTGCTTCAGTACATATGTCTGAGAAGAGCTGATTTGTTCTAAAAGGAGCAAGTGCGTGGGTTGCCGCGCACCACTGCTCCGCGTCACCCTCCCCTCGCCCACTCCTCCCAGCACCAGCTCGGCTTCAGTTTAGGAACTCCGCTGCCACCGCTCCTTTTTCCGGGCTTCCTGGGCCCTTTTCTTCAGTTCCATGATGGCAGAGACCCTGGACCACCCATTTTAGAGCTGGGTGTCTCAGTCTTGTCTACGCTTTACTTTTGAATCTCTTGGGGCAGATTTGAACCCCTGGAAGATTCTGATTGCTTTGAGACAGACTATAGCTGTGTACCCCAGGCTGTCCTTGAACTCACCTCAATCTTCCTCCTCCAACCTCCCTGGTGCTGGGATCACAGGCACACACTATCTTGTCCATCAAGCACTTCTGTTTAATTGGACAAGAAGAGGCCGGAGTTGATTTTTTTGTTTGTTTGTTTGTTTCTTTCTTTTTTTTTTTAAAGAGCTCTCCTGGTGATTCCAAAGGATTGAGAACTACTGCTTTCCGCCACAGGCTTCCAGATCACTTCAGACAGGAGGCAGAGACATGTCAATGCTCTCTCAGCACACACAGATGTTGTTGGATGAGTGAGCTGACTTGCTCATCAGAAGCGCTAGAGAGGCCTGTGGAAGCCATGGAAGGTTGGAGAGATGGTATCAGTTTTTGGACTCCAGTTCAAACTTAGTTCTCCTGGAATAGCTCACGTTTACCCATTATTATATTTTTTAATTGCTTCCAAGTAAGATATGCGCTATACTCTGGATCAAATGACTCCCATGGATCCATCTGTTAAAGGCATGGTCCCCGGGTGGTGTTACTGAGAAGTGCCGGTGCCTTTGAGAGGCGGGGCCTGGTGGCGGGGCGGCATCTAGCCACTGGGGAATGTGGTTGAAGGGGGCTGTGTGGCCTTGTCATTTCCTCTTTCTCTTTGGCCTCACCTGGAGGTGAGGTAAGCAGATTGTTATGCCACATGCCTCCTGTGACCTGGCACCCCTCGAGGCCTGAATGCACCGGGGCTGCCTGATTGTGGATTAGAACCTCCAAAACTGTGAGCCAAAGCAACACGTTTTGGTATGTTGCTTGTTCTAGAGGCAGAACGCTGCCCAGCACAGTGTAGAAGCTGCTGACTGCGACACAATTCGGCCTTCCCTGCAAGTGAGTAAGGGATGGTTCTCCTGATAACGTTAAAACAGTCCAAAGAAGTGGGAGAAAAACCCAACACATACTAATTAACAAGTTAAACTGGGATTTTTGTTGTTGTTGTTGTTGTTTGAGAAAGGGGTTTGATGTGTAACCCTGGATGGCCTGGAACTCGTTTTGTAGACCAGCCTGTCCTTGAACTCACAGAGATCTACCTGCCTTTGCCTCCTGAGTGCTGGAATTAAAGGTATGTGGCCCTATGCTAGGCCCACAAGTTGAGTTTTGTAATTTGAGAATAATTTAGGGGCCTGGAGAGATGGTTCTGGTTAAGAGCTCTCACTCTTCTTCCAGAGGACCTGGGTTTGATTCCCAGAACCCACATGGCTGCTCACAGACATCTGTGGGGAGCCCAGCACTCTCTTCTGGCCTGTAAGCACCAGGCATGCACATGGTCCACAGACATACATGCAAGCAAAACACTCATAGACATAAATAAACCTTAAAAAAGGACAATACTGCCGGGTGGTGGTGCATGCCTTTAATCCCAGCACTCAGGAGGCAGAGGCAGGCGGATCTCTTGAGTTTGAGGTCAGCCTGGTCTACAGAGTAAGTTCTAGGAGAGCCAGGGCTACACAGAGAAACTGTCTCTGGACTTAGGAGGCTAAGGTGATAGGATTGCTGTGAGTTCAGGGCCAACCTGGGCTACATAGTGCCAGACAGCCCAGGCTTCAGAGTGAGATTCTGTCTCGAAAGCACCAACAAGAAAGTGAATACCTACATGTATACAGTTATGAATTCAGCTTAACCTGATAGCCATTTCTCCTGGCAGACTTTATTTTTGGAAAATTCTACATCTACAGACAAATTGTGAAGACTGTACAGGGAGTTTCCACATCTCCTGCCCCTTGTTTTCTCCTAAACAGGACATGCTGGTAACAAACACGTCAGAGTAGATGAACCAATACGGACACACTAAAGTCTTAGCATGTTCCCTCATGACCTTTGTCAGAAGCCTACATTATATTTAGTTATCATGTATCCATAGGCTCTTCTGGGTTGTGACAGCGTCTCTCTTCTCTTTCCCTTCCCACTCTTTCCCTTTCTCTCCCCGTCTCTGTGACAGGGTTTGACCCTGTTAGTCTAGGTTGGCCTTGAACCTGAGATCTTCCTTCCTCAACCTCCCCAGCGCCAGGATTGCTACTACGTGGGGTTATGCCTAGCTCCTCCTTTCGTCCTCCCCCTGCTTCTTCTCACCCCCCTCACCTCCCTGAGTCGTTTATGTAAGTGTGGTCCTCAGGTGGTTTTCCTGTGGGCTGTAGTGCTCTGCTCCTTAATTGTGCTGCCTTAATTGTTTCCAGCGTTGGCCACTGGGAGAACTGGGGGAGCTCCTGAGTTCCGTGGAAGATTACCACCCCCGCTTCCTTGCTTTCTGGCACCAGAAGATGCCACAGATTCATCATATGTATTTTCTGCTACAGATATAACCGTTGAGAAAGACATTTGAATTTCTTATATACTTCTTAAGTTTAGATTAATGTATTTTTTTCTTAGAATAATTGAAGATTAAAAAAAATGATTGGAGAGGTATGTTAGGCTGCTGGGGTCTATAGTATTGGCCAGCTTAAAAACGTCATTAAGTTTTTACCATTCACTTTCTTGGTTGAAATAAATAATATTTTATATTCAACCTGGTATTCATGACTTGGAATATTTTCTTTAAAAGAGTCTGCTCACCTGTAAAAGTGTTAGGCTTCTCTCTTGGTGTCCCCAGTGCCCTCTGGCTCCCTATGTAAGCTGAAATAAGAAGTCTAGGTCTTCAGTCGTCATGGTGGAGTGAGACAAAGGAAAAACCATAGAAAAACAAAACAAAAAGATGGATAAGAGTGCCTTCTGTCAAGTATGATGACCCAAGTTAGATTCCCAAGCCCCACAGAGGGGAAGGAGAAAACTGATCCCAGAGAGTACGTCTCTGACACCTCTCCGTGGTACACAGCCCCCCACATGAAAACACACACACACACACACACAAACACATACACACAAACACATACACACAAACACATACACACACACACACACACACACACACACACACACACACACCCCAAAGGAAAGAAAGAAGAAAGAAAGAAAGAAAGAAAGAAAGAAAGAAAGAAAGAAAGGAAGGAAGGAAGGAAGGAAGGAAGGAAGGAAGGGAAGAAATGGAAGGAAGGAAGAGAAAGAATCAATCAATCAATCAATCAATAAATGAAAATTGAAACATGTAGCTCAGTTTGTGAGCCAGGACTTCTGAACTTTCCCTTCAGCTAATTACTGATCATGATTCTTTGTAAACACACCTCTGCCAACAGTGTAGATTCAGCTGTTACATTCATTTTTAAAGATTAAAAATATATGTAGCCAGGTGGTAGTGAACACCTTTAATCCCAGCACTGGGGAGGCAGGGGCAGGTGGATCTCTGAGTTTAAGGCCAGCCTGGTCAATAGAGAGTTCCAGAACAGCCAGGGCTACACAGAGAAACCCTGTCAAAACAACAAAATAATAATAATAATAATTATGTGTATGAGTGTTTGCCTGCATGTCTGCCTTTATACTGTGTGTGTACCTGGTAACTTCAGAGTCCTAAAGAGTGTATCAGATCCCCTGGAACTGGAGGTACAGTCAGTTGTAAGACACCATATGGGTTCTGGGAACCAAAGCCAGGTCCTTTGCAAGAGCAGCCAGTGCTCTTAATGGCTGAGCCATCTCCCCAGCCCCTTCAGTTTTTTATTCAGTGTTTCATTAAGCACATGTTGTTGGCAGTTCAGTCAGTGCATGCTCAGGAAGAGTGGTCTACATTATATTCATCTTCCTGAGCACAGCTGGAAATAAAGCAAAACAATGTCTCTAATTCCAAGAAGCCTATAGTGGAGAGGGCCATAAGGTAGGATGGCATATGGATAATCACAAATGGATCATGACAGGACTCTGGGTCATACTCCAGGAGCATCTCATTCTCTTCTGGGGCATCAGGAAGCCACCACAGAGCAGAGGCTATTTGCACTCGATTCTAACAGATGAGTCCATGTTTGTAATACAGAGAAAGGGTTGTTGTAGTGTAGTAGCACTTCCTCGTTGGGATGCCAGTCTGCAAATAATTACATAGAGCCTTATTTTATTATTATTATTAATTATTATTATAAAAGCTAACTTACATTAACCCATATTTTTTAATCTACATTTGTTGTGGGATATTTTGAATGCACTCAGATGACTAACCTACATTTCTTAATTATCTTAAACAGTTTGTAATAATAGCCTTTAAGGACCAGAACTTTACATACATTCTTCCACATGACTCATTTCCTCACCTCCATACTGCCCAACCTGCTTCTTTGGAGTCTGGCTGGCAACTCCTCCTTTCTTCTTCCCAGAGTTCTCTCTCTGCCCGGAAGTCCTGCCTATCCTCTCCTGCCTTGCTATTGGCCATTTAACTCTTTATTAAACCAATCAGAAGGTGCCTTAGGCAGAGACACATCTTTACAGTGTAAACAAACATTCTGCAACATTATGGGCTAGAATGGAGTGGGGCTGCCTGAGGAAGGCTTAGGGTTGTAAGATATGTCCTGCCAGGCATATGTAAAATCCTAGGAAGGTGAGTGAGCTCAAAACATAACCAGGCTTATTTCAATGTCCTTTCCTAGATTAATACTTCCTGTGTCAGATTCCTGTCTGCAACTCTAACCTCTGTACAGTTCATAGCAAATGGTAGGTGAAGGAGACCCCCACACAGCGGAGGTTCCCTCCTGGATCCTGGATTGGGCCCAAACCACATCCAAATGCCTGTTTTCACAGAGATATCCTTTGTTAAGTAGGGAAGAAAAAGTTAAAGCACCAGCTTGGTCTACAAAGTGAGTTCCAGGAAAGGCGCAAAGCTACACAGAGAAACCCTGTCTCGAAAAACCAAAAAAAAAAAAAAAAAAAAAAAAAAAAAAAATTTTAAAGCGGCTGCTTTCTGACTCAGGCAGAAAAACAGCAGCAAATGACCTTGCAGGTGTAATTTTTAAGAAGAGAAAAAGGGGAGGTCTGTGTTAGAATGGGCTAGGATGCGGTGGTGTATTTTGATTGGGCATGTTAATTGTGTGAATCAGAAGGGACTTTTGATTGCTGGATTTTAATACTTTGATGACTGAGCCTTGGTGGTCAGCCTTAGGAGGAGGAAGTGGCCAAATAAGGGAACAGACCTGGATGGCCAGAATGTGATCTAATGGTTTTTAGCAAGGCAGAAGGAATGGGAGAGAAGGGCAAAGCCTGCCAGAGCCATGTACGCCATGCTCAAGCTGGCCAGAGCCCCTTCAGTAGGAGCTTAAGAGCATTTATTGAGAGAATGAAAGAAAGCAGATACCCCTATTCTAAACTGATTTCTTTAAGTTATAGGAATTCTTAAGGATGTAATTTCATTTATGTGTTTGTGAGTGTGTCTCTGTGTGTGTATGCCATCTGTGTGCACACTGTCTGTGTGCAGGTGCTGTTGAATGCCAGAAGAGGGTGTCAGATACCCTGGAGCTAGAAATAGAGACTGTTGCAAGCACCTGACATGGACATGGACAAGAACTCAGGTTCTTCAGAAGAGCTCTTACCCACTAAGCCATCTCTCAAGCTTTGAGTTATAGGAATATTTGGACATGGAAATGGCCTCATCAGATTGTGTATGATAGCAAAAAAAATCTCCAGGGAAGCATCCTACAGTAATAGAATGCCTAGAAAAAGCATTGTATGTTTACTACTAAAACCAAATTCTATGTACTATTAATAATAATAAAGATTATTGTTATGAATTTAGAAAGATTACTTATATTGTATATGGCATGAGGAAATTACAAGAATAATTATGTAACATAGGAACCATTCATAAATTGCACATATACACATATGTACTTATGAAGTATCTGGAGGGATTTTTGCAAATAAGTTATGGATTACTTCAGTTTTATCCTTTTTGGTTATTTACTTTTCCCAATTCCTCCATCTATATGAAATGTACAACAATAGAAATGTTCTTAGAAAACAAAAATTTTGTGTAAAGTTGTTTATTAAAAAAACAAGTAAACAAATAGAGCTTCCTTTCAGAACACAAGCACCCCCCCCCCCCCCGTGTGTGTGTGTGTGTGTGTGTGTGTGTGTGTGTGTGTGTGTGTGTGTACAGCCACGAGCATATGACACAGTTTTATGGATATTCTAGTACTTTACTGCCTCACATCAAGTGATTGTTCCCTAATCATCTCTTTCATCCTCATGACAGCCCCGGAACACAAGAGTGAGTGAGAAGCATCTAAGTATTGGGATTTGTGGCTCAGTACCCAAGTTCACATGGCTGGTACCTGGCTAAGCCTGAAGTCCTCCAAGGCCTTGGCACTTCAAGGACTGCAGTATTTTTCTTTCCTATCCCAGAGATTATCCTGAGGGAGGCAGAGAGCCATAGTAATATTTCAGGGCTTTTTCCTGTCATCATAGCCTTTGAAAATGATAGCATAAATGTCCACACAAATCCTTAAGTTAAAAAACATTTGTTACAGAAGTCTGGTCTAACGTCAGTAAAAAGTCATTGTCTGCATAAACACCTGAAAGATGAATGCAGTAGAGGATGCATTGCCAAAAGCCATTCTTTGCAATAGAGTGTGAAATAAGGATCTGTGTTTGTTAGACGCTCATGGGCCAGCGAGTCTGGAGTGTACAGCGAAGTAGAGAGACAACCAGAGGACTCTACCTCAAAACAAGGCAGAAGCATAGCATTGACTTCTGAGAGCTGTCCCTAACCACTATGGCACGAGCATGTTTGCACGCGCGCGCACAGACACACAATTAATTTTTTTTTTAAAAGAAAATCATTTTTGGCTGGAGATGGCTCAGTGGTGAAGGGAACCTGCTGCTCTTTCAGAGAACTCCAGCTCTGTTCTCAGCGCTCATGTTGGGTGGCTCACACCCATGTGTAACTTGAGCTCCAGGAGATCTGACGCCACAGCCTCTCACGGCACCTGACTCTCATGCCCATACCTGTATGTAGGAGCATAAGCATACATATAATTAAAACTAATAAAATCTGGGTGTGGTGGCACACGCCTTTAATCCCAGCACTCAGGAGGCAGAGGCAGGTGGATTTGTGAGTTTCAGACCAGGCTTGTCAACATAGTGAGTTCCAGGACAGCCAGGACTATACAATGAGACCATGTCTCAAAACAAACAAATAAAATTAATAGAAGTAAATATTATTATTACTATAAAATTTGAGACAGGGCCTCACTATGTAGCCCTGGCTGTCTTGGAAATTACTTTGCAGACCAGGCTAACCTCGAACTCATAGAGGTCTGCCTACCTCTGCCTTCCAAGTGCTGGAAATAAAGGCATCTACCACCAAGTCTGGCTAAAAAAAAAATTTTTTTTTTTTTTTTTTTTTGGTTTTTCGAGACAGGGTTTCTCTGTGTAGTTTTGCGCCTTTCCTGGAACTCACTCTGTAGTCTAGGCTGGCCTCGAACTCACAGAGATCCGCCTGGCTCTGCCTCCCGAGTGCTGGGATTAAAGGCGTGCGCCGCCCGGCAAAAAAAAAAAAAAAAAAAAAAAAAAATTTTAAAGAAAAAAAATTTGTGTCTGTTCTTGTAGTTGTATAAGGGAATATTAGGAAGGTACAACTAAAAATGTTCACTTCTCAAAAATTGTTTTTCATTTTTACAGCATTTTAATTTTGAACCATTCGAAAAACCAAAATTAAACCAGGTACCCCTGCAATCTGAGTGCTTGGGAGGCTGAGGCAGAGAACTGTGAGTTTAAAGCTCGCCAGGGGCCCTAGAATAAAACTGTCTCAAACAAACAAATATCTAAGATTGGTTTTAACCCTAAAATTAAAACACTTTAAAATGCAATAAATACAACAAAATGCTCATTTTTCGTAGTAGAGAATCAAGAATACTTATTTCCTTCCTTCTGGCACATCTGGATCTCAGTGTTTCACAAGTGTGAGAAGGAGTTATTTTCAAACAACTTTCAAACTTATGTTAAAAAGACTTTAGTCTTTCTACTTTGCTTGGAGACAGGAGTTAAGATTTCTGAAGGG
Organism: Peromyscus californicus insignis; assembly: GCF_007827085.1. Lineage (NCBI taxonomy): Eukaryota > Metazoa > Chordata > Mammalia > Rodentia > Cricetidae > Peromyscus > Peromyscus californicus. The sequence continues at coordinate 6,957,668 of NW_026294458.1, read as the reverse complement.
TTCCAAGGCATTTTGTAGGCTCCTGTAAAAAGAAGCTCGATTTTCACCTGAAACTGTTAACTGCTGAAGGGTTCCAAGGCATTTTGTAGGCTCCTGTAAAAAGAAGCTCGATTTTCACCTGAAACTGTTAACTGCTGCTGCCTGCCAGGCTGCAGAGATGCATTCTGGACCTGGTTTCCATTCCCAGAATTCCCTCTGGAATTACAGTCGGGAACACCACTCAAAGGTGAAATCAGGCTTCCCATCTCAGGGTCATTCCTCCTCTGCCCCAGGCAAACCCAGATAATGCTTGAAAAACAACCCAGGACACCTACCTTAAAGGAAATCGAAGGATTTCAAAGCTGAAGTCCAGAGGTATTTTCTGGGTCTTTAGCTCTTGAGTGACTGTGAATTTAATGTATTTTTAACTCAATTCAAGCGAGGGAGATGCATCCCTGGTTTCTCGGCCGAGTTGCCTTGCCTTGTATCCGTGAAGTTTGGCTGGGTGTTTGTTGACACATTTTTCTGGGCAAGGCTATTTGAGAAACGCTGACATTTGCCTAACTTCCTCTCCAGGCAGAAGCTGGGTTTGTCTCCCGGGCCCTGCTGGGGCTCCAGTCTCTTTCTTGGAAGGGAAGAATCTGCTTTCGTCTTCACAAGCACGTTCCAATTTCTAGTCTCCTTCCTTTATCTTCCTCTCCTGATTTGACTCAGCCTGGACGCTTCCAACCACGCTGTCTCCCTAGGCACCGACTTCTCTGCTCGCCCATCTGAAAAGGACCGTCGGGATCTTTTCAGTTTTGAATCAGGAATCATCTTGGCCTCATGATCACCCCAGAGCTTCTCCATCCCCACCCCCCACCCCCATATGTAAGTTTTGCATTCATTAAAGAGGAAAGCAATTTTGAATACTATGAAAACAAAAACAAATGTGCTTGATTATACGAAAATTTAAGTCTTGGCACGTTTTTTGATTACTGCAGGACGCACCACACAACTTTAACATTTTCAAAGTTGATCGGTAGTTTGGTTTTATTACCAACAACACCCAACCAAAAGCCTACACCCTTTCAAGTCTTTGTTGTGCGAGCCACTTGGAGGCCCCACTATTGACTCTTTAGTGAGTTTTCATCTCAGGGAGATGAATTGTAGGAGAAAGGAGGACAAGGAAGAGAGGAGGCTAGACAGACAGAGTAGGACCAAGACAGGCGTGTGCCCCAGGGGCAGCAGATGGTCTTAGAAGAAGTTGGTGTTTAGCTTTAGAAGACAAAGATTTGGCATAGCTCTATACATCGCTTACTGACCAGAAAGTCTGGGACAGCTCATCTGTAAAGCTGGAGTAACTGCTCCATGGGGCAAAGGCGGAGACTGAATGAAAAGGTGTAAGTGAAAACTGTTTGTAACCCAGGTTTCCCCGCAAAGAACCTAGTTATTATTCAAGATGTTACAGATCATGGCCTAGGACACCCACGAGGCTGCTCGGCCGTGGGGAACGACAAAATGGCCAGCTTAGAAGTCCCTCTGCCTGTGTCAACGTGTTCGTGACCTCTGCTGACCTCAGAGGTGCCAACAACATGGATATGACAGAATGTTGTCGTCCGGTGCAGAGCACTGGTTTTGGAACTTGGCTGCCACTCAACCCCATAGCAAGGGTGGGCTGGACTTGGATCACAGCTCTTCTTTCTGCAGGGCCGCTGTTTGTATTTTGTACAACGCTTTCTTCTGTGGGCAGGGCTACCTGCATCCCAGCAGGCAAGTTTAACATCTTTGGTCTCATTCATGAAATAACAGCACCCCCTTGTCTTAAACCTACTAAAAAGACTCCCAAATCTTCCATTGCTTTTTGGGCCAGCACCTCCCCGTGAGCAACCACTGGAAATGCCAGCAGAGACCCTATCCAGTGAAAGGGTCCTGGATCTGTCAGAGAATGGTTCTCTTTAACTAGCTTCCTTGTACACAGAAAATAATTTCACGTGTCTGAGCTCCAGTGTCCCCTTTTATGAAGTGAGAAGCCCAGCCCGAAGGTGTCTTTCCTGTCTGTGCAGTCCCGGCCACCCTCTCGGGCCTGCCCATCCCCAATGCCTCTCCTTAGGGAGTCTCCTGTCCCATGGTGATTGGCTGTGTGCTTTGCATTCTTTTATAGGTAGTTCTACATATCCTGCATTGAACATATCTCCCTCCAATAATCACAGCTTTCCCTTTTTCTCTTTTGCTTATTTATTTATTGAGACAGGATCTTAAAACAACAACAAAACAAAAAAACAAAGAAACCCAGAACTCCCTAGACAGACAAGGATGACCTTGAATTCGGGGATTACAGGCATCTGCCACCACACCAAGTTTATTTGCTGCTATAGACTGAACCCAGAGTCTCGAACATGCTAATGAAACGTTCTACCAAGGGCGCTGCATCCCTGGCCTGCTGGCCTCCTTTCTCTATTCTGTCAGCCTTAGTCTCCCAACCTAAGTGCGCTCCTCAGCCCGTTCTCCACGTGTACTTATGCATGCTGATGTTTCTAAACTAAAACCCGATCAAAGCCTTTTTCTTAGTTACTTTTGGTTGGCACTGGGTTTCATTGTGATATTGTGATGCTTTCTTCTGATGCTGTCATCATGGTTTCTTCTCATTTGCCCTGCACTGCCTCTCCCATCCTTCCCTCCCCACACTTGCTGTTCCCCTCCGCCTCCCCCTGACATAGCTTCCCCCACCCTCCACCCCCCCATCCCCGCCACCCGCCATCTGCTTTCATGACACATATATTCCATTACCCTCTCTTGTTTTGCTCAAACCAAAATCCTTTGACCAACTTATTCCTCTCTTCTTTATTACATTAAAAGAGATTTAAAAATTTTATACCAATTTCTTTATAACTTTAACTTTCTTAATTTCATACTTACAGACATTTGCAAGGACAGTAGAGTTCCCGACTATTTTTAACCTAGACTTACCAAATATTACATTTTACTACAAATTACCCCCCCTTCTAAACAGAAAACGTGTAACGTGTGTGTGTGTGTGTGTGTGTGTGTGTGTGTGTGTGTGTGTATTCCTGAGCTATTATACACAGGATTCTCCTTTACCCTTAAATACCTCAGGGTATTTCTTTCAGACTTTAAAAATTACCTATATATGTGTTTGTGTGTGAGTATGTGCACAGCATGAATTCAGAGAAGGTGTCAGATCCCATGGAGGCAGGGCTACAGCCGCTGCCTTTTTGTGAGGCCAGGAGCAGAGCTGGGATCCTCTGCAAGAGCAAACGGCTGAGTCATCTCTTCCGCCCCACCCCCACAATCAGAATCAGGAAGTCCATGTCAATATAGTATTATCTGCACATAGAAGACTGTTAATGGTTTATGCATTTCCCTAATCACATCCTTTACGAAGGAACATTCTGGATCATGTTTGTGTTTGGCTGTCATGGTTTGGCTTTTCATCCGAGACAGTCCCTAGCTTTACTTTGTGTTTCTTAACATTGACTTTGTTAAAGAAAAGAGGCCAAGTTGGCTTTGAACTCGGGGTTTCCTGCTTCGGCTTCTGTGAGGCTAGCATTTGTTTTTCTTTTCTTTTTTTTCCTCCCTCTCTCTTCCATCATCCTTCCCTCAGTTTGAACATGCCTGATGCTTCCTCATGACTGGAATATAATTCGGCTTCTTTTTTTTTTTTTTTTTTGGTTTTTCAAGATAGGGTTTTTCTGTGTAGCTTTGGTGCCCGTCCTGGATCTCATTTTGTAGACCAGACTGGCCTTGAACTCACAGAGATCCGCCTGGCTCTGCCTCCCGAGTGCTGGGATTAAAGGCGTGCACCACCACCACACAGCATAATTCAGCTTCTTTTCAGGAGAGTCAAGGAACTACACTGTTTCCCTCAGTGCTTTGTGTCAGTCAGCACAAGCCGTTCATTTGTCCTATTCACTGTTAGGTTACGGATTGAATGCCTCCCCTCCCGCCCATTCATATAGGCATCCTAACCATCCGTGGTGGCTTGAATGAAAATGGCCCCATAAGTTCATAGGGCATGGCACTATTAGAGGGTGTGGCCTCCTTGGGGTAGGTGTGGCCTTGTTGAAGGAAGTGTGTCACTGGGGATGGGCTTTGAAGTTTCAAATGCTCAAGCCAGGCCCAGTGTCTCTCTCTCTTTCTTCCTGCTGCCTGCTCATCCAGATGTGGAACTCTCAGCTACTCTCCAGCACCATGTCTGTCTGCACACCGCCATGTTTCCTGCCATGATGACAATGGACTAAACCTCTGAAACTGTCAGCCCGAGTTAAATATTTTCTTTTATAAGAGTTGCTGGGGTTGGGGATTTAGCTCAGTGGTAGAGCGCTTGTCTAGCAAGTGCAAGGCCCTGGGTTTGGTCCTCAGCTCCAGAAAAAAAAAAAAAAAAAAAAAGAGTTGCTGTGTTCATGGTGTCTCTTCACAGCAGTTGAAACCTTAACTAAGACAACCATGTGTAGTGTTAGAAGGTGGGGAGGTGGGGTTATGAGAGATGATTAGGTCATGAGGATGGAGCCCTTCTGACTCGTGTCCTTGTATAGGGGACTTCAGAGGTTTGAGTTCTTTCGCCCTTTATCTGCTTCAGGACAGCACTGGAAGAAGCCTGCAGAACCCCACCATGCTCTACCCTGGTCTCATGCTTTCAAATTCTAGAATTAAATACATTTCTGCTCTCCATCTGCTACCCGGGCTGTAGTGTGTTGTTGTAGCAGCCTGAGCTAAAGCAACCAGCGATCTTATATTGAGTACTTAAGGCTGGCTGGTACTGTAAAGACACCTCTGTGTCCTTCATAATTGATGATTATGTTTGGAGAGTGATTCTGAGACTTTAAAAACATCTAGTCAGCCCTCAGACTTTTCACTCAGTGTCTATTGATGATTCTTAGCTAGGGTTAATTCTATTACAATAACCACTTTAAATCCTCATCCATCCCATGTTTATTAGTGATTTATTTATTTATTAGCTTTTTTCAAGACAGGGTTTCTCTGTGTAGCCCTGGCTGTCCTGGAATTCACTCTGTAGACCAGGCTGGCCTTGAACTCCTCGATTCACCTGCCTCTGCCTCCTAAGTGCTGGGATTAAAGGTGTGTGCCACCACTGCCTGGCTTATTAGTGATTTATCTACAAATACTTTAAAATATTTATTTTATTGGTATGACTGTTTTGCCTGTATGTATATATGTGTACCACATGCTTGCCTGGTGCCTGTCAAGGTCAGAAGAGGACGTCTGTCCCCTGGAATTGGAGTTACAGACAGTTGCAAGTCACCATGAAGGTGTTGGGAATAGAACCTGGGTCTTTGGGAAGGGCAGCCAGTGCTCTTTACTGCTGAGCATTAGTGACGTAAATGTTTGTTCTCTAAATTTTACTAAATTTTTTTAACATCTGTAAAAATGATGATATTGTGTTCCCACCGATTTATTTAGTCACTTTAGGTTGGCATACAAAGACACAGGTTCAGTCTTGGCATCTTATACACACGGGTGGTAATTCTTCATTCTCACTTGTCTCTGACACCTGTTCTCTTCCGATCCCGTTGATTTCTTTTGTTTCCTATGTAACAATTCTATTGTCCTACTTCTCACCCCTCTTACGATCTGTTCCTTTCCTCATGGTCGCCTTTCTAGTTTTGTGATCTTCAAACACCTATGGACACATATGAAATTTAGATATTCCACATGAGAAAAAAATGATGTTTGTCTTTCTGAGACTGGATTGTTTCACTGAACATAATGATTTTGAGCTCTGTCCATTTTTTTTCTGCAAATGTCATGATTTCATTTTTCTTTAGGGCTCTATAACCTGCTTTTCTTCTTTCTTTATTATCAATATACAAATTAGGATATGGAATGAATTTGAGGTAAAGACTGTGTGGATGTCTGGCTTCACTTTCTATCCTACAATCTTAGTCTTTTAAATGGCTTCAGCGATGTTTAAGCATCTTAATGAACTGATCCATTGCAGTGGAGAGCTGTTGGCTTGGCCTCCTGCCCCCACACCCTCCACTCTCCCTGTTTGTTCAAGCTGTCCTTGCATAGATCCTCCAGCATCGGCCTCCTAAATGCTGGGATTATAGGTGTTTACTGTAGCTGGGTTTTATTTTTTATTTTTTTTACCCTTTGGGGACCTGCCACCCAGCTCCCAAATAAATACACTGAGACTTATTCTTATTTATGAATGCCTAGCCTTAGCTTGGTTTGTTTCTAGCCAGCTTTTCTAACTTAAATTATCCCATTTCTCTTTAACTATGTTTTGCCACTGGGCTTTTTATCTTTCTTTATTCTATATGTCTTTCTTTCCTTCTTATGCCATGGCTGGTTGTGTGGCTGTGTGGCTGGCCCCTGGCATCTTCTTCTCCTCCAAAGCTACACAGAGAAACCCTATGTTGAAAAAACAACAACAATAACAAAAAAAAAAAAAAAAAACAAAAAACAAAAAACAAAAAAAAAACCCTTTAGGTGAGTCAGGCAATGGTGATGTATGTCCTTAATTCCAGTACTCGGGAGGCAGAGAGGCAAGTGGATCTCTGTGAGTTTGAGGCCAGCCTAGTCTACAAAGTGAATTCCAGGACCTCTAAGGCTATACAGAGAAACCCTGTCTAAACACCCCCCCACCAAAAATAAAAATCAGGTGACATTTAGTTGGTGAATGTGTTATTATTAAGCAATAGGAGAAAAGTTATTTTATTTATTTCTTTCGCTATTTTTAGAATTGGCCAGAAAAATTGTTCATCTGCATGGGTACAGTGTGCTGTTTCAGCACATTAATATCCTGTGTATGACTCAGGGTGCTGAGGCTGTCCATCATCTCAAACATTTAGCAGTCTTTGTGATGTGAATGCTCAAAATCCCCTTCTAGCTATTTTAAATATTTATATTGCTTATGACTAGAGTTGCTTTTCTGTGGGGTAGAACACCAGAGCGTTCCCCTTATCTGGCTATGATTTTGTAAGTGTTTAACACTCACCTACCCTCACTGGTCTCTGGTAGTTACTATTCCACACTGCACCTATGCGCTCAGCTTCTCCAGAGTCCACATATTAGTGAAAATCATGCAACATTTGATGTTCTGTCTTGGATTATTTCAGGTAACATTGTGATCTCCAGGTCCATTGTGTTAGAAAAAAAATAAGACAGAACTTAAATTTTTATTTTTCTTAATGGCTGGAGCTGGTAAGATGACCCAGAGGGCAAAGATGGTTGCTACCAAGCTTGATGCCTAGGACCCACATGATGGAGATAACCAACTCCCACAAGTTGTACTTTGACCTCCACACACATATGGCCCCCACATATACAAGTGCAAACACACACACAAGGAATAAATAAAATACTTGAAAACTTGGCTGGATAGTACTCCATTGTGCATCTGCACCACATTTTTTTTTTTTAACCTGTTGCTGGACACCTCAGTTGAGTTCACAGGAGCAGCTACTCATAGAACCAAAAGCAAAGTCATCAAAGGCAGCATTCCTGCGAGTGATGCCATCTGTAGCTGTCAGAGGGGTGTGATGATGGGACGCGCACAACAACTCTTCGAGAGCATCCCTGCCAAACACACCGAGTCAGTGTCCCAGCACGAGAGAGTGGCAGACAAGCCCAGCTTACAAGACAATCCACTCAACCATAAGCCTGGGGAACGTTCTTGCATTTAGGAGCTGAAGTTCATTCACAAGGTGAGCAGAGAGGAGCTTGCAAGAATTAAAGCCAAGTGCTGATTAGTGCTCATGATGCTATTTTTTTTTTTCTGCTTTTCATGGGTTTGAAGTTGTTACCAGGCTGAGCTAATGAAATGAAATACATGCTCACAGAGTACATGCCATACGGACATCTCAAATGAGTGCATCTAGACTGTGCATCATTCAGCCCTTTCTATCAGCCCGTATTAGGAAATGTTTGTTATAATTACAGTTGATACTCATTTCAGATGATAGATAATAAGATTCTGCACCTTCTATTAACAAAAAATAAGATTATATGCTAGCTGCTTGGCTAGTTACTTTCAGCAGTATATACCTTTCTTTTTCATTAAATATATGGGAAATTTAATCACGACGTCTGATGAAATTAAAGAGGCTATTTTGGCTTTTTAAATGAATAACTTAATTGCATTATTCCTAAAAGCTCACCACCAGAATTCACAACCCACGGGAACATCCATTTGTCAAAGAGGTACCTTCTTTTTGGCATCACCCATCACATTAATAATAACCCAAGGCCAAAGGACTGGAGAAATGGCTCAGTGGTTAAGTGCTCTGGCTGTTCCTCCAGAAGACTAGGGTTCAATTCCTAGTACTCACATATGGCTCACAGCTGAATGTAACTCCAGTTCCACAGGATCTAACATCTTTTTATGACCACTGCAGGCAAAGCAAAACACCCATACACATAAAATAAATTAAAAATAAATAAAAATAATAATAATAATCCAGAGCTTGAGTCAATTTTACAGTTTGGATAACTGTATTCAGGTCCCCATTGTCATCTTGTGTTGGTAACTTGATAGATTACTCCATCTGCATCAGGTTTAGCTGCTTTAGTGATCTTACTTATTTATAAGGCCTCACTATGTATTCTTCTCTGAACTCATTCATGATCCTCCCGCCTCCTCAGCCTCCTGAATACTGGTGTTCCGTGAGTGCACAATGGTGCTCTACGCTTTCATAATATTTCATAGGATAGGTGCTACAAAACACACCATTCCACCCGACAACTCTACCTACCCTGACTTCCCTCTCTTTTGGCTTCTCCTCCTCCTGTTCTTTCTTCGGCCTGTGCGGCTCTCTCTAATCCCTCTTCCTGCTAACGCGGAAACACTCCCTTTCTCACACACTTTTTCAGGAACTTCAGGAGTTCAGGAAAGTAGGGAGAAGTTACCTTCTGTCCTTCAGAAAATATTCTTCCAGTTCATGAGGTGGCCAGTGGGGCCCTGCACACCATCTGGGAAAGCATCCTCTTCACCATGTCTGACCTACTCTAAAGTGTAAATGTTGTGGGCCCAGCCTGCCACCAGTAGACCCAACACCCAGTCTCCTGTCCAGCCTGTACCACTGGACACTCTTCCTTTGTATCTCAGGAAAAGTAGCCATTTGCTGTCTAATGGCAATCCCAGGGCTAGCATATTATTCCATCTCTAGGCATTTCCTCTCTTTCTGCTTAAACCAAAACAATGCACTGTCCAAGGCCATTTCTCACCAGAAACTCTTGTGGAAATTTAACACTGGGACTCTTGAATAAACTGGACATTGTGAATGTAAGTCTTAACTGATAATTGCTCTTATTGTATGTAGTTTTACTGTGTTAGAGTTAAAACCTTTCCTTTTTATTTAGACAAAAAAGGGGGAAATGTTGTGGAATAATCTTTTTGTACACTGTGAAGATGTTGATAAAAAGCTAAATGGCCAATAGCTAGGCAGGATTTCCAGGCACAGAGGATGCTGGGAAGAAGAAAGGCGGAATCACCAGCCATATGGAAATCAAGCAGCATGGGCATTACAGAGTAGAAGTAACCAAACTGTGTAAAAGAAGGTAGATTAAAAGATATGGGTTAATTTAAGTTATAAGAGCTAGTTAAAAACAAGCCTAAACTATCGAACAAGCTTTCATAATAATAAGTCTCCATGTCGTGATTTGGGAGCTAGCTGGTGAGACAGAGAAAGACTTGGTACAAATGGCATACAATGTGGGGCCATATATTTCCACATATTTTCCTGAGAAAGCTTAAACAAGAGTTCCAAACACACAAAAATGGAGCCAAACATGGCATCCTGCAGACTCTCATGTGGTCTGCAGTACACAGACATGTCTCCGGGCTATTGCCTGCAGGCTTGAGCCGCCAGTATGCTGTGAGCTGAGCTGCATGGCGGTTTAAGGTTTTGCTCATGCAGACAGAAAAGATTACAGTAAATATGCAGTAAAGCAAGTTCAGACAGAAAAAAAATCTCTAAACAGGTTACAGTGTGGTTAACAATGTATGTAGGCTTAAGAAAAAAAAAGAAAAAGGATATAGACAGCCATAAAAAATAGTTTTAAAATAATAAAGTTTAAATTAAAAATAAATTTAAAAAAATTTAAAGAGAAAAGTAATTAAAAACAAGCCATATAAGGATGGGAAATATTATAACCCAGGGGGTTTGGACCTTATATGGTACTTTGTTAATTTTGAATTTTTTGAATGCTAATGAACAGACAACAGCTGCTGAGAGACATTGGATTGTGGAAGGGACTGCTGCATTAAACCAGCCTACATACTTTAGGAATGCTTTAACTTTAAAATGGAAGTCAAAAAATGTATTACATTGGGGAAGAGGTTATGCTTTTGTTTCCACAGAAAATGAAAGTCTGTGGATTCCTTTCAGGTCAATAGAGATCAGATTTGACCATTGGAGACCGCTTGAGTATCTTGGCTACAGATTTGGGAGAGGAAGTCAAGAAAGACTACAGGATAGGTGGCATGTAAGCTGATCCCTCTGCCTGGGAACAGCTTGGAGACGAGATGAGACATGATAAATCTTGTTGGCTACAGAGTCCTCATGACTTATTATTACATGCCATCCTTTCATATGACATGGATAGAGATTTATATTACAGTTTAGTTATACAGTCCAAACGGACTTATAAAGTTGACAGAGGCCTTTTACCCTGCTCAAACACAAAACAAAAAAATCATCTTTAACTGACTTGTGCACACCACACATTCCATACTTGTGTTAATGTGGATACGTATGTTACCTTTAAAAGTTTGTGTGTTTTCAAAACAAGGGGACCAGACACCAATGAAAACAGGTGGCCCAGGTGATCCAGCCTCTCAGAGTGCCTCTGTTGCAGTTTCTCGGGTATTGGACAATCAAAGCTTGGAGGTCTAAGTCAAAAACAGTCAAGATTTTGGCCTTTGACCTCCAAAGTCAGCCAGGACCCTGGCATGATGAATCTTCTGTAACGGGGCCTTGCAACCCCAGTAAGTCCCCTGCCCTTTTGCTTAGAGAGCCATGGAGACTCAGGGGGTGGGACTCCAACCAGGGCACACCCTCACAAAGAGGTGGGTCATTAGAGGGAAATGTCCCCTGTGCCTCCATGGAAAGTCACATCTTCAGCAAGACTGACCCATCCCAGCAGATGGTACAACTTGTGGAGAAAATTAAGGAGCCTGAGTTCCTCCTACGTCCCTAGGAGTCTTGACTGACCTTAACAGTTAAAGGAAAATGGTTATGTTTTTGTCATTTACACAGTATTAAACATGCAGAAGGAACACGTGATCACAGAATAAAATAATTGGTATTATTAACAACAGAATTCCAGGGGCTAGAGAGGCGGTTCAGTGGTTAAAAGCACTGGCTGCTCTTGCAGAGGACCCAAGTTCAGCGCCTGACACCCAGGTTAAGTGGCTCACAACTGTAACCCTAGACCCAGGTGACCCAATGCCTGTCTGAGTTCACATGTACATACCCACATGTGGACACACACCTACACATGAATAAAAACAAAAAAACTTTACACATTTATCTTTAATTATATGTGTATGAGTGTTTCCCTACATGCATGTATGTTCACCATGTGCATGCAGTGCCCTTGGAGGCCAGAAGATGGAATCAGACCCCCTGTAACAGGTTACAGACTGTTGTGAGTCTCTGTCTCCTGAGTGCTGGGGTTAAAAGCCCGGGCCACCACTCCCAGCTTATGGGGGACATTTCACAGTCAAATCTCAACTCCCATAAAAATCATTTAAAGATATTCTATTCTTCTGCCATAACTAATTATCTGGATCTGAGTAAATAAAAATCCAGTTCTCGCTGGGCAGTGGTGGCGCACGCCTTTAATCCCAGCACTCGGGAGGCAGAGCCAGGCGGATCTCTGTGAGTTCGAGGCCAGCCTGGGCTACCAAGTGAGTTCCAGGAAAGGCGCAAAGCTACACAGAGAAACCCTGTCTCGAAAAACCAAAAAAAAAAAAAAATCCAGTTCTCTGTTTAATGTCTCCTTTATTACTGATAGAGAAAATCTCTATCCTACCAGGGCTTGTCATTCATTCCCAGGCTAGGCACGCAGGCCTGTACAGTCCCAGGCTTCCTGACAGATCCTTAACTCCACCCGTGAGTCTCAGACCCCAGAGGACCACTGGAACATCACTGGACAATGGGCACACACTAATTGGAGATATCTGAGCCTATCTTCTTTTTTTTTTCAGAGCTGAGGATTGAACTCAGGGCCTCTACCACTGAACTAAATCCCCAACCCCTCTAAGTCTGTCTTCTATCTTGCTTCTGCCTCACAGGGATTTTAAACACACACACAGACAGACAGACAGACACACATACACACACATACACAGCCTCTCCTTCCATGGCATGGTGGGCTCATGTCTTCCTGCTGTCTCTCCTTGTGAGTACAGCTTCTTCACAGCAGGCCTGCTGCCGCCACTGCCCCTCTCTGGCAGTTTACCAACCCGGCTAAAACGGGAATAGCCGTGACTGGCCTATCTTAACCCTTTAGTAACATTTTGTATGTTTGCTCTACACTTTTGGTTCCTGCCTTTCAGCAGCTTTATCAGGTTTGTTTCTTTAGAATTCAACAAATTGGGCTCCAGCTTAGGACGGATGGCCAGGCTGCTGCGAACTGCAATAAGCCCCAAGTGCAATTGTTCCAGGACACTGACATTGAAACACCACTTGCCTGGTGTTCCATGGACCTCTCTGCCCTATAAAATCAGCCCCTTAGGATGTCTCTGCACAGTTTCATTCTGCTGTCTGCTGTGGCTGGTCTGGAGTGTATCTAATAAAGTCCCCATTTCTGCCTTTTGGTGTCTTGGTGAATTCTTCCACTGCTTGCATGGCCAGCTTGTCACCACCACCCTGCACAGCCGATGAAATGTACGTGATTACGTCACACAAGATTATAATACCGGATTTTTGTTGTTTGTTTACAGGATAGCATCCCCCTGTGTCGCCTGGAATGCCCTCAAACAAGCGACCCTCCAGCTTCTGCTTCGGTAGTGCTGGTATTACAGGCGGGTGCCACAACATAAGACCGGTCTTGTCTTTTCCCGTCCCTTGCCTTACTTCATTTCCTTCCCATCCTTCACTTCCTCCTCCCCCTCTTCTTCCTCTTCCTCTCTTTCTCTCTCTCTCTCTTTTTTAAACAAACTGTCACTATGGACCACAGGTTAGCTTTAAGCTCATGATCCTCCTGCCTCGGTCTCCTGAGTGCTGGGATGACAGATGTGCCCCGCTATGCCTGGCGTAACACCAGTTGTGTTAGGAAAGTGTCCTGTGCTGGCTTTGAAGAAGCGAGTGGCACTGTTGGCAAGCCTCATGGCAAGGACCTGAGGGTGGCCTCTGGCTGGCAGCTGGCAAAGAACAGGCACAGCCACTGACTGTGAGCATAAAAGCAGTCCTCTCGGCTGCATTTCAGATGTAACACCTGTCTTTTCTGACACGGTGGCTGTAACCTCTGGAGACTGCACAGTGGAGGACTTGGCCAAACCGTGCACAAATCCACAGAAATTGGAAGAAAATAATATATGATTTTAAGTCGCAAGGTTTGAGCTGTGTGTGTGTGCGTGTGCGTGTGCGTGTGCGTGTGTCTGTGTAGTGTAGGCCAGAGGTTGACACTGGGTGTCTTCCTCAATTGTTGGCTACCTCGGTTTTTGAGACAAGGTCTCTTACCTAACCTGGAACTCAGCACAGCTGGCTGGTGGCAGGCAGTGACTCTTGTGCTTGACGTTTTAAGTAGATGCTGATATTCGAACTCAGGTCCTCATACTTTCACAGCAAGCCCTCTACATTTCCTTTGGACCAGCTACCTAGCCCTTGAGCTGGCGTTTTTGTACACCAATCGATAACTACTACAGACAGCAAAGGTATGTTGAAATGAACATCTCAATACTGAAATGATTTTGAAACCATCAGATTAAGTGGGGTTCTGGAGATGGAATTACAAGTACAATGTGTAGTAATCATCCTCAAACTTGAAAGCACATTCAAATCACCTGCTAAAACACAGATTGTTGGTCCTCATCCTGGGGTTTGGTATTATTATTATTATTATTATTATTAATTATTATTTTTTGAGACAGTGTTTCTCTGTGTAGCTTTGGAGCCTGTCCTGGAACTTGTTCTGTAGACCAGGCTGGCTTTGAACTCCCAGAGATCCGCCTGCCTCTGCCTCTTGAGTGCTGGGATTAAAGGCATGCGCCATCACCGCCCTGCTTATTATTAGTATTAGTATTAGTATTAGTATTAGTATTAGTATTATCTTAATATTCAGACAAAGGTATTTCTATGTTGCTCAGGCTAGCCTCAAACTTGTAACCATCCTGCCTCAGCCTCCTAAGTAGTTTGGCCAGCTCCAGCATCTCCCTAGAGTTTCTGATCTCTCACGTTTGGGATCTGAGAGTCTGCCTTCTAACAAGTTGTGTTGGATGTTGCTGGAACCTGCCTGGAATCTACCCTTTGACAACCAAACATGTAGAGTCATTTGATAACTAAGTCCTGGCGAAGACCCTTCAGGATACTCCCCAGAATTCCAGTTTCTTATTTCAACAAATTTGAGGAAGGACCTAGAAGAGCTCTGAACTGGTAAATCATTGGTAAGGCAGCTCCTGGGGCTGGCGATGCCCGTCAGTGACAATGCACTTGTCCAGCTCATGGAAAGACATCTAATGCTGGAGTGGCATTACTATTAAACACGCACACAGTGGGGATGCAGAGATGGCTGCCTCTGCAGGTAAGAGCACTTGCTGCTCTTGCAGAGGACCTGGGTACAGTTCCCAACACCCACGTGATGGCTCCCAACTATCTGTAACTCTAGTTCGGAGGGATCTGATACCCTCTTCTGACCTCTGCAGGCACCAGGTGAATAGACAGACATGAAGGCAAAACACTCACGGTCTTAGTTAGGGTTTCTATAGCTGTGAAGAGACACCATGACCACAGCAGAACTTTTAAAGAAAACATTTAACTGGCTTGGCTCACTTACAGTTTCAGAGGTTTAGTCCATTATCATCATGATGGGGGGCATGACAGTGTGCTGGCAGACATGGTGCTGGAGTAGCTGGGAGTCCTACTTCTTGCAGGCAACAAGAAGTTTACTGAGATCCTGGGTGGTATCCTGAGCCTAGGAGACCTCGAAGCCCACTCCCACAGTGACACACTTATTCAACTCCCTCTTCACAGTGTCACTCTCTATGAGCTTATGGGGGCCAATTACATTCAAACTAACACACACACACACACACACACACACACACACACACACACACACACACACAGAGAGAGAGAGAGAGAGAGAGAGAGAGAGAGAGAGAGAGAGAGGTTTTTTAACTGAACGAAGTGTGTTAGATAGGGTAAGCTGAACTGTTATTTCTTAATTGGCTCTTGAGCATGTGGTGAGTGAGAAGCCCAGGCTTCTTCCATCTCAGGCTCCACCACGCTTGGGGTCCCGCCACCATCTCCATCCAAATGGAAAGACATATGGAGGAAGCGCACGTTCATCTCATAGCCCTGTACCATAGATAACATGTCTTGTTTTTGCTTATCTTTAATTAGAGAGAAGCGACTAACATGACCACTGTATCCATCTGGGTCCAAACTAAAGAAACCACAAAGTAATTTGCATAGGACAAGTCTCACATGAGGACTCACTAAGCTCCCAGGGACTTGAGAAGCACAAGTGGCCATCCCCAAGCCCAGGGCAAGCAGCGCTCAGAAGAGGAGAGGACTTGAGGAGAGTCCTTACATTGTTTTTCAAGATCCAGGCTGCATTGGAGAGGTGTATTTGAGGGTCAAAGGTCACCACTAGGCTCAGCCATTTGTGAGAAAGAAAGAACCCAGAAAAGTGGTGACAGGCAGGGTTGAGGCCCGCTAAAGTAAAAAGGTATAGATTGAAGTCGCCCTAGGGCAGGGCACATAGCAGTGTCTGGGGGACACGGGTACAAGCCTCCACTTGTCCCCCTGTGGAGTCAAACAACATTGAACTCTTTCAGCAACGATGTGCGGGCACACTAATGAAGTGCTGTCCATCACAGAAGTCTGATGAGACTTGATGTTTCGAGATGTATTGAGGTTAATCACGTAGATATGACTGAGTGTCCACATAACTGGTCTTTAGTTATTTGGTTCCTAGGTCCTCTAGAGACCAATTCATGCCACATAGTTTAAAGACCCCACCAAGAGCCACACTGTTAGTAAAGACTCTTTGGTACAGCTCAAGGTCCCAGGTAAGTAAAGACTGTCTTATCACACAGGATATCCCAGAGGCTTAAAGATTATTTTCCAGGAGCCAGGTCGAGGCCAAACCTTTGTGGAATGTGCAATGTTTAGACAATGCAGAATGAGTTAATCCTTTACTGACAAGAGGCCATGACTCTGGCTTGCTGAAGGCCCAAAGTGCCTTGCTGGTAGAATCTACTAGAAATCCACCATTGGGGAAGTCGATCAGGAACTCTGTTATAAATCTGCCAGGGAGGGAAGTGCTGGGTGCTTCTGGACACTGCGTGGCAGGAGCCAGGCACCGGAGAGGCTGCCAGCTGCCCCGGAGTCAGAAGCATTCTACTGCAGAGCCACTCAAAGTCGGTTGCCTGTGCGCTACAGCAGCCAGGTCCTGGGGAAGTGAGGCGACTCGTCATCGCAGGATCACGCACACAGGAAGCGAATCCTTTCTCTTTACCGTCAGGCTGGCGTCTTCCACTGACGGAGCCAGACACTAAAGGAAAATGTTTGAAGGTCTCAAGGACTCAACCATTTCAGAGATGCAAAAAAAGCAAAAGGAAAAAAAAATGGTGAATTTGAGTTGAGAAGCCATTAATAATTATATTAATTGTATATTAATAATAGGCACAGCTGCATTGCAAAGGATGCTGGTAAGTACAGGGCCGTCATGTATCTGGCTACAGTCTTAATACTAACCGAGCAGAAGAAAAAAATCTCTCTTTGGATATTTTTCACTACTTCACTCAAAATTGCTAAGTCGGAATAGAACCGACACCAAGCCCAGGATCATCTTGCTCAGACTAACGGAAAAACAGTCACTCTCCCATGGAGCTCACTGAAATATTCATTTATGAAATTTTTGTTTAATAATTGTATGTCAGATTTAGTTACATCTTTGTTTTTTGATAAACATGAACTTACAATCACAGACAGTCCATATAACATGATTTTTAAAATATAGAGCCTTATTGTCAAATAAATATAATTTTTAAAAAGATTTAATTAAAAAAATTTTATTCATCTATGTGTGTGTGTGTAAGCCACATGTGTGCAGGTGGCTGATGAACCAGAAGGGGCAGAACCCTGCACACATCCCTAATGTCCAGGGAACAACGATGCTCATTTTCCATGTCCACTGAGTTAGATATTTTGAAAAACCATTTTTAAACATTTTGTTTATTCATTATGAGTATGAGTATTTTGCCTGCATTTGTCTGTGTGCCACATGTGTTCAAGTCAGATCCCCTGAACCTGGAGTTGTAGACAGTATGAGCTGCCATGTGGGTGCTAGGAGTTGAACTCAGGTCCTCTGGTAGAGCAGCCAGGGCTCTTAACTGCTGAGCCATCGCTCCAGCCCCTCAGTTAGGGATTTCTGTTTAGAGATAACACAGCTAGCCAGGCAAATATGTTCTGCTTTCATGGAGTTTATACTCTTCTGGGAAAAACAGTCAACTAATCTTGCAAATGGGTAAATAATTAAGCAGTGAGAAGTTCTACTTTAAGAAGTTGTAACCACTAAAAGCAGCAAACAACATGGGATTGATTAATCAGTGTTTTGCAAGATTCATGGAGTATCTTCTCCTTGGGTGAGGTGTGGTCACGTGGACGTCATGGCGGTTAGAGGTCAGAGATGGAGGTGGTGTAACACTGTGGGTCCTGGGGCCGGGTAGGCGTATCCAGGCTGTCCACCCTGTAGCCCTGTTACTGATTTCTGATTTCTATTACTATAGCTTAGTTTTGTCTGTTTAAGACTCCATGGAAATAGAACTATGCAATATTGTTTGCCATTTATATATTTTCAACTTACTCTCTTTTTTTAAGATCACTGAGGTACAGGGTGTGTAGTTCCTACTTTGTAGACGGAGTATCTATCATCTGGCGGTGTAACGGCAACTTCTTTGCCCATGGGGATGTCTAGAGCCTTAAAACAAAAAAATCACTCAGTACATTATGGACAAGAGGTTGGGGTGGGACAATGGAGGAGGAGGTGAGACCTGCTAAGTGCTGGCCACACAGTCCAGGTGGGCCGAGTTACGGGACAGACGATAGAGACAGATCTGAGAGGTACTCAGGAGGTAACATTGACAGGAGTTAGCCGGGCGGTGGTAGCGCACGCCTTTAATCCCAGCACTGGGGAGGCAGAGGCAGGCGGATCTCTGTGAGTTCGAGGCCAGCCTGGTCTACAAAGTGAGTTCCAGGAAAGGCGCAAAACTACAGAGAAACCCTGTCTCGAAAACCAAAAAAAATTGACAGGAGTTGGTTACTGTTGTTTGATCTTTGTGGGTGCCGATACTTGGCTTCTTTTTGTGGTACCTTTATCCCCAGCAAATGTGACTCCTTAAACTATGGAACAACATGCATGTGTTGTACAGTAAAAAAATGTTTAAATCTTTACATGTATGTATATGATATGTATTACGTGTGTGCATGGGGGCACAAGGGTGTCACAGCACATGTGTGGAGGCCAAAGGATAACCTTACATGTTGGTCCGAACCTCTACCTTGCTTGAGACTAATACTGCCCACCCCCATGACCTGGTTTTTTATGTCAGACAAGCTAGCCTATGAACTTCCAGAGATTTCTCTGTCCCTGCCGGAGTTCTGGGATTACAGGTGTATGTGATTCCACATCCGACGTCTCATGATTTCTGGAGATTTGAACTCAGCTCTCAAGACTGGATGAGAGCTTTACCCACTGAACTATCTCCTCAACTATGTTTTTTGATAAGAAAGATTTTAAAATATTAAAGAAACAAGTTACAAGGTTGTGTACAATGAAGTAATGGCCAATTTTGTTTTTAAAAAGTTAATCAGCTGGGCGGTGGTGGCGCACGCCTTTAATCCCAGCACTCGGGAGGCAGAGCCAGGCGGATCTCTGTGAGTTCGAGGCCAGCCTGGTCTACAGAGTGAGTTCCAGGACAGGTGCCAAAACTACACAGAGAAACCCTGTCTCGAAAAACCAAAACCAAAAAAAAAAGTTAATCAATAAGCCGGGCAGTGGTGGCGCACACCTTTAATCCCAGCACTCAGTAGGTAGAGGCAGGTGGATCTCTGTGAATTTGAGGCCAGCCTGGTCTACAGAGCGAGTTCTAGGAAAGCCAGGTCTGTTCCACAGAGAAACCCTGTCTTGAAAAACAAAACAAAAACAAGCTAATCAGTCAGTTAATCAATGTGCATGTGTGTGCAAGTAAGCACATTCCACAGCACACAAGTGGAGGGCAGTGGACAACTTGGGGAGTTGATTCTCTCTTACCAGGTGGGTTTTTGGAATTAAACTCAGGTCCTCAGGCTTCACAGCAGACGCCTTTCCTCCCTGAATCATCTTGCCAGCCCAACCTTGTGTATTTTAAAAACAGCACCGGGAAAGAAGCACACTGGTGTTAAACGTGATCTCTAGTTTGAATTTTTGAAGAAGTTTTTTTTTTTTTTTTTTTTTTTTTTTGGTTTTTCGAGACAGGGTTTCTCTGTGTAGCTTTGCGCCTTTCCTGGAACTCACTTGGTAGCCCAGGCTGGCCTCGAACTCACAGAGATCCGCCTGGCTCTGCCTCCCGAGTGCTGGGATTAAAGGCGTGCGCCACCACCGCCCGGCCTTGAAGAAGTTTTGGTTATAGATTTTTCAAGTTTTTCCACAAACAACATGCGCTAATTATAAAATATGAACAAGGTAATTACAAATATTTAATGTTCCAAAAGTAGGAATGCACTTTAAGAACATAAAACAAGAATACACAGAACCCCAAAGGGGCGGGAAGGTACCAGCAACAGCCCCTGCTCCTTCCTCCTTCCTCTCCGAAAGGCCTTTTTACTCTATGAACTTGTGGGCAAGGATCCGGCCACTCATCCAGAAGTTGTGCCTGGAGGCAGCAGGACGCACAAGGGGCTGAGTGGAGTTCAAGCCAAGGTTTGGAAATCCACGGGCTTCCCCTGCCTTAATTCCAGCAGTGCTGAGCTGTTAGGTCTGCTATACCATGGAATGTCTTACGCAAGTCAACCCAGACTATTTTTGCCAGTCTCAGCCCTCTTCCATCAGGTCACGTTAGAATCACCTGAACGATCGAGCGGACCCTGCCTTCCTCCGGGAGATGCTTCCTGGCGGCCATCCTCCCTTCCTGCTCCAGTTTCTCCCACGTCTTAGTTGTGGAGTGTCAGAGGGCACAGCTCCTCTCTCTACACTTGTTCCCCTAGGGATTCCATCCAGTCTCAGCTCTCGGGGCTACCAAACACACTTCTAATTTCTAGCTCCCGCCTGGAGTTCCTCCCTAAACTCCCGGACTCGGCATCCCAGTTGATGTCCCGCATCTGATCTTTTTTTTCTAATTTTACATTTTATGTGTATATTTTGCCTGCGTGTATGTATGTACGTGCACTGTGTGCGTGCCTTGTGCCCTCAGAGAGGTGCCGGGCCGCTGGAACTGGACTCACAGACAGTTGCTAGGCACCCTGTGGGAACTGGGAATTGAACTCAGGTGCTCCGCAAGCACAGTCAGTGCTCTTCGCCACTGAGCCAACTCTCCAGTTCCCCATCTGATTTCTAATGGCTGCATAAGATAAATTATGTCCTAGGTGGAGGCCCACTCTTCCCCAACTACAAGTCATGTCTCCTCAGGTTTCTTTCTTGCTTTCAGTTCACAGCAACTTCAACCCTCCTCGGCCCCAAACCATTGCCCCAACAACTGTCCAAAACTTACTAGCGCCAACTTAAACCTGCAACTGGGTGTGCCTCCCCCTGCCCAGTCACCTGCATTTGGCAGCCGCAGGTTTTTGGGTCTCTTGCCTCCTTCCTTGTCCTCTCCAGTCCCTTTCAACTTTAGGTGTCAAAAGACCACTTCTTGAAGTAAACTTCTGATGAGCTCACTTCTGAGCTCCGATCATTCTTAACAGCTAAGCGAGAACGAAGCAACCCGGGGCATCCTGATTGTCTGTGTGGCCTGTGGAGGACTGCTCCTCATCTCTCACTGTGGACCACCCAACTCCCACCGGTAATTCAGTCCACGCCCTGCCCAACAGCCCCAGGCAGCTTCACTCTGCGTTCAGACTTCTACCTGGCAATAGTTTCTTTCAAGTCTTTGCTCAACCGTGAGGCCTTCCTTGACTTCAAGATTTAAAGCTGCAACCCTCCACCCCACCTTCAGGGTCTCCCGGGACCCCTTCCCACAGTGGCTAACACCTTCTGGCAAAGGCTAGCAGTTGTTTATTCCTTTTGCCATTTTTTCCCCCTTTGTCACACAAAGTCCCAAGCACAAAAATTTGTATTCGCTTGCCCTCAGCTCCACACCCCGGAGTAGCACCTGCTATGGAATGCTGCTACTTATCAGATGCCGACCGTCAGTGTGTTATGTGTTCTAGTTTCGTCTAGAGAAAAGTTTGGTCAGTAGCCCGAGAGCTTCGAAAGGCCCGGGTGGGTTCCGTGGTAACTCTCCCATACCCAAGTGTCTGTCACATAATTGGCAACCTGGACATAACTGATCAATGGAAACCAGACCCATTCCCCTTCACTATGGAAACAGGACCATCGGGGAGAGAACTACTCAGTGTTTAAAGGGCAACACAGCAGACACCGCTGATGCTCTGAGACCACCTGAGTAAGCTGCACCCGCCAGGAGTTCCCAGCCCACCAGTCCCTGTACTTACCTCCCCCTTGATCCTGGTAGAGAGTACACAAGGAGTTAATATTCTGGGATTAACATTCAACTAATAGAGGTAAAGGTTAGTGGGTAACTGTCCAGCATCGAGGCAAGATGGGCAGAATTAGATGATGGAACAGTGTCTTTTTGTTTGTTTGGGTTTTTTTGGTTTTTTTTGTTTTTTTTTGTTTTTTTTTTTTTTTTTCGAGACAGGATTTCTCTATGTAGCTTTGGTGCCTGTCCTGGAACTCACTCTGTAGACCAGGCTGGCCTCGAACTCACAGAGATGCACCTGGCTCTGCCTCACAAGTGCTGGGATTAAAGGCGTGCGCCACCACCGCCCAGCTGATGGAACAGTGTTTAAGAGCTGGCAAGTAGAGTATTAAACATTTGAAGGGTCATCTTAAGCATTACCATGCCACAGAGCAACCTTTCATTTGAAATTGCTATTTCTAAAGCCTTTAGCAAGTGACTGCATTCAGTAGGCACTCAGTGGATGCTTAGAAAATGAACAATGTATGCTTGGAGAACGGCACTATATAAAGGTGAAGCAAAGATATTCTTAACTGTTCTATTTACCCTCAACCCCAAGTGCACATACACCTTAAATTCTCTGGGAAATGCCTCCTCCTCCTCCCCTCCTCCTAGGAGTTCTGGGAAGTGGCACCTCACCAGTGCCCTCACTGACCTAGGATGCCCTCCAAGATCACCCGGCTGGGGCCAGAACCTACATGTCCAGCCTCCCAGAGGCTAGTCTGGGTTGAATGGGAGCCGCTGTGAACATTCTGAAGAGAATAATCCTGGAGGCCAAGAGCCGTATTTTCAGATTTGATTTCAACCAAGTGTTTCCATTTAAGAAAGCTTGCCAAAAAGATAATGGAGACTTTAAAAAAAAAAAAAAAAAAAAAGAAGTGCTCTGTAAACTGTAAAGTGCTACCAAATGGTTAGCTATCTGAGGATCACTGCCAAGGTCAACAAATTGAAGCCTGGGTGGAGAGCCAGCTCTTCAATTGGAAGGGCCATGGAAAGGCTGGACGTAGGGTCTGTGTATTTGCCAGCACCAGGACACAACTTCCTGTGTCCCGCTGTGGATCCCTCCGTCTATAGGAAGCACAATGCACTTGCACCCCAGAGAACCAGTGTTTCTTTTACATTTGTATTAGGATCGTTTTTTCAGGACTCCTTCCACCCCCACCCCCCTTAGCTTGCATTTTGGAGACACACTATGCTCCAACTACCTGACTGCTGGGCAAACGGCTCTTCCCAAAGTCCCCTACTGTCTAGGCAGGGTTTATCTTCCATACTCAGTCCCAGCTGCATTACAATTTAGACTTGAGCTCTGGCTTTCGAATCACATTCTTTTGCCTTCAGACTACCTCTTTGTCATCTAACAGCTGAATAGGCATTGTTCCTCTAACTTGGATCGTGAAAGGGGACCCCATGGAGAATAAACTTCGCATTTTCTGGCTTTCTTACCCCAGCATGCAACACTAGCAGGGCAACCGTGTTGGGTGACCTCTGGCATTAGGTTAATGATCTGGGTCTGAGCCTAGGCTAGATAATGAGCCTGAACACAATGGGGAGATGACCGTCAGAGCTTTATCATCAGGAATCTGAGAGGAGAGCCCCTTTGTCCTGCACACTCTGCCCCCTTTCCCCGAGCATCTTTTCCTCATCTGTGGGAGCTAATGGGTTTTATGTGGCAGACACTCATTCCCCACAAGTTCCCATTGAAGTGGCTGTGTACCAATTCAGTCTTGGATGTTTCTACACTTAAGGGCTTGTAAAACAGCAAAAGAAAGATGGGAGATAACTTACAGAAAGCCTTCTGTTCTAAGAGGCTCTACTTTGTCTCTACACTGTAACAGGAGTCTTGAATGCCCCAAATAAAAAGTGCAGAGCAAGGATGAAACAGGAACCCTGCACACAAGACGCTGCACAGCTCTATCAATGACTTCCTCCCACATCTCTCTCAAGTGTTCCATGTGTGTATTCTGTTATGTATTTTTTCCCAAGAGATGGCCATGGAGGAAAGATGCCAAAAAAAAAAAAATATAAACTAGTTCTTTTGAGGGACTATCATCAATAAAGTATTTCATGTGTCCAAAGCAAAACCTGTTGGGAGAAAATCAGGACATGGTCTTTGTTGCTTACCAGTTTTCAAAGTACCAACCAAAGGGGCTGAGCCAGAAAGGAGAAACTCTGTGACTCAAAAAACACCCTGCCTAGTTAATCTTTGCACACAATCCAAGGTTCAAACGAATCATGCTTTAAGGAGAAAAGAATTACTAAGCGGTCCTGGGGGCAATTTTCGCTCACCTTGTGTTGGGGTAGGATCCCTGCCTCCAACCCTTGGATCAGATGTTTTTGTGTTTCTGCTTTTCAAAACAGGGTTTCTCTGTATAGCTCTGGCCGTCTTGGGATTCGCTCTGTGGACCAGGCTGGCCTCATGGATGAGATTTTTTAACCCTTCACTTCTTTCAACTCCATCACCCATTAGTAAGGCTACATGTTGGAGACAGCAGGGGTTGGGGTTGGGGTTGGGGGAGGGAGTTCAGAGGAAGCCCAGGCTCTTGCTTGCTTGAAAATTAAAACACAGATGGCAGGAAAGAGGCAAGTTTCAGGAGCATATAAAGGAAAGCAAACTTCTTTATTGTACACAGTACAGAATATAACGCAGCTCGGCAGGATGTACACAGCCCTGCGCAGGGGGAAGGGGTATCTCAAGTCAACTGGCAGGCTAAAGCCTTTCTGCACTGTAGACTTTCCACACTCTGGAAAAGAAGCAAATGAAGGAAAGAACCCCCACACCCTGAAGGAAACAGCTATCTGGGGGGTACATGAGTCGGATGGGAATGCAAAGTGACGCTGCTGCTGTCCTATGTCCCTTACGGTGCACCGTGCAGTCACACAGCAGGGCAGGGGCAGCTCAGGTCACAGAGGGTTCTCTTCATACCCAGTAAAACAGCATAAATTCATTAAAAAACAAAACAACAAAAAACCCCAAACCAGTATAAGTAAAGGGAGGAAGAGAAAACAAACAGACAAACAGAAAACCAATCTATACAGCATTTACAACAAATAAATCTCTAGCCAGCTGGGTAAAATTCGCATCTATGTATAGACTATGTGTAGATTAGAAAGCTATAAATATGCTTTAGAAAAAGTCCTTTCATTAGAGTACAATGCTCATTAAGGCCCAAGCTTCAGGCTTGACACCTCAGGGCTGACTAGCTTTCAGGAGGAAAACCTCAGTTCCCCAGTTACAAAATGCACCCCTCATTCCTGTGCACCTCTTCACGAGTGTGCTGTGGGTCATGAGAGGGCTGTGGAGTGCCTCACTGTAGGACAGCAAAGCCCATCCCACACTCAGTCAGCTCTGTGTCCTGAACACGAGGAACACTCTTCATGTGTGTGGAGTGTCAAGGACAGCACAGACTCCCGTCAACAGGTTGGGCGTCAGCAAGATGCTGGCACTTCCTGGTGACTTTCATCCACTCCAAATCCAGTTTTCATACAGCTTCAGTTTGGTTGTTTAAAACATTCCCAATATAATACAGCAATCAGAATAAAAACTGAAAAAAGAAGAGAGTAGCAGGAAGCCAGAATGCTAGCTAGCACTGTTTTACCCGTCAGTGACAGGCAAATTTCAGACCCTAAGGAACCATTATGCAGGGTTGAAGGTCCAAAACTGAAAGAAAAAGGAAAACAGAAACTGATGTCTATTAGGGTCCCACCAGGTGACCAGGTGTTACATGGACATGACATGTAGTATGTACATCTGCTTCCCAGAGAGGGCAAGTTAGTGAGCAAGGAGAGCTATACACATGGAATCTAAGCTGTGTCCAGGCTGCCCTGCACACTTCAAAAATGTACAAATCAGGTGTAAGTGTTTCAACAGGTTGTCTGGTGCCCAAGGCACCGAGCAGACTTCTACATGGCGAAGGGAAGCCCCAGCAAAGCCCCTCTCAAGCTGCAGCGTCTTCGTAAGTGGACACGGCCCTGACTACGTAAGGGATATAATAGTGCAGTTACCAAAAAGTTTTTGTTTTTGTTTTTTTTGCTTTAAATACCAAAACTACAAAAATCAGTTTATATAAACTGTTTTTCCCCCCAAAACAACCACCAAAACAAAATGATCCCCCCAAATCAAAGCAAAACAAAATACTGTCAAGTGTTTATCACCTTTCTTCTAAAACGAAAGCCATCTACACTCAGCCATGTGACTGGGAGGAGAGGGGCTTGATCTACATGTTGACCACTCTGGCTGGAAGGCTCGAGAGGAGCTGTGGTCAGAGAACCATGGAGTGGGTAACAGCTGTCCTGGCCGCCCCGGTTCTGGACTAAGGGGAAATATTCCAAACTGAGATGCAGGAGTTTTGCAAAATTCAAGCCTTAGTAATCTGAGTCTCCCCAACCCAGCCTTTCCACTTTCCTATGGGTGTGCGGTTTCTTTCCAAAGAATTGTGCAAGTCAAAGCCCTTCTATGTAAAGGCATTTAGTAGTACATGCTCAATGCAGATTGTCGTACACTCGGTCCCCTTTCATGGGCGCTAACCTGAACAAGGTATTGCTCTGCACATATTGTCCATGATGGCAAGGAGGCTCCACTTCCATCTCTTCCCAGGACTCTCATCAGAATCACCAGCCACTTGGTGGTTTTTCTGTCTCTCCCTGTTCCCACTCCCTAGCCAAGGTATTTGTTTTTAAGGGTGTCAATCCAGAGATGGCTTGGGTTCTCCAGATAATACTCAAAGGGCAAGCTTTAGGAACAGCCAAGAACACAAACAAAACCACTGCCCTCATTTGCCTGAATGGGGACTGCTAGCTCTAGGGTTTGGCCACTCAGCCATTCAGAAACTTAGTAAGCGAAGCCTTCAGCATAGGGGAGGCTGCTGCAGCGATCCATGTCCAGGAGGTAAGCAGGGTTGTCTTCAAAATGAGTCAGTGGCAGGGTATCCTCCTCGTTGAGAGGGCATTCAGACTCTGCCTTCAGGAACGGACGCTGATTGTCTGGGAAGGCCATGGAGAAGAGCGCATCCGGGTCACAGACAAATTTGTAGACATACCGTTCCCCAGCCACCTGCATGAGAACACGCAACACAAGGCTCAGCTGGAACAAGGTATGGGGCTGGAGCAAAGAATTTTTAAGGTGCCAATCTCTCAAGGAGTCAAGAACCAAAGGGCTAATTAGTAGCTGATTATTCCAATCGCATCTCAGGGACCTGTTACCTGCCAAGGGTTTTGTTGACACCACAGCTCAGTATTTTAAAAGACAGCATTTGAATTTTAAACACACGTCAGTTTGGCTTTTAGCAGCAAGCTGCACTCGGCCTTACACTGACAGCTCAGACAGCCTGGCTGCACTAGGGTTGATTCAGGGACTTAAAGACACAATGCAGATGCCAGACCACATTTCCAGTGACCTCCCAAGTGTACAGTTTTCCCAGGATTATGCAGGCTCTGTCGGCTCTTCAACAACAGCGAGAGAAGGGACAGATTCCTGACAGGCAAATCTAACTGTCAGGCATTGGAAGGAGAGCAGCTACAATTCCCGATTACGTAAGCAAGCGCGTTAAGACTAAAATACCCCAATGGCTGGGCTAGCCCAGAACTGTCATTCTGCTGAGATCTCACATCCCAGTGTTAACTGAAGCCTGGCCCCTGCTCCCCAGGTCTTGTGTTTAACTCTGCTGCAGTCACTAGGAATCAGGGAACCAGGCTTATCAGCACAGCGAACACAAGTACCAAAGCAAGCTTCAGGGGGCAGCAGATGTACATAACTGATCATCCCGACGACTCATTTGTTCATTCATCCATCGATTTATTGATTTTTTTTTTTTTGGTTTTTCGAGACAGGGTTTCTCTGTGTAGCTTTGCGCCTTTCCTGGAACTCGCTTTGGAGACCAGGCTGGCCTCGAACTCACGGAAATCCGCCTGCCTCTGCCTCTGCCTCCTGAGTGCTGGGATTAAAGGCGTGCGCCACCACCGCCCGGCTCGATTTATTGATTTTAAGATGCGAGTCTTTAATATGCGGCCAAAGCTGAACTGGAACTCACTATGTAGCTCAGGTTAGCCTTTAATTTAAAATCCTCCTGCCTTAGCCTCTTAAGGGACCACATGCCTGTGCTACCAATGCAGGCTCTGTGTACGTTCAGTTCTTGTGTGGGTGGCATGGCAACAACCCAAAAGCAGCCTGGCTCCCAGCACGGGTGCCATCACTAAGTCTTACCTCTGCTCCCCTTACCAACTGAGGGCATGAACCACCTGTGACACCGACAGGCTGTTTTAACCTTTTAAACCATCTCATCCAGCCACAGTTATAATAAAGCAATGGGGAGCACATTATTATGACTTAAGATACTTTCAGATGTATTACCCTGAAATTATGGCAGGGTGCTGCATTTTCCCTGTAAGGAATATGAGAAGTTACCTGACATAACACGCTACCAACTAAGAACCCACCAGAGCCACACTTCCGGGTTGTCCCACACTCGGAAATCAAGAGTCAGTAAGAGGGACAACTCTTCCTTCTTAGCTCTAAGCCACTGTGCCTCGGATTGCAGTCCTTCATATTTGATCTGGAGCTCTGGGAATAAGGTTGGAACGATGACATTTTGGATGAAAAATGCACCCATAATGTCAGGCATCTGAACAACCTGGTCCCTAATTAGTGGCACTATTTGGGGAGGCTTAGGAGGTGTGGCCTTGTGGGGGAAGTACATAACTGGGGAAGGGCTTTGAGGTTTCAAAGCCTTATGCCAGTTCTGGCTTGTGGTTCAAGATGTGAGCTCTCAGCTCATTCCTGCTGCAATGTCTGCCACTTCCTGCCATCATGGACTCTTAAACCCCTGGAACCAGAAGCCCAAATAAATCCTTCTACATGATGTTTGGTCATGGTGGGTTTTTTTTGTTTTTGTTTTTTATTCTTCCTCTTCCCAAGAAAGGGTCTCTGTGTATAGCCCTGGCTGTCCTGGAACTGGCTCTGTAGACCAGGCTGGCCTTGAACTCACTGATATCCACCGGCCTTTGTCTCCCGAGTGCTGGGATTTGTGTCACTGCTGCTCAGCTTGGTCACGGTGTCTTAATCAGAGCAACAGAAAAGTAACTAATAAGATGATGCTTTCTCCTGTGTTTGAGATTTGGTCTGATAGTAAGTGGGTTGGGGGAGATGGGAAGTAAATGCTAATGAGTATGGGTTTTTTTTGGGGGGGAGGGGAGGATAAAAATCCCACAAAATTGACTGCAGGACAGCTGCAAAGATTAACTGGTAAAGTCTATGCAAATGCTCTAAATTTTTTTTTTTTTAAATTAAACTTCAAAATGTTAAATGCTTCTTATTCTAAGCATTTTGGGGACGGATATGCAACCTGTGTCATAAAGGCTGCCCCAGTGTGTAGATGCTAGACTCATCTGGGAGATGAACAGCATATACGAGGCATTGAGGAAAGGTGCATCAGTCCATCTTCCACTTACTAATGGGATTTTAAGGCTGCGGTCCCTTAACCCCTGTCCTAACATGGACTCAATACTGGCTTCTTCAAAATAAGCTTCATCTTCTACTCTGCAAAGAAAAGACTCTTACTGAATGACAGCAGCTGTATGACAAATTTTGGGCTCTCTGAAGTTCCAGGCTGTATAGGTTTAAGAGAGAAGTAGATTTTCTTATTCGTCTAACTCCTTGAGATGGTTTCTCACTGTGAGGACAGTGAAGATCGCTGTGCCCCACATGTTTCGACAACTAAGATGTCACGCTCTACAGATTAGAGATCTGAAGTTGATTTTCATGCCTTCCTTTACATACACAACAATAGCTGGCCCAAGCGTTTTGAGAGTTTTGTATCTGGAAGCAGCTTAAGGACAGAGGAAGCCAATTTCCTCCTGTGTCTTTCGCATGTAACTTCTGTCAGGCATGGACTCAACAACATTAAAAGCACTTTAAAAAAAGAAGTGTTGTTCATTTTTTTAAGTGTGTACACTTGTGGGCCTGAGTGTGTGTATGGGTATCACCTTTGTACGGTACCCATGGAGGCCAGAAGATGGCGCAAGATCACTCAGAATTGGAGTTACAGAGGGCTGTGAGCTGTCTGATATGGGTGCTGAAATCTGAAGTCAGGTCCTGCGAGAGCAGCAAGAACTCTCAAATGCTGAACCATCTCTCCAGTTCTAAAAGGACTTTAAATATCCTACTTGTCTCCTTTTTAAGTTTTTGGAGACAGGATATTATGGAGCCCAGGCTGGCCTAGAATTTGATATGTAGGTGAACTGGCCTTGAATTTTTGATCCTCCTGCCTCTACCTCCCAAGGGCCGACACTATAGGTATGTGTCACTCTGTCTTATAATTCCTGTCTTTTTTTGTGTTTTCCAGGTTCTTTTCTACCAGACTCACTTATGAGGCTCATGTTTTCTTCTAGTTACTGTAAATGGCCTGATTACAGAGGTGAGGGGCATTCCTTGAACACAGCAGAGGGATTTAAGCACCTGAAGTTGCTCACCTTCTGCATGATGCCCTTTTCATAGTAATAGCGTAGAGAGCGGCTCAACTTGTCATAGTTCATGGCTGGCCGATTCTTCTGGATGCCCCAACGCCGAGCAACCTGAAAGGACAAGACGGCAAAGATGCAAACACCGAGTTAATGTTCTGTAATGATTGTTTTCTCTAACTTGGAAAGTAAAGCGTTTAATTCTCTCAAGATCAAATATTAAGTAAAGGTGATGATTCGGCCACAGTTCTTAGAGGGTGAGACCTGGGGGTAGAAGACTCCTAACACTGTAAGACTGTAGAGGACTTGGTTAGCATCCCAGAGGATACAGGCCCTCTACTATTTCTCCATTTATGAATTATTGACCAATACTCATGGACCATTAACATATTGCCATTAAGTGCTATGGTTTCTGTAGCAGTCAATAAGGAATAATTAGAACGGTCATTCCTGAAACATTAGGAACATGCTAGTGAGTTGCTAATGGGCCTGCAGAGCAGAAGTTCAATTCTAATAAGATTGGAGAGGGGCTGGGAGATGTTTACTTATTGCAGCTCACGGACTAAGGGGGATTCAGATCATTTCAGCCTGCTGCCAACCAGCCCTTCACTCCCAGCAGACCCACAGAATGGACAGTAAAGCGCCCAGCACCATTATCCATTTAATGAAAAATTAACGGGGCTTCTCACATGGTTCTAAAGGGCATTACAGCAACCCAGTCGACTTGAGGTGCAGGGATGGGGAGATGTAATTGGAGCTTTGGGTAAAGGCGTTATGGGGGGGGGGGGGGTAGTTTCCTCCGAGACTCTACTCAGCTATCAGGGCAGCAAGTTCTGTTCTCTAGCATCTAAACTTTCACGATCCCACTTGGGAGGGTGGCTGTCAAGGCAGATCAACTGTGGAAACGTGAGATGTCTGATGTCTTCATTTTAGTCACCTTTAGAAACTTCAAAAAAGACCACCTAACTACATCCTTTTGAAGTTTTTCTCAATTATGTGTTATTTGGAGACAGGATCTCTCTATGTAGCACAGGCTGGCATCAAACTCTTCATCTTTCCGCCTCTGCTTCCCAGTTGCTTGGATCACAGGCATGCAACACCAACCCCAACTTGCTCTTTTGAGACAGACACACAGACACACTCCAGCTGAGAAAGCTAAAGGTTAAACGTGGAGGAAGGTGAAGAGAAAACAGCAGATCACATCAGCGATATGAAGGGTAGGGGTGTGGCAGAAACTCCTCCTGAATTCAGGATTCTAAAATGACCTCTAGCAAACACCAGAGACAATCTGGGAAGGAAGAAGTCATCGGTCCTAATTATATCAGAGCAATCCACCAGCTACGTTTCTACTTTGCCCTGCAAGAAATCCTGTGCAAGCTCAATTTCCGCTTATTATTTAGTGTCTCTCAGGCAACCACGGATCTTGGGACTCTTTTTTTTTTTATCAATTAAAAAAAAAAAAAAAAAAAAAAAAGGCCCAAAGGCTAGAAGTCCTTTTTACTTGAGACAGGGTCATCTTATGTAGCTGTGGCTAGCTTAGAACTTAGGCTGGTCTCAATTCACAGAGATCCACTTGTCTTGGCCTCTGAAGTGCTGGGATTCAAGTTGTGCACTAACCCATCTGGCAAAGAGAAATACTTCCAATCAATGGAAATACTGGTAAAAAGAGAAATTTGCTAAGTTAATCTCAGTCCTGCAAGGTTCGACAGCAACCCACACTCGGAAGCTACTTGCCAACCTGTCTGCCAGAAGTGATGGGGAATGTCAGGGAGGCTGGCTCCGTCTCTTTCCTCCCCTGGGTGGTGGAAAACAATCTACCTGGTCTTCAGCCTCAGTGCTGTCCACTCTTTGCCGCCAGCACATGCCATAGCTTACTGGAGAGCGGTTTTGTGTATGTGCAGACTGCAAAGCTGCTCCGGCAGCGATACTTACTGACTCATCCTCCAGGCTGGTGCCCTATGATTCAGTGGCCTCGCCACACTCCTCCCACCACGGCAATGCGTGATGCAGCTGGAGACTCGGGCAGCCCCTATCTGGTGTTAGGAAGAGCAGGCGAGGGCATGTTGCCAGCTCGCTCCTTCTTTCTGCTCAAGTACTAAGTTATAGAATACACACTTTGGGAGCTGAGCCTGGGGGGGGGGGGGGGGGACGATGATGACGACGACGACCGCACTCATTCCTCTTCAAAGAACAAGCAGTCACAGAACAAGGCGTGGCTCTCTCTAGCAGCCCAGCCTTTAAAACCTCCCATGGCATCATTTATCTGCCACATGTTCAACAAACAACCCTACTCACCCCAACAAATATTCATATTAATGCAGATTCACAGTTAAAATGGCTCCAGATTAAAGCCGAGTCAGTCATAATTGAGAGGGTGCTAAGCTGGATGACTATCAAAAGACATTTGATTAGGGGCCTGCCAAAACGCAGTTCTAAAACCACAATTTCCATGCACAGTGTAATGGATATTATAGATAATTACCCAGAGTGCACTACTCAGCCACACAGCTGCCTACAATTACATCCCCAACAGCTTCCTCCTCTGCTTCACCCTTTAAGCTCCCCCGTGACAAGTTCTTACAGCTTTCCCCGGGAGCTGGTGGTATCTTCCTGACATTAATAAGGACAGGGCTGTCACAGTTACACAAAGAACAGAAGAGGAAAAAGTCAAGCACCGTGCAGGCCAAGGCTCAGTGCTCCCAAGATTTCAAAGGGCCCGGCATTAAGGAGCACGAGGATGCCAGAGACCTCAAGGTAGGGAGTAAAACGCAGTTCCTAAAGAAACAATGTTGGAAGTGGTGGGGTGGCTCAGTGGGCAGAGGCATCTGCTTCCCAGGATTGGATCTTCTGGACCCACATGGTGGAGAGAATTCACTCCTGTGGGTTGTCTTCTGATGCAGCACATGCAAACTTGGATGTGTTGCCCCATAATAAAAACACTATAATAATAATAATAATAATTATTATTATTATTATTATTATTTTTAAATGCTGCTCAATCAACAGAGAGGCTCAGGGCTGCCATGGCTTCCCATGTGTGACTTGGAGCCGCTTGGCATTTATGAGCATTCTGGGTTAATATTAGTTCCTTCATTAAGTAGGAAAGCAGGGGCCCTCTGCCATCTGTTCATCATTTTCCTTACCGCTGGTAGGAGAGCGGCAGATTCAATAACAGCCTTACAGAGGCTCATAACCAGGTTTACCTGCAGCTGGACAGCCTGTGCTCAGGCCCGAGGCGGTGGCAATAAAGCCATAAAAGCTCCTGTTTGTGGACTGAGATGAATCAATAGGGCTGCCCACAAGACAAGCTTACCTTCATTTCCAAAAGCCTGGGTGAGTCAAGGTACCATCCCCTCACCAAGCCTCACATAAGCCAGGCCGCATCATTAGGAAAGCAGTGACATCCCCGCCCCCAGCACAAGTGGAGCTCAGCCTCCATCTCTACACAACCGAGCCCAATCGGAGGCTGTGTGTAGTGCTCCATGTTGACAGCCTTTCTGTGAACAGGAGACAGGGAATGCCACAGACATATCTGTGTGTGTACACGAGTGTGTATGTGGCCTTATGTTCACATGGAGGCCAGAGATCCAAGTTGCGTGTCTTTCTCAACTGCTCTCTACTTTCTGAGATCAAGCCTCTCTAAACCTGGAACTCATCCATTTGATTAGGCCGGACAGCCCATGAGCTCCAGGGATCTGCCCGTCATTACTCGCGGAATGCTGGGATTACAGATGTGTGGCGCCGAGCCGGGCTTTCACGTGGGTGCTGGGGATACACAACGGAATCTCCAATCTTACGTGGCAGGCGCTTTGCTGACTGAACCCTTCTCCCTAGCCCCAGGAACGTACGTTCTATACTACTTTAAATGAAGCCTGCCTTATTTTACCAATGCAGGACACCCCAAGATTTTATTCCATTCCCCCCCCCTCCTTATCCTATATCTCAACTTTCAGACCATGTCCTTCTTCCAAACATAGTGTCAGGTTGCTGCCTCCTGCTGCCAGCTCTGCAGTCCTTAATGGAATGCTTCCCCAGAGGGCTGTTCCCATTTCTACTGTACCAACTCAGGGGCAGCGTTTGCCTAACCACGCACTATTAAAGAAGCGCATGTCAGCCAGTGAGTGTGTGTATGTGTTTGTATCTTCTCCAACTACAATCTTTTAAACCCTAAACCAAAGAGAAATGAAGATGACTCCCTTTGGCATGAGATACACTAATAACCTGGTTTAATTCTCTGTGCTGTATGTTCAGGTCCTATGGGTGCATCTTCCTCACTGAAGACAAGGCGGTGGGGTTCTGTCTTAGGTTTTTCTGTTGATAGCTCTGGGCAAAAAGATGGTAACAATGTATCCTTTTCTGAGGGGGCCTCAATGGAGAAAATGCCTCCCTAAAATTGGGCGGATAGGCAAGCCTGAGGAGCAGCAGTCATGACCCCTTTGGGAGGGGTGTTGAATGACCCTCTCACAGCGGTCGCCTTAAACAATCTGCATATC
The DNA here is from genome assembly GCF_007827085.1 of Peromyscus californicus insignis. Lineage (NCBI taxonomy): Eukaryota > Metazoa > Chordata > Mammalia > Rodentia > Cricetidae > Peromyscus > Peromyscus californicus. The sequence continues at coordinate 6,922,892 of NW_026294458.1, read as the reverse complement.
TGATCTGATCGGTAGACCATCTATCAGATAATTACATTACGATTCATAACATTAGCAAAATTACAGTTATGAAGTAGCAATGAAAATAATTTTATGGTTAGGGGTCACCACAACACCAAGAACTGCATTAAGGGGTTGCAGCATTAGGGAGGTTGAGAAACACTGCTGTAGAGTATTTTCCTAATCAGTGATTGGCATAACAGGGCTCCGGTCCATTGTGGGTGGGGAAACCCCTGGGCTGAAGGTCCTGGGTCCTATAGGAAAGCAGGCTGAGCAAGCCAGTAAGCAGCACTCCCCCATGGCCTGCGTGTCAGCTCCTGCCTCCAGGTTCCTGCCTCGACTTCCTGGATGATGAATAATGATGTGGAAGCAAAAGCCAAACAAACAAACAACAACATCCCATAAAACCAAAACCAAACTAAACAACAAAAAAATCTCCTCCCCAAGTTGCTTTGGTCACGGTGTTTTAATCATAGCAACACAGCAACAGTAATCCTAACTACTATGATAACCAGGATCCTACACAACATACTTAAAAAGAAAAAGAAAAGCATTTACGTTCTGGGGCTTAGATGGAGAGTTGGCTCAGCAGTTAAGATCCAGGTTTGATTCCCAGCGCCCACATAGTAGCTAACAACCACTAGTAACTCCAGTTCCAGCGGATCCAACACCCTCTCCTGGCTTCCATAGGCACTGCACGCGCGCGCGCGCGCACACACACACACACACACACACACACACACACACACACACGTCCACCTACATACACCCAAGCATGCACACGTACATTTTTATAAAACAAACACATACTTTAAAAAAATTTAAGCTTCAAGACTTAGCTTTGGTGGTTTTATTTTTCCAAGTTAGAGCCAAGTGAATCATGTGGTGGGGTCGGTGAGATGGCTCACCAGGTTGCAGGTTAAGGCCCTTGCGGCCACTACTAATCCTGGCAACTTGAGTTTGATCCCTGAGACCCACATATAGGAGTGAACCGATCCCCATAAGTCCTCTGACTTATACCAATTTAGTGCATGTGCATGCAGACACATTCAATAAATGAAGGTTATAAAGGAAAAAAAGTATGGAGTAGGGTAAATGCAGTCCGTTCATACAGCCTTGGCCACGGGCTGTAACAGACCAGGGTCGAATCTATGTTACAGACAACATTAACAGGAAGCACAGCCTGTATCAGGGTTAACTCTTCATGGCTTCACCCATTACTTTTGTTTATTCTCCCTAGGAGTGTTACAACACTTTCAATGTTCTACAACGGATAACTCTGCCTGTTCGTTTGGTAATGTGCAGAAAACCGTCCTACGGACAGGAAGAACCACTGTCGAGCCCGCCAGCTGGAAAGAAAATGAGAAAGCAGAGCACACTTCAAACACAAAAGCCTCACTCATCACATCCAGCACCGACTGTGGTGGTTTAAAGAACAAACGTGCCCCACAGGCTCCGGCATTTGAACACTAGTGGGTTGGCGGAGCCGCTTGGGGAAGTCTAGGGGGCGTGGCCTCGCTGGAGGACGTGCGTCCTTGGAGGTGGGCTCTGAGGTTTCAAAGCCCCTGAGCCATTTCCGGCGCTCCTGCTCTCTTTGCTTCTATGCTAGTACTTGAGCTGGGAGCTCTCGGCTCCCTTCTCCTGCCATCGTGCCCAGCAGCTTGTTGCCTGGCTCCCCACCGTGCCAGAGTCCAACCCTCTGGAACTGGAAGTCTAAACAAACTCTTGGGTAAGTTTCCTCGGTCACGCTGTTTCGTCACAGCAGCATTAAAGTAAGACACCCAGACTCACCTCCTCGGGTTCTATCAGCTTAAATTCCATGCCTCGGCCAGTCCAGGCAATGAAGTGGGCATTGGCTGGGTCATCAAGAAGGGTGACGAGGAACTGCCACAGCTGAAGAGAGCCTCGTCTCTGATACGGGGGCCCCTCTCGATAGAGGGTGGGCTCCTGCTTGACCTTGCCTGTGTGGGACAGGGGTACAGAGGTTATAACTGAGGTTGGAGTTTCTCAGGGATTTGCACAAAAAGCAGTGGTTGCTGATGACTTAGTCACTGAACGAACGGGCTGGGACTGACATCATCAACCCTCTCACTCAGCTTCAAGTCTTGGACGGGCATCTTACCTTCCAGTCTTTCAGGCACCACGCAGGTGTCATCGAAGTATAGCCTGGGATCCTTTTCATATGGAAATCCTGAAAGAGTTGAAAGAGAAAGACCACACTGCTTAACAGTCTGCTTTATACTAAGAACTATGGAGTTAAGGACTAAAGAGGCATTCTTTAACATAAATTAAAAACTATTATTGTGTGTGCATGATGTGTGTGGGGCACACACATGTGGAGGTCAGAGGTGGCTCTCTGGGGTCCGTTCCCTTCTCCTACCTTTCACAAGGGCTCTGGGGACAGAACTCAGGTTGTCAGGGTTTCTCGGCAAGCACTTTTGCCAGTGGAACCCTCTCAGTGCCCCATAACCTTTCATTTCTGGTTCCTAAGTCCTACTGTCGCACCCATGCCAGACTGAATCTTCAGAGACTTCCAAAGGACTCAAGCACTCAAGTTCTGATGTCACTACCTTGGCTGAATCAATCCATGCTATCAGGGCTCGGGCTGCAGGAAGCGCTGCTGAGTCACGAAGGTTCTCTCAAATCTTAGGAAGTTTGCAGGGCCAGTATGGCTATGACTAACCTGTTTATTCTGGTCGGCCTAAGTAGCTAGCTTTGTTTTATGTGTGTATAGAGTTGTCATTTTCCTTTCAGCTAACAGTAACTCAACCTTCCCAGCAGACTTGTCCAAGCTATCCACACACCTCATTCATGTGCCGCAGCCAAGTATATGTAGAAGGAAAAGATGCAGGCCCACAGGAGACTGGGAAGAGCGGCACACTCAAACAAGTTGGAGCACTGTTCCCAGACACAGCGGAAGGAATTAAAGCCTTCCTCGTGGTAGACTTGTCATAGAAGGGGAGTCAAGAAATGGGAACTGAATGCTCTGAAGAGATACATCAAGGATGAAATAGTTGAGGCACAAAGCAGAGAGGACATGGGAAAAGACGGCCAGATGTTCTCCATAAGCTGGCCTGTGTGCAGTCCCGACCTCAACAAGATCTGTGGTTCAAACCCAAAGCAGCTAACAACTCCCTGTTGGGGACCCCGTGCTCTGTACCTCACAGGTATTACACCTGGTATACAGGCCTTCATCCCCGGCTCTTCTCTGACTTTGTTCCTGGTTGATTTACCTAGCTGAAGACTACTAGTCTATGTGTGCTAGATCCGCAGAGGGGACAGACAGGAGACTCTCTGCAACATGAAAACCCCACAAGTCAAGGAGCCCGGATGTGATCCCTCCACTGATATCCCTGGCTTCTTTGTAATCAGTTCAGGTGAGGGACTGTCTTGGCAGGCCTGGCACCATCTTAAGATGCCAGGGCCTAGAAAAAAAAAAACTCAGTGCAACATGCAACAGATTATTTTGATGTTTAGGTCATTCATCTTTCTGTTTTTAGCCTCAGGCATGATTTTTCTGTTATTTAAATCAACAACACCATATATGGAGAAACAGCTCAGTGGTTTAGAGCACTGACTACTATACTAGAGGACCCAGGTTTGATTCCCAGCACCCACATGGCGGCTCACAACTGTCTGTAACTCTAGTTCCAGAGGAATCCACTGACATCTTCTGGCTTCTCCTTGCACTGAATGCACATGGTGCATAGCCATCCATGCAGGCAAAACACCCATATACACAATTTAAGAAATAAGTATATTTTATTGGCTTTTTTTTTCCTGATTGATTCAATTAAAACTTTAGGCCACATATTTTGCTGATGTGGGTAGGAGGTAAGAACGCAGCCATGGACTTTGTTCTTATGTGTTCACATCTCAACCTGAAGCAGGAAGCAGACAGTAAAAGAACAGGCAATAAATGATTAGTATAGCATAGGAATTAAAGAGTGCAAACTCCAGAGTGAGAGACAGGTTGACCCCAATTAGCTGTGTGACTCTGAATACATGAATTCCACTGTGTTCAAGTTTCCTCACTGGTACTGTTATGAGGATTGAACAGTTAATGTACTGTCTGTTCTGCCAGCCACTGCTCTACCTTTACAACAGAGTAAGTACTGTGACAAGCACTATTAAGAAACTATGATGCTGTGTCAGGGGTGGTGGCACACGCCTTCCACCCCAGCACTCTGAAGGCAGAGGCAGGTGGATCCCTTTGAGTTCCAGGCAGCCTGGTCTACAGAGGGGTAATAGTTGAGACTCTGCCTCAAAAACAAACAAGCACACAAACAACAACCAACCCTGAATGATAGTATGAGAACTGTCATCTCGACACCCCCTGCATGGAGTCCGATATTCTCAAGGATAAGGGTCCTGTCCTATGCATCTTAGTGTTCTCACAGCGCCTTGCCTATAGTTAAGTGTTCCATCAATATTTGAAGTACAAGATCTCCTGACAATTTAAGCAAAGAATGTTGACATTCTTTCCTTTAAGGCATGGTCTCACGTAGCATACGTCTACCCTGAACTTGCCATATAGCTGAGGATGACCTCAGACTCCCGATCTTCCTGGAACCCTCACCTCCCAAGTGCATGACACCTGGCAAACTGACTTTTATGACAAGCTGGTGTACTCCACATTATCAGCAAGATGTAATTCCTCATGCGTCACGCTTTTTCCCCTTTAGCTGCCAGGAGGTGATATATTTCCCACCTTCCCTGTTTTAATATTCCAGTGCTGTTTAAATGGTCTCGTTATAAAGTCATTGTAAGCAAACCGCTTGAAAGTTTATATATCTGTCAAACGTGCCGTGGTGTTATTTTCAGCGCTGTCCTCTAAGGGAAAGATCACTCATCCACAATCCCGCAAGAATAAATTCTTGTTTTGGTTTTCAAAAGCTTATAAGGAACATCATTTGGGAACATTTTGTGGTTTCTAGTTATTGCCACACGGGGCCCTCTAAGACACCTGGAAGATGTTTCTAGTTTGAGTGATAAAGCCAGTTGAGTTTGCATCTCCAGCTACTTCAGTTGTGGCCAGCACCACTCAAATAAAGGCACCGGAAGGAAGGAAGAACCTGCTTGACAGGCACTGGAAATGAAAGGCTCAAAATATCACACGAGGATTCCAGGTGAGTACCCGAGGCAGGACAGCTATCTTAGCAATCAGAGATGCCAATCAGAAATGCTTGTTTTGATAACTGTTTCCTAGGCATCTGTGGTCAAGACTGTAAAGGAAGAATAGAAAAAAACTGGGCCAAGATAATTTAGAGCAGTTTAACACACTGGCTTTTTTTGAAATTTACTTTTTCCAATGTGTGCGGTCAATTGGGCAAAGGAATAGGTTGGAGGGCGGAGGGCGGAGGGCGGAGGTGGCTTCACAAGATGGTTCTGTGTGTAGTAAGCAACCCAAAATCTTACTAAAAATATTTCCCTTAAGAGCATGCTCTTTGCTAAATGTTGTAATTATACAAAATGTTTGCCTCCCTCTCTTCCCTGTTCCTTCCAACATGTGCTTGCTGCAGACATCAACTGCCTCTGTAGAAACAGTGAGGAGTCTGGAAGCAGGCCTGCACAGCTGTGTCTACACAGCCAGCGGTCCAGTAGACAGCCGGCCTGCTCAAGTCTGGACATTCACTGAGATTATCACAGGGTGCACAGCAGGGGAGCAGTACTGGTCTTGCCTAGCCAGGGGGGAGCCATCTACCCAAGAAACCACTCTAGCCAGCCAACTAGTCACTTGCTTTTGTTTGTTTTTCCAGACAGGGTTTCTCTGTGTAGCCCTAGCTGTCCTGGAACATACTGTGTAGACCAGGCTGGCCTTGAACTCACAGAGCTCCGCCTGCCTCTGCCTCCTGAGTACTGGGGTTAAAGGTGTACGCCACCACCACCCAGCTGCAACTATAGTCACTTGTAAGAAACAACCAATGCTTCCTGAGAATCTGAAATGCTACGGATGGGGGTTCACAGCCTCAGGTACGTGAGGCTGGAATTTGAGGGTCTCACCACTTAGGGTAAAGCTTCATTCACATCAAAACTTCAATTTAAACCCCCCCCCCAGGTGACCCTAAGGTACAGCTGAGGTTGAGTGTGGTTTTCAAACTTGAAAAGAGAGACTTCTGGGCTCCAGGTTGGGACTTTTGATTCAGTAGCTGTACCGGGTGGTTTTGTGTGTCAACTGGACGCAAGCTAGTCATCAGAGAGGAAGGAGTCTCAGTTGAGGAAATGCCTCCGTAAGATCCCACTGTAAGGCATCTTCTCATTTAGTGATCAATGGAAGAGGGCCCAACCCATGGTGCGTGGTACCATTACTGGCCTGGTGGTCCTGGGTTCTATAAGAAAGCAGGCTGAGCAAGCCACAGGAAGCAAGCCAGTAAGCAGCACTCCTCCATGGCCTCTGCATCAGCTCTTGCCTCCAGGATCTTGCCCTGTTGGAATTCCTGTCTTGAATTCCTCCAGTGATGAAGAGTGATGTAAAAGTGTAAGCCAAATGAACCCTTTCCTCCTCAACTTGCTTTTTGGTCATGGTGTTTTGCTGCAGCAATAGACACCTTAATTAAGACATCAGCTCTTGAAAATTTGTCAATCCAAAGTTTCAAGAGAAGTTGGTGTCATCGGTTTGGGGGAGTCAGAGCTCTAATATATGGGGACAGGTGTGTTTAACAGAAAATGAAACATACTTCCAGGGACTCACTCTACAGAAAAGTTCTTCCCTATCCCAGTGTTTGGAAACAAGGTACCAAACTGCCTAGAAGAGTAACTTCTAGCCCACTGCATACCCTCAAGGCCTCCCAGACCCCACTGGGCTCCTTCCCATCACATGAACTGACTGATCTGTCATGGTCGTCCATTCACGCAGGAGCTGTGCATTCTGCAAATGCTCCCTGCAGCTCTGACAGCTCAATTACCCTCCTCCTCCCACACTGTGCCCCACCTCTCCTCTGGATTCCCATCCAATTACTTCTTCAAACAAGTCCTTAAGACTTAAAGTTGTCAACTACACACTGAAAACAGATAACAAAGTGCTGGCCTTCAAGAAACCTGGCAGTAGACACCCCCAAAATGTCCTATCCCTTTAACCCAGAAGGTTCAGGAATTTAGCTTCAAGAAGTAATCAAGGAAACACGGAAAGATCTAATTAAATGAATGTCCATTTATAATTATTTTGTGAGGTAACTATGAATTATTTAAAATTTAGCAAGAAGATCCTAGCCAAATGCATCCCCACACATGCAGCCACTACGGAAGAAGCTCCTGAGTAATGGGGGATCTGGGTGATCCCCACTGGACAGACATGCGGAGAGATGAAGGCTGGTTTCTGGGCCCTTGGGGGCTTGTCTCAGAATTTTGGGTCTACCTTCCAAGCCATATCATTTAGAGCAAATCTTCTGACCTCTTGGAGTCTCAGTGGCTAATAACATCTATCTTACAGGACGGCAGGATGATTAAACAGCTTGAATGTGAGTCAAGAGTTTAGGACGGGGTTTGGAACATAGTAAACATGCAGTGAATTAATGACTCCTGCTAAAAGACTGGACAAAAGGAATCCTGGTATGATCTGTACAATTCTGTCCAGATGTATGCATAGACAAGCAAGTTCGCGACTCCCTTTGGTCAGTGAAATCTGATTTTTATACTGGTGTCTGTCTATAATCTCTGGGCTGTGTTTAATCCGTATTTATTGCTTACAGAAACACAAAGCTATGAAGGTTTGCACTGTGAACAAAAAGTAGCACAAAAGCAAAGAAAGGTTTTCTAGGATTCCAGTTCCATTCTGACCATTTCCTTGAGACTACATACCAGAGAACATCTATGAATCTTTTTTTGTTTGTTTGTTTTTTTTTTTTTTTTTTTTTTTTCGAGACAGGGATTCACTGTGTAGCTTTGTGCCTTTCCTGGAACTCACTTGGTAGACCAGGCTGGCCTCGAACTCACAGAGATCCGCCTGGCTCTGCCTCCCGAGTGCTGGGACTAAAGGTGTGAGCCACCACCGCCCGGCTCTATGAATCTTTTTAAGAATTCTATTCATTACGTTAGAGGGCATACAGTGAGCTGCATTGAAGGTCAGAGGACAATCTGTAGGAGTCACTTCTTCCACCATGTGGATCTCGATGATCAAACTCATGTCGGAAGGATTGGCAGCATCTTTAACCTCTGAGCCGTATCGCTAACCCTTACTCTGTTTTAGCCAAGGATGGCCTTGAACTTCTGATCCTCCTGCCTCTACCTCCCGAGTGCTGAGATTATAGGCATGTGTGCCTCTGTGCCTGGTTATGTGCTGTGCTGAGAGCCTCACACAGAGTTCCTTGATTGGGCAGGAAGGCACTCTACCAGCCAAGCATGTTGGTTGATTTAAATTACTGTTAGTCCAATTAGGTTGATGTCATGAAAGGTAAGGTCACAGGCCCAACTCTGCCCATCGCTCTTGCTCCTAATTCTAAGTACCTCAGCCATCTGATCAATTAGTCGATTTTAAAGGGACTGTGTGTGTGTGCCTAAGAACCTGAACAGACAGCACACAGCACTCATATTTTGTGTATATGGTTGTATGAAACCATGTGAGTACACGTGGAGGTCAGAGGTCAATGTCAGGTATCTTCCGCCTTCACCTTATTTTTTGAGACAAGGTCTCACACTCAAGTCAGAGTTCACCAACTGGCTAGACTGGCTACCTAGCAAGTCTCAGATCTTTCTGTTTCCTCCCACTGCTGGGTTCAGGCAGGCACTGCCATGCCTAGCTTTTTCCATGGGTCCTAGGAATCTCAAGTCAGAGGCTCATTCTTGGGCAGCAAGTACTTTATACACTGAGTCTTCCCTCTATCCCTAAACCTTTATGTGCAGTCAATAATCATCAAGACATTAGTTCACATTTGTGGGCAAATCACTTCATAATTTTTTTTCTCATAGCCGTCCTTAGTTTATCCAACTGGAAAACGTCTCTGCTGCGTCCTGTAGTGTTTTGTACGCAGTATACCTCTGCACAGTCATAGCAACCTTCCTATCTCCACCCCTTCCATCGGATGCCAGCTCTCTTCCTCTCCAGCTCTCTCAAGGCCAGTGAAGAACTCTTGTGATTTCCCTCTCGTATTAAACTCAGCAATCGCCCATTACATAATCCTTACAACAATGCGCTACCCACCCAAACTAGGTGAAAACCAGAAACTCGTCCTAAAATTCTTTCCCAAGATGTCCTTGGACCCATGTAAAACTTCCTGACCTAAGCCCCGAGGGCCCAGTTTAGGCTGACACAGCTGGAAACATAGAAACCAAGTTCCCCTTTTCTTCACAGTGTCCTAGGGACTCGGCAAAGTTAGGGCCATTGCCATTTATAAACGATGACCGCCTCGGTGCTTAGCCGGCTGCTGGCTCAAAGCCTATGTGCAAAGGAACCAATGATTACTATTACTTAGCTCTCGTCCTCATGAGCTACAGGAGGCCGAACCATTGACCTCAAAGCTCAGTTTAGAAACAGGGTAATTTTAAGTTAAGCATATGCATTACCAAAAAACTCTTTAGAAAAAGAGGAAGAAGAAGAGGAAGAGGAAATCCTCCAACTTCCACATGTGCTGTGGTGAATACAGTCCCTGGCCCCCAAACAAACTAATTTTCAAAGGGCAAAAGTAAGCCCCTGGCCCCTTACCTTCATGGTTGCTGGAGAAATACCCTCCCCTCATGTAGGACGGCTGGCAGTTAGGCACTTCTGAAAGGGAAGCAGAGATGCACGCATTCTTACAGATGCACGCATTCTTAACCATTCCTGCAGAACATCAGGGGAGAGGCTGGGCAGTGACGCCCCTAAACCTCGCCCTCCAAGGTCATGGCGCTGCTTTGGTTTTTGACAACTTGACACCAATCAGAGGTACTTGGGAAGAGGAACCCGCCACAGAGCAACTGCCTCTATCAGATTGGCCTGTGGGGAGTTTTATTGATTGATTGATACGGGGGGGGGGGGGGGGGGGCTGCCCCACTATGGGAAGTGTGTGTCTGAGGCAGATCGTTGGGGAAGTGTGTAAGGAAGCAAGCTAAACAAGCCATGGGGGGTAAAAATCACGCCGGTAAGCAGTGCTCCTCTGCAGTCTCCGCTGCTGTTCTTGCCTTGGCACCCCTCAATGATGATGACTGCAATCCCTCAGCCAAATCCCCGACCCTCAACCGCAGCTCTGCACCTGCACCACACCAAGGTGCTTTTGATGAGTGTTTTATTACAGCAACTAAGAATTAACCTACGACAAAGGGCCAGTCTTTGGGGCTTTGTTCTGTGGATGGGTACCACGCTAATAAACAATATGGTAAACACTAGACCCCACCACCTGCAAGCAAGACCCTTCTTATCCACAGTCACAGGAGAAAGAAGAGCCCTGCTTCTTCGTCTCGATCTCACTCATTTTAGGAAGCAGTTAACAATGCATCTGGCGAGATGGCTAGCAGTAACACGAGAAACTGGCTTTCAAAAGGGCTTTGGGGTGGAGTGGGGGAAGACGATCGCTTTAGATCTTTCCCAGTCTGCTCCTCTGGCCACTGATGGTCCCATCCAATTCTGTTGCCAGAGATGAGGGTATTTAAGGCCAAAGGGATTAGGGGCACTAAAGCTCTGAAGCCAGGATGAGAACTGGCAGGGTGGGTGCGGTAGTCTGGCAAGCATGTTTTCTCCATGTTGGCTCTGTTCTGCTGAAACTAAACCACACTCTAGCCATCTCCTCTTCAGGTCCCAGGAGAAGAGAGGGAACGGGGTGCGGTGCACACCGGGGCCAGGCTTCTGGTGGGAGCATTTCTGGAGTGCCTTTCTTCAAGGGGATGGGATGACCACAGGTGGTTGAGATAGATTAAAATGTCAATGCTGGGGGGCTGGAGAGACGGCTCGGTGGTTAAGGGCACATACTGTTCTTCCAGAGGACCCGAGTTTCGATTCCCAACACCCACATCAGGCTCACAACCCCCTGTAACTCCAGCTCTAGGAGGATCTGACTCTTCTGGTCTTTGGAGGCACTCATATACACTGACACATACGTATAACTAAACTAAAAATCATATTATTAATTATAAAATAATTCTATATAATAAATAAATTATACATATATATGTATATAAAAGTCAATGCTAACCCTAAAAGTAAAAAAATGTTACCATTATGACTTCTGAGAAAAATATTCCAGTGAAAACTGGTATGGGTCATTAGCAGTTATTTTTCTATCACAATGTGGTAAATTTCTCCCTTGGCCTACCTTTCCAGATTCCCCAAACTAGTTTCTATCCAAATGGTACAATCTATATGTTATCTCAAAACCCAAGAGCAGATTCTACACCCCACCCCACCCACAAGAGCCATTCAGCTTCAGACTGCTCCATCCTTCCAAAGGGGCTTAAGAAAGTCCACAGAGAAAGGAAGAACACCTACCACCCAACCACTCATGGGTCATTGTAGTCCTAACTGTAAGGAAGGACAGGGAGCGTTTCGTGACAACAGGTTCCAGGCCTGCTTTCCTCTGGGGTCTCAAAGGGTCTGACCCACAAGACACAGAGGGAAGAGGTCTACCAGCCTCAACTTCTTCATGGCTGAAGCTGCTCGGCAAACAGCAGGGTCCCCCACAGGTTCCACCTCTGCCTGTGCTGGTTAACAGCCTCTGCAGGACATAAGCACCAGCCCACTGTGGTTGTGAGAGAGGAGAATCTGAACCAGCACTCTGTACATCTGTGGGTATCAGGCACTTCTCAGAACGATTATTTCAGTCACAGAACTATGTCTGGGAGGCGAAATCTTTTCCTTATTATATTGGGTCCTGCTGTACTGAAAACAAAGCCACAAAACTAAAACACCCAAATTGTGTTCCTTGTATCCAAGTGTGGGCCCAGCAATCTTCAGCCTTGACTCAGAGGTGTATTTTATACATTTATGAATACCTTTAACTAATTCATTAAGTTCTTTGAGGGCAGTTTTTTTTTTGTTTGTTTTTGGTAGTGCTGGGCATGGAATCCAGGACATTCTGTTCTATATACTGAGCTACATCCCCAACCCCTGAAGGCAATTCTTATACAATGATTCCCCAAATGATTGCGGACAGCACACTCAACACAGATCAGGCAGATGAATGTGAGAATACAGACGTCAATACAATGGGTTTATGCTAACCTGAGTCCGCGCAGTAATCTCGGGGTTCCTGCTTGATTCCCATTGGTGACTGGAACCCATGTGCTGGGGGACCAGGCATCCCAGGGACCCCATGTTCATAGAGTGGGTCATGGTACTCCTGCTTGAATCCCTGAAGGGGTGGGGGAGCTGCGGGGACAATAGGCTCTGACATCTGTCGGTGGTAGCCAGGGCGGTTATCTCCAGGAACTCCTGACTGAGGAGGGAAGGGGTGGCAGGGTTCGGACAGCTGCCGCTGAAATCTGGAAGAAGGAGAAAGTTGTATTGTTTAATACAAAATGAGTACTTACTATGATTCAGCATGGGAGATTAGCCACAACATCTGGTTTAAAAAGATGAATTAATTTCTAAAACAACAACAAAAATGTTGTTTGTTATTAATGTGTGTGTGTGTGTGTGTGTGTGTGTGTGTGTGTGTGTGTGTGTGTGTGTGTATGTGTGTACTCATGCCATGGACACACATGAAGGTCAGGGGATCGCTCTGTGGAGTCATTTCTCTCCTGCCACCTTTACATAGGTTCCAAAGCTTGAACTCAGGTCATGTCAGGCTTATACAGCAAGTGCCTTTAATAATGGCTGAGCCATCTCACTGGCCCATGAATTAATTTTGAAAAGAACCAATGACTTACATGGTATGGATGCATACCATAAAACTACCATAATTACAATATAAGAAATGAAAAGCTGATTGGTAGATCAAAGGAACTGAATAAGAAAATTTTTTTAATTACCTGTTAAATTGCAAACATATACTTTTATTACCTGTTAAATTAAGCATTTCAAATTTGTAAGGAAGTTTAGGTTTCATTTTATACTACATCCTAAAGTAAATTTCGTATAGACAAAAGATTTCATACTATGAAGTAAATACATGGCTCCAGATCCTCCTGCCTAGCCTTCCCAGTCTTTAGATACGCACCAGGTGAGTATCACCATAGCTTTCAAAAGCACCTGAAGGTCAGCATTTCAGCGTGGTGGTTTGAATGAGAATGACCCCCCACAGGCTCATAGATTTGAATGCTTAGTCACCAAGGGAGTGGCACTACCTGAAGGTTTTAGAGGATTAGGAGGTGTGGCCTTGTTGGAGAAAGGCTCTGAAACTTCCAGAAGAAAAAAAGTAGGGAGTACACTTATAGATGCACACAGCCTTAGATAAGAACTTCCTAAATAAGATTAAAACCATCCAGGAAACAAAACCATCCATCAAACGGGACTGGATGAAACAAGTTTCTGTACTGCAGGAAGCTGTTAATGACTGAAGAGGCCACCTAAATGGGGGTGGGGGGCGGAGGGGAGTGGGGGGCGCCTTTTGCTGGGTTACATCTGACAGAGGATTAGTATCTAGAATATACAAAGAACTAAAAACTAAACTAAAACTAAACACCAAGAAAACAAATGACCCCGTTAAAACATGGGCTAGAAGAAACATGTGGCTAAGGAAGATTTTTTTAGATGCTGGCCACCCTCAGCCATCAGGGGAATGCAAACCACACTGAACTAAACTACTTAGCGATTCCATCTCAACTCCAGTCAGAATCGCTAAGAGTTAGAAAACAAAAGACATGGTTCTTGTGAATAGATTTAACCAAACAACTGGGCTTAGATTTTAATCAATCTGTGTCAACAGGTGGCTAACAGATTTCTACGGCGGCATCAGAACTTAAACCCCTTCACCTTAGAGATCTGGGTACAGATAACACCGTGAGATCAGCGCACAGCACGCACTGCTCCTGGGGGAGTTTTTACCATCCGCCCGCCCCCCGCGCCAGAAGCACCATAAAAATTATAACATCATCTCTGAGCAACTTTACACATGCACATTCTCTTGTCCCAGACACAAAAGCACTCTCATTTGCCAGGCCCAACACACCCCACCACTGTGAAGTTCAGTACAGGAAGGTGCACAATTTCACCAGCAGACACCTGAGCTTTAAGGAAACCTTTCAGGGGTCTCCAAACAAGCACACATTTGCAACTCAGGCTTGGGCTTGACATTTCAAATACAGGCATCAGCCAGGGGCTCAAAACCTGAATGGGAGCCTTTCAGAAAAGCAGGAGGACGTTGTAGAGGCTTTACTCTTATTAGCTACCCAAACCCCTTGGGTTACTTGGAAGAAACAGCAGCAAGGACAGCCCCTCTGCCACCATGGTAGCACCTTCAGAGGTGACCCCCACAAGTCAGTTCCTTTGATGGCTCCAAGATGGCCTGCACCACTCAGTTCTGTAACCGGAGCCTCGGCAGCTGGCGGGACCGATGGTCCTGCTTCCGCTTGGTTCTCATCTCCTCACCTTCCAGATTGTAACTCTAGAGTCGGCCTGGGATGGCCTCCTTAGGAAAAGATGCTTCCATGAGCCCTAGCCAGCAACTATTCCCTCCCCACCCCCCAGCCGAGTCCTAGGATCCATGAAGCCAAGGCCTGGATAGATCTCAAAGATCAGGTCAGAGGTTTTCATCAGCATTGCTCAGCATTGCATGTTTCAAGAATGGGGGTGGTGGTGGTGGGTGGTGGTGGAAAAGGATTCCTGGGGGAGGTCACGAGACCAACATACCCCCAAAAAAGGAATGGTTCAGAGCTGGCCGCTGTAATTGCTATTTGCAGAGATTAATAAAGTAATTCAGTTCTCATCCTCAAAATATATCCTGTGAACTTTACTCACTGGCCTCCATCTGAAACTCATCCCCCTCTCAGAGGTGATCTTTCTGAAGCATCTAAGAACGTGTTGTCCACATAAAACAGCCACGACCAAGATGCTGTTGGGATCGGCCCCAAAGGAGCGGCAGCCCGATCGGACCAGTCTCTCTTCCTCCCACCCCACCCGTGACCACAATGCGGCTCACGGGTGACGAACTCACATTCGGTGAGCAAAGGGAGGCAGACTACCGAGCAAGGCTTCTGAGTGCCAGTTTATTTAAAGGACAAATTATTTATTTATTTGTCAGATTTATATAGCGCCTTTCCTCTCAAGAGCACGCCCACACCACCAACATTTGGTTTACGTTATGAAAACTGTTAGATTCTTTTTCTGCATTTCCTTTTTGGTCTCAGCTCCCGACACACAGAGTAAACATAATGGTAACAGAAATAAAAGGGAAAAAGTGCAGAATCAAGGCAGGGCACTCAGCGTCTAGGCTTGGCCGGTGAAACAATGATAGTTCAGGGTCATCTCCGCGATGATAGGTAAGATTGCACAGGAACAACAGCACACACTTAAATCTCACTGTTAACAGCTGAGAGAACATGATGGAAAACAGAGAAACAGCAGAGGCAACTGTGAGCCTGGCTGTGAGGTCAGAACAAGCTGAGCTGAAAGCCGGTCTCTACCACTGGCTCCCCTCGTGACGTTAGGCAAGTTATGCAACAGCTCTGAGCCTTCATTTCACATCAGCAGAATAAGGCCGACCAGGACACCTGCCCCAAAGGTCTGCTTAAAGATTACATAAGATAATGCATGTAACTGGACGGAGCACGGCAAGTTCTCCATACACAAGACCTTCAGTCTCCCAGCTAGACTCACAAGCTACACAAAGACCTCACAGCGTCAGGTAATAGCCATACACGCCTATCCAAGAAAGGCCCACAAGTTGTCCACGATATCCAGTCCCCTTTTGAGACAGAATGTTGGGTTTTATTCTTGAGTGACTCACTTATGCCTACCTGGGAAGAAAAGTGAGGCAGACTCGGCATGCTGCAAGGGCATCAGCCGGGACAGTATCCACACACAAGTGTAACTCCGATGGCCAGACACATCGTAAAAACTGTAAAAACACAGCAACTGAAGTCTCTACATTTGTGGTAGCCACATTTTAGAAAAGAATCCTTTTGTAAAAAGTATGTTTATAGAAATAAGTTATATTTTTAAAAATTATCTATTATTATGTGGGTGTGTACGATGGGGTGGGGTCGTGGGAGCAGAGGTCAGAGGGTAAATTTCAGGACCTACAGGATCTCCCCCTTTCACCTGGGTTCCAGGGATCCAAGCTCAGGTTGTCAGGCTGTGTGGCACAGATTTGCCTGTTGTGACATCTCACTGGCGCAAAAGTGATGTCTAAAAGGTACAATGTAGAGCCAGTGAGATGGCTCAGCGGTAAAGACATCTCCCAAGCCTGACCATCTGAGTGTGCTCCCTAGGACCCACACAGTGGAAGGAGAGGTCTGACTCTGTTGGCTTTGGGGCTCCACAACTAGTTCCCATCCCCACAAACTAAATTTGAAAAGTGTGTGTGTGGGAGGAAAGGTAAGTAAAAAAAAAGCCAGGCATGGTGATTGATACAGCCTGTGGAATGGCAGGACGTGGGAAGCACTGCCAGACTCACCCCCAAGTATCCGAATTGGGGTTCAACTCCAAGCCCCCCAGTCTATATAACTCCAGGGCTACAGGTCTACAGTTTTTGTTCTTTGAAGATATATTTTAATATTTTTTATGTGTGTGTGTGTGTGTGTCCTTGAAGGCCGTAAGAGGGCATCAGATCTCCCAGAGCCGGAGTTGCAGGCAACTGTAAGCTGATGTTGGAGGCTGGGGACCTGTGCTCTTAGCTGCCTCTCCTGCCTCACCTAAGCTGTTCCTACAACCGCTTTCCACACTGTATTAGTGACATTTAATACAAACCACACTTGGACGTGCACCAGAAAAAACCATTTTTAGAAACTAAGAAAAAAAATTTTTTTTTAATTTAAGACTGAAAACTATGATAGCAAACACTTCAAATGACAAAAACACCACAAATCTAACTTAGGCAATATATCTAAAGGAGGGCTTGTGTAAAAAAATTAGGACTAAGGTAGCTGTCTGTCTACATGGGGGCCCATTTACAGAAAGCAGAACCAGACAGTCCAGAAAGAGTGAAACTAAGTAAGAGAGACAACACTTGACTTGTGAGGCTAGATGTTTTCCCTGAGAGGTCGGCAAGACTTCAAAAATTCCAAATAAAAAAGATAATGACAGATAAGCCCCATTTTTTTTTTTTGAGCCGAGGATCGAACCCAGGGCCTTGTGCTTGCTAAGCAAGCACTCTACCACTGAGCTAAATCCCCAACCCTGATAACCCCATTTTAAAAAGATATTATGGACCACTCTGTGCCAATTAATTTTAAAACACATAAATGGGCAAATTATCTTAAAATTTTTCATTAGATTAAACTAAAAAGAAATTTAAAGCAAAACTCTAAAAGGTAAGAAAAATTTTAAGTATTTCCCACAAGAATGTCTAGAGTAACTTTACCAGTAAACTCTTCAAACAACTTCAAATACTAATTCATATTTTACATGAAATATTCCAAATATAAAGACATCCTCTATTCATTTGACAAGCACAACTTCAAAGCTAAACCTAACGAAGTCCCCATAAGAATGAAAAACCATCTTAATCTCAATCACAAATTAAGATGCCCAGGTCCTAAACTCGCATGAGAAGCCAAGTTCAGCAACTGCAGATGGTCGGCTACAGAGCCAGAAGGGGGCTCAGTCGTTAGGAGCTTGAAACAACCTGACATGGTGAGTCGATCCTTGGAACCCACTCTACCTCTGGAAGGAGCCAACTGACCCTTGCAAGTTGGCATCTGACCTCCATATACATGCTGTGTCACACAAGCACAGAAATACAAACATTAAAAAAAGTAAAAAAAGAGCCGGGCGGTGGTGGCGCACGCCTTTAATCCCAGCACTCGGGAGGCAGAGCCAGGTGGATCTCTGTGAGTTCGAGGCCAGCCTGGACTACCAAGTGAGTTCCAGGAAAGGCGCAAAGCTACACAGAGAAACCCTGTCTCGAAAAACCAAAAAAAAAAAAAGAAAAAAAAAAAAAGTAAAAAAAGAAATAAGAGAAACTGGGTTTGTCACAGAGTGCAAGGATGGTTTCATAAAATCAGTGTAATGTACATTTTTTTTTTTTTTTTTTTTTGGTTTTTCGAGACAGGGTTTCTCTGTGTAGCTTTGTGCCTTTTCCTGGAACTCACTTGGTAGCCCAGGCTGGCCTCAAACTCACAGAGATCCGCCTGGCTCTGCCTCCTGAGTGCTGGGATTAAAGGCGTGCGCCACCACCGCCCGTAATGTACATTTTTTTTGTTTTTGTTTTTTGTTTTTTTGAGACAGGGTTTCTCTGTGTAGCTTTGCGCCTTTTCTGGAACTCACTTGGTAGCCCAGGCTGGCCTCGAACTCACAGAGATCCACCTGGCTCTGCCTCCCGAGTGCTGGGATTAAAGGCGTGCGCCACCACCGCCCGGCTGTAATGTACATTTTTAAAGGAGAAAAATAATTGGATCATTTTACTAGAGACAGAAGCATTGACAAACTTCAACCCTGAGAGACGTTAACTTTTCATGAGGGGTCGAAGGAAATTTCCTTTACCTTGACAAAAGGTAACAACAACAAAAAAACACAACAAACAGTAAAAAGCTGGAAACTAGCTGTAAGGGTCAGCACACCCTCTACTTCAACTGTCAGAAGAAAATTACTCAGTTTGTCAAAGAAGGGTTCATTAAGAATCCAAGAAACACAGCACAACAAAACAAATGCCTGAGGGCGGCGGGTGGTGGACACCTTTGATCCCAGCACTCCAGAGGTAGAGGCAGGCAGTGAGTTCCAGGACAGCCAGGGCTACACAGAGAAACCCTGTCCCCAAAACAAAAAACAGAATCCAAGAAACTTGGTTTGAGTCACCAAAGTGAACCCATGTTGCCATACACAACGTGCTGTTAGGCAGACATGTGGCGAGGGCACGCACATTCTACACCCCAGGCTGTTAACACATGTGACTCGTCAACCCCCTTCCTGTAACCACACGAGATCTGAATGGCAGTCTGTCAGGGATGGACTCCAAGAGGAAGTGAATCTTGTAATTTATCAAGCACCGTAGTTTTCTATGAAATGAAAACTTGAGAAAACAGCTCAACCCGGGCTTTGGGCCTGGATTACCCAGCTCACACAGCAGGGCACTGCCCTCAGCAGGCTGCTGGCACGCTCCTCTTTCAAAAGGTACTGACCCACATGGCTGTGCAGACCCCACATGGCTGACCTCCTGGTGCCTAGGTACTACAGATGGTCACTGAACACCGTAACATGGATGCTCTTTCACACTACTCAAAAGCAGGTTTCGTTTTTTCCCTACTATAGGAACATTTTCTTAAGTTTTGTCTTGAGTTTCCTTGTTGTTGATGTCAAGTACGGGAGATAGCATGTTACCTCAAAATTCTTAGATGGAGCATTTTTTTTTCCCCCAGTGAAATCTCTTCAGTTAAATTGTGAGGCTTTCTTCAAGTTGAGATACCATGAGATATGATACAAGGAAGGACAAAAACCACATGCAGCCACGCTGTGGATAGAATACAGCTTCTACATCTCAGCACTTATAACCACCAAGATTGGCCTCGCTGAAAGAAAAACACACTTCTTCAAGGAGCATAAATGGAGATGTGCTGGAGCTCGCCAAATACATGATGATCCCCTCCCACGCCATGTGAGAGGAATCACCAATGTAAGACACAGCTTTCACATACAGCATTGTCTTCTAAAAATAAACTGAATTGTGAAGAACTCTAGAAGCAGGTTATACAAAACATTCAGAATATACTTTGACTATATTATATTTTAGTTGTTTAAAGCATGACCATAGCAAATGACCAACACTATCAACAACCATACTGGGGACAATTAAGGTGCAGTTTATGGAAAAGGTCAGACTCATCACCTGGACAGATCAGGCATATCAGGAACAAAACAAAGACATCTTGTCCTATGGACTTAGACTAGATAAAGCAGGAACTCCAAGGACTGACATTTAAGAGAGGAACAAGGTTCAAGGACAAAATGATCTCATCGAGGTCACTCAGTTTGCAGTGGATTCTTGCAACTCAACAAGGATCCTAAGCAAAGCAAATGGCATGTCATGCTTTGCTTTCTCACTTAAAACAGCAGCAGCAACAACCACAAAATTCTACTTTGGTCACAGAGCTGTGCTCCCTTTAATATACTACAAAAAAACAAAAACAAACAAACAAACAAAAACCCCTACACTTAACAAAGGCATGCTGGGCTGAGGTGAGGTAGAGGAGAGAGCATTCTTCACGCGGTATCAAACTGTTAGGGTAACATATGAGAGTCTTGCCGAAGATCCATGAACTCAGTCTTGGGTGGAGCAAGGAATCTGTGTGTGTGCCTGCCTGCACGCACGTGCACACACACAACATGGTGACAAAGAAGGTCAACTTCGTGTGTCCCTCGGGTTCTGTTCACCTTCCCCCCCCCAGGCAGTGTATCTGACTGGACCTGGACCTCACCTAGCAGGCTACACTGGCTGGCTAGTGAGGGATCTGCTTGTCCTTGCATCCAGCAGGAGGATGACAAGCGAGGACCACCATTCCTTGCGGTTTTTTTCACATGGGAGTCTGAGAATCCAACTCTGTGCTGTCATGGCAAGAATCTGCTAGAATCTGTGTTTTATCTCCACCTCCTCCCTCCTGGGGCCTCCCGTAGACCCTCAGCCTGAGGACTGCACCACGCTAGGGGAGACCCAAGCACTCCAGCACTGCTCCCACTGTCGCTTTAGAAGCCCACACACCACTTCACCTTTCACCCCAGTGTCCTCACGTCTCTGTCACCTCGACGAGGGCTACTTGTTTTAGAACCATCATCAACTACAGGCAAAGGGTGAAAAGCAGGAAGTTCAAGACAGATAGGCCACTTCACAAAAGACTCATCGTGGAAAAGAAATACCTATGTGCTTTCCCTCTGGACCTGAGGGCAGACAGTCATAAATCCCAGGGATCTAAATCCTCTTTCTCGAGGGTGGGCAGCCAGGAGACGCGTCTATTCTACAACTGACACTCGGGCTTCTCAGTCAGCCATCGTGACAAGACGACAGTGAGCAAGGAGAGCTATTTCTCCCTCAGCTCTGTGATCAACGCATAGGAGCTTTCACGTTGCTCAGGGTAAGAAACGAGGGCTGAAAATGCTAACCAAACAATTTCACAAGGCACCTTCCCTTTGCCTACATTTGCTAGGCATTTCAAACCCCGAAAGATTCACTACACCCCCTGCCCCACTAATAACTCCTGCAGGAAATCAGTAAGATGCTGTTTAAAAACACAACGCCCAAACCAGTAAAATAAAAATGGCAAAAGCCCACCTACTTTTGACCCAAAAACCCGTTTTCCATAAAAACACTAATTCTCTTGAAAAAGAATGAGGTTATGATATGATGATGCCCGAAGCCTGGTGGCGGCTGCTCTCTCTCAGACGGGCTCTCTGTGGCAACAGAAGTTCATGAACCAGTGTGTCTGCCCCATCACACATCTCACCCCATCGCCAAATTGGTGATCACCCCTGGAGGCCTATAGAGCATAAATGCTTTTTCGGGACTCTTGGCCTGACTGTGGGAATGACCGTCAACCAGCTGTATCATGCAGGTCAGAGTAAGCGGGGACAGAACCATAACCCAGTAAAGTGTCCTCCAAATAGACACTGGGGTGAACCAGGCTCGGAAAAGACCCCATCTACACCCTCCCTCCTCTGCGCCCATGCCCCCACAGTGTGATAGATATGAAGAATAGTGGCCTCCATCTTGCAGTCCTTGGTAATACATCATTATCATGTTATCTCATGATCCAACATAGATGAAAAACATCTGACATGCAATAAGTCTACAACCAGCTAAATTTCTGGATTCCCACGGAGCAGCAGTCCTCAACCTGTGGGTCATGACCCCCTTGGGGGTGATCAAACGACCCTTTCACAGGGATTGCATATCAGATATTTACATTACGATTCATAACAATAGCACAATTATAGTATGAGGTAGCAACAAAAACAATCTTATGCTTGCGGGGGACTGTATTAAAGGGTCGCAGCATTGGGAAGCTTGAGAAGCACTGCCAGACAATGAACTTAGAAAGCCAGGTTCCCTTTCTACCTTTATTGCTGATGAATGAAGAACTCTAGACAATTTCCCCTGATGCTTTAACTGTTAGAAATATAAAACTACCTAGAGGGAAACCAAGAAATTTATACCCCAAAAGCAGATGTTATCAGTAACATCCTTAGTTCATTTTATTGCAGAAATATGCTAAAATCTGATGAATAATAATGCCTCCTGTAACTAAGAATTTTCCCAGGATGCAAAAAGAATGATAATAATTTAATTAAGGAGCATAAACTAAAGTTCAGTTCTCACAGGCAGTTATCTCCTGAGGAGCCCAGAAACTTGTGGGCGGAGAGGTCAACTGACTGTGCATCCTGGACAAGTCACCCGTCTTCATGGCTGGAAGCGGGTGGACAAGCTTCCCAAGGACGCTGCAATCCTCTAAACCATTCTGAGTACCCCAGGAACAGGGTGGCACATAACCAGCCCATACCCACAGTGTATCTATCAGTGGCCCTGCTTCACTGACGCCTCAGTGGAGCGGTAACTTTATAGGTAGCTGGCCAACACGACTAACGGCTTCTCTCCTGATGAGGAAAAGAACCCATGAGGGAGGGCATCAAGGAAAGTCCAGAGCAGTACCCACCTCTGTTCTGATGGATACTGGCTTTCAGGAATCATCTTTGGCATTTGCAGGGGCTGATGTGGTGGCCGGGGGACCGCAAATGTTTGGTGCTGTGATCCGGGTTCTGGAAGTGAGTGAGGGGTGGGGGCAGGACCCACCCCTTGAACTGGGCCGGCTCCAGGGGCAAGAGCTGAGGTGGGCAGAGTTGCCTGAGGTGGGGGAAATAGGGAATTCTGATGGGTGGGTGACAAAGGAGTGGTCGGAGGGGTTAATGGCTTGAACCCAGAGGGATGCTTCCTAGCATAGGCACTGTGAAAAGAAAGAGACAAGGATCCATTAAGCTGCAGGGAAGCATTTGCATGGTAACCAGGTCCAGCAGAACACCAGTGTGCAGCCCATTGTTGCCAGGAAATGACATCATTAACATAGTTAAATTGCTCCAGCCCCGGGGGAATATTTGTACCTCTGAAATGTGACAGATACTCTGCGTCAAAGGACTTGTTTAACACTTCTAGTGATTTTTCTCAAAGATAATTTTAGCTTCTGCTTCCGGTTTCCTTTTTCCCTCCTTCTAAAAGAATTCTCTGTGTATGCGCGTGCAGGGTGGATGGGTGAGGCTGGGAATTTATGGACCTTCTCTCTGGTCCCCTCTTCGAAATATTCCAGGGCTCCCAGAAATTGGTCAAAACCTTTGTGGAAGGTAACAGCACCTGAATTAAGCAAGCTTTGGCTGGTCCCAGGCAGATCTGTGTTTACCTTTTGAGTGCAAAGAATGATTAAAATTAAAGCCTCATTCCTGGGGCCTGGATATTCTTAAGTAAAGGGCACAAGTGTGGGGGCTTTTTTGTTTATTCTGATTTGAAGATTATTTCCTTGGTGCTTAAAGTTCACATTAACATATGATAGACAGGAAGAAGCGTATATTACCTGTCTCGCAGATCAAATGGCCCAGTATTCCAGGCTCTTTCCCTAGCTGGTCTTGGTTCCCTATGGAGCCACAATGTTTTAATGAAAGTTTTGCCTTTCATGCATAGCATATAATGGCCCGGTAGAACACACTACACCTAGATCACACTGCAAGGCAGGCAGGCTCTGCCCCAGGGCATGCTAGATAATACCTGGAACTCACTCCCAGAGCCTTTCTGAGCTCCCTCTCACCCCACCCTCCAGCCAGCCCTGCCCTGCGTTCCCCCACCCCCAACACTTACCAGTAATTGTAGAGGCACTTTTCTCCATAGTTAGCACCAAGAGCCTGCTCGTGGCTACAGGATGACAACTCAGAGGAGGGGCTATGCAGCTCCCGCTTGATCTTGGTGGGAGGCGGGGCGTGAAGCACCACTGAAATCAGAAGAGGAACAGGGGAGAAAGACAAGACAGCGGTCAATACCTCAGGCTTCTTTCTGCAAACCCACATCGGGGCTGATTGTTCTTGGACCTCAAGGTCAAGGAAACTGCCACACCTACAGGCAACCTTTTGTCAAAAAAACAATTCAAGTTCCTCGGCAGGATAGGGTGGTGCACAGCTGCAGTCTTGACACTTAGGGTGAGTTGGTGGCTAGCCTGGGATACATAGTGAGACTTCTCCCAAGAAGAAAAGTCAGCCTGACATCTTAATGAGCAACAACCCCCATTCCTATTTCTGTCATGGGTCTTGTTTCCCAGTTTCTGAAGTCTTGAAAAATACTAGAGGTGATGAGGAAGAAAATAGAGGTGGCAACAGAGTACCAAGGGTGGACCCCAAGAATTCTATCCCCAAAAGGAGAAGACAGACAAACTGTGGTGGCAGCCATTACACGTTAATTTCTCAAAGGCTGCAGCAATACATTTCTTCCTTTCTTTCTCTGGGATGGGGTTTCTCTGTGTAGCCCTGGCTGTCCTCCAACTCAGAGATCTGCCTGCCTCTGCCTCTCTACTGCTGGGATTTAAGGTGTGTGCCGCCGCGGCCACCACCACCACATGGCAGCAATACATTTCTTATTCAGAATCATCTTTTCAAATTAAATACGATTTTTTGAAGTCTTTTTCAAGCAATTCTAAATATTAGTTCTGAATAAGAAACATTCAAGTTTAAGGGAATTACAAAACACTTTAAAGAATAAAACAACTGAGCGGCCCTGGGGAAAGACTAACAACCTGAGGTCTGTGGAGGACACTGTATCTGCTCCCAGCCTTTCCCAGCAACCAATCAAGAAGGGCCAGTTTGCATAAGCAGTGCTTCAGAACATGGGCCCCAGTGACGGTCTGGACTTGTTCTGGCCCCTCTGAAACTCCTACTGCTGTCTGTTTCCCAGTGTAATGGCCGTGAAGGGCTGGCTGTATCTGGATCATGACAGTTCCACATGGAAGGAGGAATGAGGGAAGGATGTTCTTCAAGGGCTGAATTGGCAACCACAAGAGCCCTCCTTTGTAGCTAGAGTTTTCCTGCCTGGCCCACAGTCAGGACAAATCTCTATCACCTGCCAGTCCCACAGCCCCTCAGACCCAACCAAGTAAACACAGAGACTTATATTGGTTACAAACTGTATGGCCGTGGCAGGCTTCTTGCTAACTGTTCTTACAGCTTAAATTAATCCATTTCCATTAATCTATACCTTGCCACATGGCTCGTGGCTTACCGGTATCTTCACATGCTGTTTGTCATCGTGGCGGCTGGCAGTGTCTCCCTGACTCAGCCTTCCACTTCCCAGCTCTATTCTCCTCCTTGTCCCGCCTACACTTCCTGCCTAGCCAATGGCCAATCAGTGTTTTATTTATTGACCAATCAGCAACACATTTGCCATACAGAACATCCCACAGCACTCCTTCCAGTGTGCCTCGCTTCCAAGTCTGGTCTCTTCCCACGTTTTGCATGAAGGCTTCACCAAATACTTCTCAATTTCCAAAACCATAACCAAAATAAACTTCATAGACTACATATATGCATATACATATAGTTATGCAATATATTTATGTATTCTTTTTTTTTTTTTTTTTGGTTTTTCGAGACAGGGTTTCTCTGTGTAGCTTTGTGCCTTTCCTGGAACTCGCTTTGGAGACCAGGCTGGCCTTGAACTCACAGAGATCCGCCTGGCTCTGCCTCCCGAGTGCTGGGATTAAAGGCGTGCGCCACCACCGCCCGGCGGGATTTATGTATTCTTAATAAATTACCCAGTCTGGGTTATTCTGTTACAGCGACAGAAGATGGCCCAAGACAATGTCAATAGCTTCTCCTGAATTCACGAAGTAAGTACATGTGGCTAGGGCTGTGTATGGAAGCCTACTAGAGATTCCACATAGGATTCTGAGAGGGCAAAGTAAGACTTTTCAAAATGAAGGCGCTTTATGTATAGTGGGTCCACACTCCCGAGCACAGAACACTAAGTTAGCCCTTTCTGTCTTACCTAGATGCTAAATTGTTTCAGAGAGGCCCTTTTCTCCAAAGGACAAACTCTTAACAAAGATACTGTACCACAAGGGCTGTCCCTTCTAGAGAGGATTTAAAATGGCTACCCTCTGCCTAGCTACCTGGGTGTAGGATGAGGTCACATTTCTCCGAGGACTACTTAACTAAGGTTCATGAAGAACTAACCACAGTCAGTGTTCTGGTGACCCACCCAAACCTTCCTTGACTCAATGTTTGCTCCTAAAATACTTTTAGGAGTCTGGCTAAGTTCTAGTGATTATACTAGACAGAATTAGCTACATAATTATCCTTTTCTATCTACTAAGACTGAGACAACCAGTTTCTCTTATAACGTTAAATCCAACAACCTGAATCCGACCTCTAGAACCTACGACGGACAGAGAGAACTGACCTCTGAAAGCTGCCCTCTGACCTCCACAAAAATGCCGTTGTGTATGCACAGGCACACACACGCATTCACACCCACACATGTATGCACCCCCATCCACCCCCATCCATGTGTGTACATTCCCCCCTCACACCCCACACAATATATTAAGAAAAGAAAAAGGCTGTCTTGCCAACAACAGACTGGAGAAGACCGATTTTCATAATTCCTTTCTTACATAATACCAACTGTGTTTTCCTGAATCCATGAAATAAGTTGAGAACTAACGGATTATATTTAGCAGTCTAATATTAGAGTCTCTGTCATGGGTTTTTGATGGTGACATCATGGCAGCCGAGAGTCAATTGTCATCAAATGTTTTCAGATCTCAGTCACAAAAAGTAGCTAAGCTTCTCTGTGTTTGTGTTTTGTTAGTAAATGAGAAACTCTGGCAGCCATCAGGATGGCCCCTTGGCCACTGCCTTTTTTTTTTTTTAAATTACTTTCCTGCTGTCAAAGCTTTGGTTAAAAAAAAAAAAGTCAGAATAGTATCAACACTCCAATTTAAGGAAAAATTAGGTGTAGCCTTAAAAGTCTAACTTTTCTTTGTCTAAAAAAATTGTCATTTTATCATCAGTTTTATCTAAATTTAGAAAGTAAGTGATTATGGCAATGTTAAATTTCCTCATTTCAAGTTTTAGAAATATCTTCATTTTTACAATATTATTATTAAAATTACCAGTTTTCCTGACAAGGCAAAGTGTAGAATGCAAACCAAAGCCTCCCAGAGAGAACTTCATTACGATTTCAGGAAAGGCGTAATCCATTTCAAGAGGGAATCTAGACCGTTTGCTGTTCCATCTCAGCCAGGCTCGCATGTGATGGAGACAGGCAGAGATCAAGACATGGGGATGAATAGCCAGGCTAGCCAGGCATGGTGGTCTGCTCCTACAATCCCAGTACGTGGGAGATGGGAGGACCACAAGTTTGTGGCCAGACTGGGTATGTGGTAAAACCTTTCCAAAAAAACAAACAAACAAACAAACAAACAAAAAAACCAAAAAAACCCCAAACCACCCTCTCATTACAATAAATTATAAATCGATGATATTACCAACCAGCTTTTAATGCTGAAGGCGGGGTCCACATTTACTCTTTAATTCTAGGTACGATTTAGCCGTAAAGACCCCACCCCATATCAATCATCTTGAGAGAAAAGGCAGGGCAGAAACACAACGGCAAGCTTCACAAATCTATGTTGACAGGAGAGCTGGTGAGGCCTGAGAGCACTGGGAGGAAGGTTCAATTCCCCACAGTTCTGCCAGGAGAGGGCTGTGGGTACGAGTCTACTCTTGGCAAGTGCCCGTCAGGGAAGGGTGCACTTAAGTCAGGAGCGCCAAAAAGGAGGAATGCTCTGTGATTTGAGTTTCCCCATCCACGTGAATAATGTGAAACAATCTTTTTTATACACTGTCAAGAAGTGTCACTCAGATTATCGGTTTAATAGAAAGCTAAATGGTCAATAGCTAGGCAGGATTTTGGGGGTAGAAAGAATGCTGGAAAGAAGAAGGGAGGCGTCAAGGAGATGCCATGAGACGCAGAGCAAGCCGTATGGATACTAAGGAGATGAGGTAATACAGCCATGAGGCAGAAAGTAAATGAACAGAAATGGGTTAATTTAAGAGCTACTTAGAAACAAGCTTAAGCTATTGGATGAACTATCTTAATTAATAAGTCCCTGTGTGGTTATTTGGGAGCTGGCTGGAGGGACAGAAACTTCCACCTACAGAAAAATGAAGTACTAGCTGCTTCTTTGAGAGTGAAGAACATGGCACTCAGATGGAGCCATGATGTTGCATAATTTTACCTGGTGCTTTAAAAACTAGAGTGCTCGCCTTCCCATGGTGGACCTACCAAACGATGCCAGACAGCTCTTGCTGTAAAGGATGGAGCTGGATTAGGGTCATGAACGCCTAAGAAGTCTGAGGAGTTCCAAGTGTTGACTATTTGAGCTGATAAACACCTATAAATAGAAATCTTTGTGCTCAAAGGGAGATGGACCCACAAAGTCAACTGCCTCGACAATAAAATGGACTGTCCTTCACTCTAGGGAAGATTCCACTCCTGCCTTTCTTTCTCAGATCTTTTGTGAGACCATATTCTCCAAATACTGACAGTGTGAGAGTGAGTAAAACAGCAAGATCTTCTCCTCATGGCACACATACATTAGAGATTTCTAGTGGTTTTCTCAGCGAAGCAGTTGAGAGATTGCCTGGGGCCTTGGTGTACTTCATTCAGTCCCCTACACATAAGAACCGTGAGGCCTATTCAATCCCCTACACATAAGAACCCTGAGGCTCATTCAATCCCCTACACATAAGAACCCTGAGGCCCAAAGGGCTTGAAGGAATTGTCCAAGACTTAGAGTTGCTGTGAGAAGGAGACAGTTCCATGCTGTCACTCTAGCAGCCTTGTACTGCATGGTCCAAAACAGAAGATTCCAATCACCTACTTTATCCATTAGAAAGAAATAGAGGACATAAACATGCCCCCTCCTGCAAACAATGAAAGTATCACATTCTACCTGGTTGAAAGTGTTTCTGTGTGTATGTGTGAGGGGATGTGTGTGTTGTGTGTGCACGTGTACATGGGTGCACGGGGGGGGGGGGGGGGGGGAACCCTAGAGGAAGGACGTTAGGTATCCGGGTCAACCACTCTTCTCATTTCTCTGAGGTTCTCTGAGACAGAATCTGTCATTGAACCAGACGCTAGGCTAGCAGCCAGTAAAAACCCCAGCAATTTTCCTGTCTCTAACCCCCCACCCTGCCCCGCTGCACACGTACACAACACTGGGGTGGCAGGCACACACAGTCACACCTGGCTCTCACGCTCCTGTCCCCATCCCCTCAGCATCGAGGACACATCTGGCTTTTGACTTGGGCACTGGAGGTTTGAACTTGGGTCCTCATGCTCGCTGGGCAAGTGCTCTTACCTGCTGAGCCATCCCCCCCACCCCCCAAAATGCTCCAGAACAAAGGAAAATGGACAAGAGCCAATAATTCTGGAAAAGAACAAAGGAGACAGACCATGGAAGAGGCAGCCAGGCAGACCCCTTCAGCACTCCCTATGTGCCAGATGCCATGGCTTACTTTATTTCATTCAGTCTTTCCAACCCAATGGGAAAATATCATTTGCACTCTTTCCATTTACAGATAGGAAAGCAAGGCTCAGGAAGCTGGCTACAGTCTCTCAACCAGTACGAGGCCAGGATTTCTACCCAAGCAGTTCTTAGGTAGCCTATTAGAATCTCCCAGAGGTAATCAGAGAAAAAAGGTCTACTTAGAAAAGTGGATGGAGCTGGTCCTGTGTCTAATACCAGAATTTGGAAGTGGGAGGTGGAAGCAGGAAGTTCAGGAGTTCAAGGCCATCCTCAGCCATGGAGCAAGTTTGAGACCAGCCTGGGCCATAGGAAACCATGTCTCATTTAAATGAATGAATGAATGAATGAATGAATGAATGAATAAATAAATAAATAAATAAATAAATAAATAAATAAATAAAAGATGGTAAAGAAAGGCAGTCATAGCGGCAGGCATGGTGGGATGTGCCTGTGATCCCAGTGCTCAGAGGCTAGGAGGTAAGTTCAAGGTCACCATGGGCTACAAAGTAAGAGCCTACTTCCGGGGAGGCTGATTAAAAAAACAATTTAAGCCGGGCGGTGGTGGCGCACGCCTTTAATCCCAGCACTCGGGAGGCAGAGCCAGGCGGATCTCTGTGAGTTCGAGGCCAGCCTGGGCTACCAAGTGAGTTCCAGGAGAGG
Source organism: Peromyscus californicus insignis (assembly GCF_007827085.1). Lineage (NCBI taxonomy): Eukaryota > Metazoa > Chordata > Mammalia > Rodentia > Cricetidae > Peromyscus > Peromyscus californicus. The sequence continues at coordinate 6,892,685 of NW_026294458.1, read as the reverse complement.
CGCAAAGCTACACAGAGAAACCCTGTCTCGAAAAAAAAAAAACAATTTAAGAGATGGAAAAGCAAGTCAAATCAGAAAAATATGAGAAAATTCTTTTTGTGAAATCAGAAGGCTGTAGCCTCATGTTTACTATGCATTTTTCAGATGGGGTACCCCTGACGCAATCCCCCTGGGAACAGACACCTTCCCCTCCTGTACCCCACAGAATGTCCAGGATCCTCCTTCACTCCCAGTGAAGCTAACCTTCCCCACGCCTACAGCCTTCATTCTTTGCAATCCATGCCTTCCACTCCACCTACAAGGTCTCATTTTCCCTTCCACAGTCCAGTTGGCCAAAGCGTTCTGCTCACTCAGACGACTGCCAACACACCGGAAGACCTGGATCTTGCCAACCCCCTCTTAAACCACTTCTGAGGCAAGAACACCGAGTCCACTCCCCAGGTTCCTATTTGATCGTAAGAACTCTAATAAAGATCTAGGCCCAAATACAGGTAAAAAATTAGACGATATCATTTAATTAAGCCCACATCTAGGCACACACTAAAAAGTACAGCACCGTCTCAGAGCCCACCATAATACCATTTTGAATTTAGATACTGTATTTACCTATCAACCAATTTAACCTCATTTGTCATATCACTCTAGGAAACTCCTCACAAGGAGCACAGGATTAATCAACACATCAGCTGGTCCTCAACAATGGAGGATGGGAAAATAACAAAAACCATACACACAGAGAGATCAGAAAAGAACTGTCATTCTTCACAGATGGGCTGGGTGGGTACAAAGAAAACATAAATATACTCAACAAAGAATAAAAATTAATAGGCTCATCTGACAAGGTCATTTGTTACAAAATCAATATACAAAAAGATCTCTATCTACTGCTGGTAACCAAAGCAATATGAAATGAGAAAATACATTTAAGGGGCTGGAGAGAAAGAGAGACAGACAGACAGACAGACAGACACACACACACACACACACACAGAGGTGGTTCTGTTGTTAAGAGCCCCTGGTCCTCTTGCAGAGGACCTGGGTCTAATTCCCAGTATCCACATGGTGGTTCACAACCCTCTGTAACTCCAGTTCCAGATTCAACACCCTCTTCTGACCTCCAAGAGCAACAATGCATGTGGTACTCATACATACATGCAGGCAAAACATGTTGTGGAATAGTCTTTTTATACGTTGTGAAGATGTGTTGCTCTTATTGGTTTAATAAGGAGCTGAATGGCCAATAGCTGGGCAGAAAGAGGTTAGGTGGGACTTGGGGACAGGGAGAGAGCACAGTGATGAAGAAGGGCAGAGTCAGGAGGAGAAGCAAGATGAGTATACAGTAATGAGGAAAAGTACTGAGCTATGTGGTAGAACATAGATTAAAAATATGGGTTAATTTAAGATGTAAGAGCTAGTTAGTAACAAGCCTAAGCTATCAGCCAAGCATTTTTAATTAGTAAGTTTCTATGTGGTTATTTGGGAGCTGGCTGGTGGGACAGAAAAATCACGCCTACAAAAACATACATAAAAATGAATGAATTCGCCAGGCGGTGGTGGCGCACGCCTTTAATCCCAGCACTCGGGAGGCAGAGCCAGGCGGATCTCTGTGAGTTTGAGGCCAGCCTGGGCTACCAAGTGAGTTCCAGGAAAGGCGCAAAGCTACACAGAAAAACCCTGTCTCGAAAAACCAAAAAAAAAAGAATGAATTCAATAAAAATTAAAGAAAATATATCTAGGGCCAGTGAAAAGGCTCAGTAGGTACCTGCCAACAAGCTCAAAAACCTGAATTTGATCCCCAAGAGCTATATAGTAGGAGAGACCCAACTCCCAAAAGTTGTTGCCTGACTGCCACAATGCATGTTGTGGCATGTGCCCCTCCCCCAGACAATTAAAATGCAATGAAAGTTTTAACAGCAACAGAAATATCAATGACCTAAAAACAATCTAGTAAGAAATTCCTGTAAAGCACTAGCAAAAATTAAAGACAATAAATGGAAGGATGTATCATGGACTGAAAGGCTTGATACTGTAAAGACATCAACTGTCTTCAAATTTATCTATAGGTTCAATGTAACACTAAACAAAACCTCAGCACCATGCAGAGATTAGAATGAGTAAATTACAGTCACGTTTATTCTACAGTCACGTTTATTCACCGAGGTGACTCTCAGAACAAGCCAAACAAAATAAGCAAGGCATAAAGGTAGACACACTGTATCAATCTACATACAAAAACATGTTGAGGGACCAACCTAACCTGTGGAGCTCAATGTTAGAAAGGAGACACAGGTCACATGGTGAATTTGCAGTGAAGAGTTAGGAGGTGGCTTGTTTCTCAGTAGAAATAGTTCTCCATTTTAGGAATGAGCAGACTAGAAATTCAACTCAGGCATTTCACACACACACACACACACACACACACACACTCACACCCTCTCTCTGACAATTTCATACATATATATAATGCATCTTGATCATACTCAACTTTAATTGCCCCGCCACTCCTCGCACTATCCCAGATCCCCCAATGTTTTGTCTTTACAATAATCCACTGAATCCTATTAGTGCTTCCGTTGTGAGGATCGGTAACCTACCAGCAGCTACTCCTCCAAAGAAGGTACCCACCCCCCGCAGCCATCATTGCCAACAGATCCTCAGCTGGCAGTGAGGCCCTGTGAGCCCTTCCCTTACCCAAGCCAGAATCATTGACTGGCTGGATCTCTCTCGTGCAGATCTTGGGCAGATACCCAAAGCTACTGTGAGGTCCTGAGTGCACCAGCCACCTAACATCATCATTACCTCTATATACTTTGTGTGGGGTGCGGCAGCGCCAGTGAGTGGTGGAGACGGCAGGCACCTCCCCGCACTGGAGGATGAGCTAAGTGGACCGACTCTGTCACTTGAAGGGGATGTTGGGAAAAGGAGGTATCTAAGATTCCCAAACCCAGTAAGAGGCAGCACGTTCAGATGTGCAGAATGGCTGATGACCACTCTGTCTGGCAACTGTCTCAAAAAAAAACCAAACAAACAAAAACTAGGAACATTATCAATTATAGTTAGGGGGCACAAGTTCCAACAGTGGAAATCAAAGAAGTATAGGGGTCCTCCCCATTTTCCTATCTAATATAGCTAACTTCTATAAGAACAAACTCTCAAATCGAATACAGTGAAATTAATTATTAGATGAGCTATGCTCAATTTTTAAAAATTGATTTATTATGGATGTGTGGTATCTATGCATGTATACATTCACCATCACCCACGGGGAAGCCAGAGATAGATCCTAGGCCTCCTGCTCCATTGTTCTACGCCTTATTCCTTTGAGATAGACTCTCTCGTTGAAGCTGGAGTTAGACTGGCCGCCAACAAGCCCCAGGCACCCTCCTGTCTCTACCCCTCAGCACTGGGGTCACAGGCTTGCAGTCACACTTCCTCCTGTCTCCATCCCCTCAGCACCAGGGTTACAGGCACGCACAGTCAACCCCCCTCTTCCTTAATCCCCTTAGCACCAGGGTTACAGGCTTGCACAGCTACACCCCTCCTGTCTCCACCCCCTCAGCACTGGGGTTACAGGCTCACAGTCACACCCCCTTCTGTCTCCATCCCCTCAGCACCAGGGTCACAGGCTCGCACAGTCACACCTGGCTTCACTTGGGTGCTAGAGATTTGAACTCAGGTCCCATGCTTGCACAGCAAGCCGAGCAATGTCCTTAGCCTTGTGCTAAAATCCCTAATGAGCTTGCCCAAAGACCTCTCCTCAAGCATGCACAAGCTCTTTCTGATATGATTATCAACATCTGATGCTATTAAGTTCCACACAGTAACATGAATGCAAGCGAGGATCAGCAGTAGAGATGTCCAAGCTCAAGATTAGGATTTCCACATGCTGTTTTCATTTCTACACACTCTTTTTAAATATACCCATAAAATGGGTCAGCAACTATAAAGCAACTTAAAACCCTCTGAGGTGGCACATACCTGCCATCCTGAGACAGCAGGATCATGAACTTGAGGCCAGCCTACAATACACAGCAAGACCCTGTCTTTAAAAAATTCGGTGTTTTACAGGAAAATATGGGTGGGTGGAGTAGGGAGATCAGACTGGGATTCGTGAGACCCCGTCTCAAAAACGAAATGAAACAAATCAGGGAGACTGTTACAGATTAAATAGTCCAGTGAGGCACACACACACAAATGCAGTGGGTGGGTGATTCTTAATTCTAAATCAGAAGCAATGTCAATATTAACTCTAAGAAAAATCCTCGGGGACAACCTCAGAGTTTGGAATAGGACCACATTATTTTCCTTGGACTACAGGGAAGAATTTCCCTAAGTTTTGGCAATGTACACTAAAGCATTTTGGAGGTGAAATGTCACGGTTTTTACATCCTGCTTCTAAACGATTGGATGAGAAGAGAAAGAACACGCAATGAACAAATGTAAAAACGTAGTGATCTGCTTTTAAAAATAAATCAAGAATCTTCTCTTTTTCAAAGAAAGGGACAGAACGGATCTCGTATCTGTGGCTGCCTAACAGGTCAAAAGTTAGGAACTTCGAACCTGGAGACAGGGAGATGGCTCATTAGGTAAAATGTTTGCCATACTACTCTAAGGACTTGAGTTCAGATCCCCAGCACCCATCAGAAAGCCAGGTGTGGCAGTACGCACCTGTCATCCCCGCTCTAGCCAGCTGATGAGGTCCAGCTTCTTCAGGGAGAGACCCTGTCTCAAGAAAAATAAATCAATAAGGTAGCGAGCCACAGAGGAAGACCGCTCATGGTGAACTCTTTTTTTTTTTTTTCACCAACATATGTGTGGGCATGTACACCCGCACACAGGCATATTCACACCCCCGGGAGTGAGGGGATAGGGGGAGGACACACCCCCTTCCGTCTCCACCCCCTCAGCACTGGGGTGACAGGCTGGCTTGAAGTCCGTGCACTGACCTATAAAGAAAGCCAACCTCGGCCTGTTACCAAACCAGAAGCATAGGATAACCCTGGGAATCTAAAATCACACAAGAACAAACGTTGATCGCGTCCTAATGCTTAAGACTGGGCTTCCCAAATATTTTGTTGGCTCTGACCCACTTAGAAAACAGTAAGAAAAGCATCCTAGACAGGGCAAGACGAAAACTGTCCCTGTCCCCACTGTTCTCTGCTGCCCCGCTGCAGAGAATAGAATGACTGAAATAAAACCTATCAGTAATTTCATACACATATGGAACCACATAGGGCAGGAACTAAAGCATATGTCCCACTCAGAACCACAAGCATTCTTGTGGGGGCGGGGAAGAGAGAGAATTTCCTCTCCTTGTGAATATATATATACATATATACACACAACAGACTTTCGGCAGCACCAGACCAGCTGGACACCTCATTAGATTCATGCCCACAGTCCTCAAGGGAGCACAAAGCAGCCATCAGCAGCCTGTGACAATTAAAAAGACTTTGAAAACCTAAAATCTTTCCCTTCAAGTTCTCCTAGTCAATCCCTTCCCAAGTAGCTGCCTTGGCCCTCACTTCTGCTCATGAAGTCTGAGCAGGGCCAGAACCAGAAGAGCAAAGAAGGGAAGCCTGGGGCTTAAGCATTTCTGAGGACTCTGGCTAGCTCACCCTAATGCACCAGGCTGGAGGATCAGAAAAAGATGTGAAGCCAAAGATCGAAGAGCCTGGCGGTGGTGGCGCACACCTTTAATCCCAGCATTCAAGAGGCAGAGGCAGGCAGATCTCTGTGAGTTCGAGACCACCCTGGTCTACAAAGCAAGTTCCAGGACAGCTAGGGCTGTTACACAGAGAAACCCTGTCTTGAAAAACCAAAATAAATAAACAAATAAAACAAAAACAAAGACAAAAGTATGCTAAGCTGAGCATGACAATTTATGCCTGTAACTCCAGCACATGGGAGGCTGAGGCAAAAAAGTGCAAATTGGGGACAGCCTGGGCTACATAGTGAGTTCCAGGCCAGGTTCTACAAAATGAGATTCTGTCTCACACACCCTCAAACCAAAATAATATGTATGCCACTCCGGGAATATTTACAACAGAGGAAGCAAAGCGGGCAGTAGAATGCTGGTATGGCACCGACACTCTCCACACAATAGCAGACAGGACAATCCCTTGGCACAGTATGTCACACAGGGGCTGAGGTTTAAGGGAGGCTCATTCCGCAGTCTTAAACTACATGGGCAGATATATCTGTGCCAGGCAAAGTCTTACATCAAGAAAGCACAGCTTCTGTTCTGAGTAGAATTTTCCATCTGTGTGCTTGGGAAAGGCTGGTTCAGAAATGGTCAAATTATTCAGTTATTTAGACTGGTGATCAACCATGGTGGTGTGAGGGGATTTTAGCGTTGATAAATATTCTGGATATTCATATTCTCTATATGTTTCTATCCCTCTCCATCTTCCTCTCCTTCACAAACAGTCTCACTATGTGGTCTTAGTTGGCCTGAAATTCTTTATATATACACAAGGCGGGCCTCAAATTTTCTGTGATACTCCTGCATCTGCCTCCTCAATGCTGAGATTATGGGCATCTGCCACCAAGGCCAGATGGGTTATTCATCTTGTATGTCATTTCAGAGAGAACCATAGGACTGTCACCCTGGTGCTATGGTTCAGGATCTCAAGATGTAGGATCAACCATGAGGAAGCAAAACTCATCAATGAACAACTACAGAAGACCTTATATGATAGGTACTGACCTAATATGGCCAGTACCACCCTCTGTACAATAAATAATGGCTAAAGCAAGAACCAATAAAGCTGGTTCCCGGATCATTTGACTTCGGGAGTCAGCTCCCACTGCTACAGTCAGCAGAAACAGATGCAGCAATTAAGTGTATGGAGGGAAAACAAAAACGTCAGGATTCAGATCTAGAAACCAGGTAATACAGTCAGCTAAAGAAAGGCTTTGACAGAGGAGAGGTGAATCTGGGGAGGGAGGGAGAAAGAGGAAGAGAGACTGGGAGGAGAGGAGGGAGAGGAGACTGCTGTCGGGATGCAATATATGAGAGCAGAAAAGTTTTAAAAAAAGGAAGGAAGGCTTTGAATGTAAAACCATGACATGGACTATGGGAAACGGGAACAAGTGGGGCCCCGGGCTATGCAGGCACAGGACCCACCTAAGACTGAGGGTCACGGTTTTGAAAGACAAACTAGCCGGGGTTCAACCAGAGGGAAATAACCAAAGGCACGAGAGCAGGTCAGAGCGGAACTGAGTGACGGAAGAATACAGACTCTGTCCTATCAAGGTTTTGGAACTTCAAGAACCAGGGCCTTTGGGAGCAATGGTTTTTGGATATAAGCCCAGGGAATCTTGTTGGTAAACTACCTAAAAATGCGAGGCACCTCCAAATATTCTGGAAATGTGGGAGTAGGGGAAGGTATCAGGGAGGTCATTATGCTCCTAAGTGGGATGGTAGAAACACACAAGTTATCAGGACAGTGGAAGACTGCCTTAGCGTTCTGAACACGGACGACCAGGGTCTCCAAATGCAAGAGTTAGAATTTTAAAGGAAATCGAGCTAGTAAGAGAACGGAGCTCTAAAATTCTCAGACAGTTCCATGAAGCCGCCTTGGAGAAGGGTCTCTCTCCCAAGACACAGGAATTAACAGCTCACAGACCTGAACAGTCACACAGATAGGGTAACACAAAGGCACCCTGCTGCGTAAACCTTCCTCTCAATGTCTGTTTATCTCTAATAAGCTTAGATTTAGGCTGTGGACTCCCGAAACCAGCGCAGTGGTTCTAAGCTGTAACGTGTATGATGCATTGGGCTGGCAGGGCATATGCTTCCTCTGGGGACACGCTGGATGGGTATGGAGTTAAGCTTCAGTGCCAAGAGTGTACACGGGCTGGGACAGCATTTCTAACTCTGGTTTGTGTGGAGGTCATGTTATACTATTTTATGGTCTGACTGCTCCGGGAAGTGTGGAAAATTACAAGAGGCAGGAGACGGATCGAACAGAGAAGTCAGTCTAGTTTCGAAGGTGCCCTAGCACACGGGGTGCTGCTGGCCTTGGGGGCTCTGGGTTAGAACTGCCACTTAACCCCCAGAACAACTTCCTGGCTATGACTGAAGCAGGGTAAGATGGAAATGGCTTTCCATTCACAGAGCCATTTCAGTTGTGGGCAGGGACACTGGCATGACAAGGGGCTTTAGACAGGTACTTGTGGTATTGTATTCCCCCAAATATTGTGCATGCTAATAAATTATCTGGGGTCAGAGACAGAGCAGCCACAATATTAAACATAAAGGATAGGCAGTGGTAGCACACGCCTTTAATCCTAGCTTTCCAGAGGCAGAAATCCACGTGTTCAAGGATACAGACAGGCATGGTGACTCATCACGCCTTTAATCCCAGAAAGCGAGCCTTTAATCCCAGGGAGTGGTGGTAGAAAGCAGAAAGGTATATAAGGCATGAGGACCAGAAACTAGAGGCATTTGGCTGGTTAAGCATTTGGCTGGTTAAGCATTTAGGCTTTTGAGCAGCAGTTCAGCTGAGATTCATTCTGGATGAGGACTCAGAGGCTTCCAGTCTGAGGAAACAGGACCAGCTGAGGAACTGGCGAGGCGAGGTGAGGTGGCTGTGGCTTGTTCTGTATCTCTGATCTTCCAGCTTCACCCCAATACCTGGCTCACAAGTTTGATTTTATTAATAAGACCTTCTAAGATTCCTGCTACAGGTACTGGTACATTTCAGGAACTATGATGTTTATTTGAGCTCTTAACTACATATAAATGGGGGAGGAGAGGCAGCTTAGAGGTTTGTTCCTGGTAGGCTCAGTTCAACGATGCAGTATCTAGCAGCTGGCTGGAGCACTTGACATCCCATAATTAAATCATCAAACCCAGAAGGTAAAAAACTAAACGCTGCCCATGAAAGTCAACTTAGGAGACCACTGTGTGATGTGCAACCCATCAGAGGGGACAGTACAGCAGACCAGGGAAACCGTGGTGACTCAGGAGAGTTCAAGGCTTCCCTCTCTAGAAAGCAAGAAATGTGGTCAAGGACACAATGATTCCCATGTTCTGAAGAACACACAGAAAGGAAAAGCCTGGCTAGGAAGAGCCACAGTGGTCCTCAAAGCTGTCTTCCTCGTCGGCTGCATGAGAATGGAAGTTGCTGCAAGGCTCGAGAGGGTTCCGGAAAGAACTGGAGTTACTGGGCTGTGCATACAGACACACAGACCACTGTTCAAAGCTCTTCGAAGAGAAGCGTGGGGTGGCATGTACCTGTGGTCCCACTACAAAGGAGTTGGGGACAGGGGGTACCTTGAGCTTATTACTTCCACACCAGCCTGGAGACTTCATTTGAGGAAAAAACAGAATCTTGGATCAGGGGCTAAGCAATAGCTCAGATACAGGACTCGTCTGGCACATGTGAGACTCTGGGTTCAGTACATACAGCAGTGTCGGTAGAAACACTGGCCATCTTGTCTGCGGTCGTCTATCAGAGGTTGCCATGGGTCTGAGAACACTGGCGTTGCCCTTTCTTTGACTCTTATCAGTACTAACAATGACGGCGTTTTCAAAGAAAGCACAGCTAAATGGAAAGATTCACTGTATCAACTAAAGCCCCCTTTCTTCTCCCTAAAGTTGGTCTCGGAGTGAGAGGAAGCCACCTTGGGCATAGGTTCCAAGTCAGGCACCTCTTATTCACAGACCTCACGTGCTATGGAGTGTCCAGTGGTCTAACACCGACCAGCTAGCTGCCTCTGACTCCTGATATCAAATTGCATCATTTATAATTACAAACAGAAAACCTGTTATCAAATAAGGAAGGAAACGGGACGCCAAGGACTACAGTTGCCAAAGCCAATGACAGCACTCTTTTTTTTTAACCCAGGTGAACTGGTTTCACATTCTTTCCTTCATCGCCATACTTGAGCATCCCTCTCAAAGCGCTGGGATCTGTGAGGTTCCTTTTGGTTGGTCAAAGGACGTGTCTATGCCAACAACGCGAACCTGGTGCTTTCTCACTCTAAGAGAGGGGACTCCAGAGACCTCCAACCCGAAAGTTAGAACTGAAAGGAGGAAAAGATCAGAACAGAAACCCAGACTGAGGTAGGGGTCACGCTACGGGTCTCTTACTCTGGGGGCCAGAGAGAGACGGCTTAGCGCTTACACTCTTCCAGATAATCTAAATGTAGTTCTCAGCACCTAAGTCAGGCAGCTCACAGCCTCCTTCCTGTCCCTTCAGCTCCAGGGGATCCCATGCCTTCTTTCAGCCTCTATGTGTACACGTGTACACACACACACACTCACAAATAAAAATCTTTAAGAAACGTTTTGTGCAGAGTAAGCACTCCTGAGTGAGAATTATCTACTAGAACATATAGGCCCCCCCTCCCCCCCCAAAAAACCGCTTTAATAGTCAGGGAAAGGGCTTGTCCACCTGAACAGAGCCGATTCCAGGGAAAGACGACAAGCTTTTGGACCTAAAACAGCCCAGCCAACCATTTAGTGTGTCTGTAGAGTAACAATGTGACTGATTAGTTTGAACACCCAAGGAGGAGCTGAGAGTCCTGCAGACTCTTTTTCTACTAGCCCAGAATATTAATATCCAACCTCTACCAGTATGAAGAGGACAGAAAAAGAGGCCTCCAGAGTTTTACTCTCCAGGCTCCAGTGTGGTCTCACTGACCACTGCAGGACTGGCTGTGAAGTCACGCCCGGCAGAGAGCCCCAGCAGGGTAAAGGCATAGAGCATTATTTTGAGAGAGTGGGGGGGCCCAAACTGAACCTTTAGCAATACTGTCTCAATAATTTTATCTCACTTTACATAGTTCTCATCTAAACTGACAGAGTAAATTTCAGAAATATTAAAAACAGGCTATGTAGAGAGACCATCTCAATAAAACAAAAAACAAACAGATGGGAGGAATGTTAGAGGTACTAGAAACGCATTAAGGCCTGTGCAAACTCTTAGCCTTCAAGTTTATATTTCAAGTTCACCTTTGGGGTCTGACTTTAGGCAAGCGGCCTCTCCCTAGAACTATTCCTCTGTCACTTGCCACCTTCTGGAGGCAGCCCATCCGGGCACCTGTGCTGGGACTGCTTCTCCAGCATACGCAGATTTCCTGGGAGGCACAGAACCAGCTGCTCAACTTAGACCACCAACGAACACTTTACTACTACATGCATCTAAAAGAGGAAACAGGAAATAAGAACTAGCCCTAATTCATTTCTTTCTGAGGTCATCACTGGAACCTAGGCTTTGGGATTCTTTGTAGAGTTGGGAGACCAGCCCTGGAAGGTGGGGTGGGGAGAGGATGAAACAAATGCTTGTGTGCTAAGTACAGGACCAGGTACTACTGACCCTGCAGAGCACGGTTCTGTGGCTGAGGAACATATCAAGAAACATTACAGGACTTTTGTACTGCTGGAGGTACTTGGAGACTAAAGGAAATTCTCAGTGTGAACAGGAATGGGAAATGAGAAGCAGGGATTAAGATTAATATTCATAAAAATAAAGGGCAGGTTAAAAATCCCACATGCTGCTTTCTCAGCATCGCTCAAGAAATAAAACTCTACGGCTGCTGAGGAAGGAATGAGAAGACAAAGGACCAGAGGACAACTGGAAAATGTCAGGGTATTCAGGTAACAGGGGCAATGATTTCCATTCAACTGTTTTCCATTAAGATTCAGATTAGGAAATTTGGGCAGGCTCCAGAATCTGCCCTTCACTATGGCTGACTGTGTACAGGAGACACCCATGTTGCCAACACGCCTTCTGATTCATTTACTAAAGAGCTTATTAACTATTGTGGAGAATAGTTTGGCAGGAAGAGGTTAGGTAGGACTCCTGGAGGGGGGAGAGGACCCTGGGAAGAAGAAAGGTGGAGTTGCCAGCCACATGGAGAGGAGACAGGAGGTACAATACAGAAGAGAGGTAACACCACGTGACAGAACATAGATTAATATATATGGGTTAATTTAAGTTAAAGAGTTAGTTAGGAACAAGCCTAAGCTAATGAATAATTAATAAGAAGTCTCCATGTCATTGTTTGAGAACTGGCTGGTGGGATCAACCTGTTACACACTCACTCCCTCTTTGGTGCACATCCATGACCCTTGGGAATAACTCTTTTTTCTTTTCTTTTCTTTTTTTTTTTTCCCAGACAGGGTTTCTCTGTGTAGCTTTGCGCCTTTCCTGGAACTCACTCGGTAGCCCAGGCTGGCCTGGAACTCACAGAGATCCGCCTGGTTCTGCCTCCCGAGTGCTGGGATTAAAGGCGTGCGCCACCACCGCCCGGCGGGAATAACTCTTTAGACCATTATTTCCAGGCCTGCAGTTGAAATGCTGATGTCCACAACAGCCTCCTCAGCCAGTGTGTGTGTGTGTGTGTGTGTGTGTGTGTGTGTGTGTGTGTGTGTGTGTGTGTGTGTAGCAACCTAACAGGTTTCAACTTTGGCAAAGGACAATCTACCCAGGTCTATTCTCCTAAGAAAAAAGGGGGGAGGGGGTACAAGGTCAGCTGCCAGGGAAATATTCGGGATGAAAAGCCCTTAACGACAAAACATAAACAATTTTATTTTGGTTGTGAGGACAAAAGACAAACACTCAGAAGAGCATTTTAAAATCCTGCCGAAACCTCACCCATCATTACTAGTTAAGTTTTGCCCTTTAACTGAGTGAGTGTCCTACAACGCTGACCTAGCCTAGCTTGCTCTTTGGGAGTGTCTTAGGAGCTGGCTGTTAGCCAAGATACTGGAGGCTATTTAAGGGTATATCCTATTGAGCTGGGTACCCCTAAAGCCGAATACTTCCTGCACGCACGAAGAGGTTCCTCTGACTTTGGAGTTGTTCCAAGGTGGAGTTCTTTCTGGTACTCTCTGGGTATTTAATTGGAGAGGCCAACCCTTTCATTGGTGTTTGGGAAGTAGTGAAGCCACAGTGAGGGTAGCCTGTAGCTAAGTACTGAAGTCTGGGAGACATCATTTTAAAGTTAACACTTTTTGAGCAGAGATGAAAATGAAACGAAAGAGAGGCCAAGGGATTGAGAGAGTTCAGTTTTATTGGCCATGATGAAAGTCTTAGAAGCAAGCACTACCTGCCTCGGCCTTGCAAACGCCAATGCTCCGGACTGGGTTTATAAAGAGCAGCGTCTGGAAGACCTGGCAGCCATCTTCGGGGGAGAAGGAACGCCACAGCCGCCGAGGAAATAGAAGGCTGCCTGCCATCCGCAGATCAAGCCTCTCTGGCGAAGCTAGCCCGCCCTGGCCTCTACCACTACGTTAGACAGCCGCTCTAGAAAATGGCAGGCAAAGCAAGGAGGGAGGACTCGGCTTCACGGATCCACTGTGACTCGTCCTCATAGCTCAGGTCACTGGCCTGGTAGCGAGAGAGTTAAAGGACAGCCCTTAAAAGAAAACTCATACCCCATTAAGCTCAGGCTTGGAGAGCAGGGAGCAGTTAGCAGGCCAAAGGAAACTAATTCTGGAGGCTCTCCAAGCTGCCAATCACACGCATATTTCTAACAGTCGCAGCGTTGTTGGAGTTGGTTGTTTTTCCACAGGCTGCACAATGGGGTCTGGTTATTCATTGAAAAAGTCTGCCAGTGGGCCCCGCCCTCCATTCACAACCAATTTGGAATGCTCCATTCAGACAGGAGGGGGAGTCTGCAGCTCAGTTAGCTGGGACAGACCTACTACTCGTGCCCAGGGCTCAGCTGTCGCCACAGAGAAGCTTGCTCGCCCAGTGTGCTGTGTTTATGTAAGAAAACCAGACGCAGTAGGGGGCGCTGGCTGGGTCTGCACCCTCCCTAGGACCCAAATGGCTAGGATTATTGCTGAAATCGCAAGGCTGATGCGGTTCTGAAGTGCCCTCAGGGAAAGGCGAAAAGGAGTAAGCAGGACTACTCGGCCTCCAATTAGAATCACTGTAGCTTCCAGGAGAGAATACCGATTTCCCTTGCCCTGGTTTACAGTAGGGGGCAGCTCTCTCTCGGAGAGCTTAGCTTGCCCTGACAGACTTCTTTTTCTTTTCCCCCATTTATCCCTGGTAGCCAACCCGGGGAGCTCCATCGCTTCCTCCCCAGGGCAGAGGGACTTGGGATACATTAGGAATTTCAACAATTTCTTGGCTTCTAAGTGGCTCCCGGAGGGTTTAGCATACCCTCCTAGATGTCCAGGCAGCAAAGGGAAGACTGTGTAGATCTGGAGTGGGAGGAGAAAATCTCCGAAGACTTCAGAGGGTACAAGGCTAAAAACTGGTTTGATGTCTTAGGTCTTTTTTTTTTCCTCTCTAAACACTCAGTAATTACCCCGACGGTGAATGGAGGGAGCCTGTCTGTCAACCAAACTTGATTTCAAGGAAAAGTATACTTCTTCAGGAAAGTTGAATGAGATCATTTGGGGCTTGCAGGCCGTTTTCTTCATACCAGACTTATTTTTGAATGTCTTATGCTTTTGCTTCTCAATGCCCGTCCCCTCACCAAACAAGGCCTTGCCTGTTTGGGAGGTGAGTCTGGGACTCGTGGCCTAGATCTTAGCCTGCTCTAGATATCCTCTACCCTCTGCCATCAATTCTCTAACTTCCTCTTTCTAAGCAGAGGGAGCCTCAGTTGTTTGCTGGGCGGGCCTTTGGGGGGAGGGGCTCTTCTCCCAGCAAAGCTGAGCACGGGTCCACTGTCACCTTATGCACCAGACCCCCAAATGGACCTAAGAGTTAGGACTTATGCCCACACACACTCACATGCCACACCCACACCAGGGATCTAGTGTCTTGCCACTCTTTTGAAAGAAGCCTAGAAAAGGGACAATGGTGGGAACTGACGACCAAAGCCTCCGTTAAATGAGCTTGATGAGTTCACAAAATGAATTTTTTAAAAACTAACCTAATCCGGTAATGGCATCAGCACACCTGGCATCCATCCAAAAGCTGGGAGCCGCAACATGACGAGACTCTGAGCTCCCTGGATTCCAAATGGAGAAGCAGTGAGTGCCAGGGCACAGATGGGGCCCAAGCTGCTCAAGGGCACTGTATGCCCAGGAGGGGGAAGTCAGCGAGGCTGCTTCTTCACCGCCATTAAATCTCCAGAAACACAGCAGCTGACTGTCTCCCACACACCCAAACCTGCCTCACCCCCAGGAATATTCTTTTCTGGGGCTCGTAACACAATAATGATACTATGGGACAGAAGAAACAGCAGACAGCATGGACTGGTGAGCTCTTCATCTCATAAAGCCGAAGGATGCCGGGGCTAAATGGTGAGTTCTTGATGGATGCCAGGATTTTGTTACTTCTGGCACCTACAAGACTGCTCGGCCTGGCAGACAGATTAATTCCCCTTCTCCTCAAGGTTTTCTCACCAAATACAAAGGACTGGACAGGCTTCCAGGCTCAACTGGAGAGGAGTAAGAGAACCACCACTGTTTTAAATATGCCTAACTGGACCATATGGCTCTCGTTTAGATCAATGGTCTTAGGTCACTAACAGTTCTCAGGATGCTAGAGGCTACGGAACCAGGAATGACGCTCATCATTGAGAGCCCTGTCTGCAACAAAGCAGAGGACGAGCTAGCAAAGTCTCTGGAAGTCACTGATAAAGTCTGGGGCCAAATCATCTCTCCTCCAGGGTTTTCCTCACACTTCTCCATCAGCTTTCTTTTCTGCTCTCCCCCTTCTCTCAGTACTAACGCTCCCTGAGAAGCACACACCAATGGCCTTGACTTCAAGCCTCCTCTTCCTAAGTCGATTATAGTTTTCTTTCTTATCCTCCAACAACAAATCTAGGGTCCTTTTACCTACAAGTGGCCTCATTCCACAGAGCAAGGGCTGCTACCAGCGCCCCCTCCCCAAGGCCCATGGCTAGAACTCTGTGTTCTCCTCAGAAGGGCCCCAGTGTCACTACTGTAGCTGCTGTTTGAGGCTCCAGGGCTAATACAACCATTAACCCTAGTCTCGGCCATCTACTGCACTGAATTTATGAAAAGCTGATTTTAACAGCTAATTAGCCGGTCCTTGGGAAATTACTTGTACTTCCTGCAGTCATTTTTTTTTAATTTTTCATTTTTTTGAAACACAGATCTAAAAAAGAACTCAAGGGGAAAATGGGGTCATTCAGATTTTAAGACCATTTTGTAAACTGTATTTGGTACAGAACTATGACTCTACAATAAGATTTATCATTGCCTCTTAGCATAAACTATTTCAAGTTACTCAAGATGCTGGTAATTATTCACAATGCAACCACTGAAACAAATGAGATGTTTTAAAAAAATCAGAATTGAAACCTGCATTTAAAAAACACTCATCAGTACCCAGGAAGCCAGCTCAGAGAAACGAACATAACAGCTTCCTCATCCCCACATCAAAGTTCCAAAGTACTCCTGAGTTCCAATCTTATCTGTGGCTTTGACTTAACTCTGTGAAGTAGGGAAAGGGTGGAGAGACCTACAGAGACCCCAGAGCCCATGTTTTGTTGTAACATGTGGTCTGTGACATACTCACTTATTATAAAACACACACACACATGCACATACACATACACACACACACACACACACACACACACTTACTATATGTAGGACATGCAGTTTTACACCTTTTTCTATACTAAGGAATTCCGTCAGTTGTAACAATGTTTCTGTTTTACATCTCTTCCAAGTCCTAAATAAAAACCCAGCTACCTCCCTAGCACTCCCCTGAAAGTCACCTTCTGGACCTTTAAATGATGAGTCCTGATCCACGGAGCAGGCTGGTAACAGGGCTGCAGCTGTCCTTAAGGATTAAAAACTGTATTTATTTCACTGAATTCTTCCCATTCACACCCAAACTATGTGCTGGGTTTTTTTTGTTTTGTTTTTTTTCCCAGACTATCTCTACAAGGGATTTCCAGCTCCAACAATCTTGGATCTTCAAGTCACTTCTCAACACCAAGGGATTATTGGGAGGGGGTGTGCTCACATGGCAGAGCTCCTAGGCTCTAGAGCAGCAGTTCTTACCTGTGTGTCTCAACCCCTTTGGGGGCGGGGGTCGAATATCAGATATCCTGCATTCCAGATATTTACATTATGATTTATAACAGAAGCAAAATTATAGTTACGAGGCAACAACAAAAAAAATGTATGGTTGGGGTCACTACAACATGAGGAACTGTATTAAAGGGTCGCAGCATTAGGAAGGCTGAGAACCACTGGTCTAGAGGATGCACTTTCTGTTCTCTTGATTTGAATTTTTTAAATTTCCAACAAGGAGCTAGCAAGACGGCTCAGAGGATAAAAGTGCTTGTCACCAAGCCTGATGACCCACACACAAGGTGGAAAGAGAACCAACCCCAACATGTTCTCCTCTAGCCACTGTAAGAAAGCTGTGCCACAAGCAGAGTGTGTATTCCTGAGACAGAAACAAAATCTGCATCACAAGAGGTGAGCTGGGCATTTCAGTTAAACTTACAATGGGTTCGTTTCTTTTTTTTTTTTTTTTTTTTAAAAGATTTATTTATTTATTATGTATACAGCATATATGACTGCAGGCCAGAAGAGGGCACCAGATCTCATTACAGATGGTTGTGAGCCACCATGTGGTTGCTGGGAATTGAACTCAGGACCTCTGGAAGAGCAGTCAGTGCTCTTAACCTCTGAGCCATCTCTCCAGCCCCCGGGTTCGTTTCTTTAAGTCACATTTACAGGTAGATGTCTACAGGCAAGGTACCCAAATCTGGAACAATTACATAGTCTCTTTTAGAAATTGAGCCTATACCGTTGTTCAAACAAACAAACAAGAAACAACAAACATGGTTTTCATGTGGATCTTCCAAAAGACAGTTGGGAGAGCTGGTCCTTTACACAAGGCCACGGAAAGTGCTCACAGGGAAGCAGGGTATGTAGTCTGACAGTAGCCAGACTCCATCGGCGCCCCCCGGGATCCCTTGGCTGAACCTGAACCACAATCAAACACAGCAACCTGAATGAAGGGTTCCTTCCAGGCTCCCCCGAGCCATACTGGGGCTCTTGCCTCAACACTCAGGGCAGGTCAGTCTATTTGACTCCACCCTTCCCCAAGCTCTACCTCAGTCAGAGTCAGGAAATAATTATTACGAGGTTTTCTTAGGCTACTCAACCATCTACTTTATCCTTAAAATACAGACAAGCTCCACCTTAAGCAGTTATGACAAAAAGCAATCAGACAAACAAATCATCATCAACAATAACAAAAACTCCCATCATATTTGGTGAGCAGGGGCAGCTCCCAAAGCACCTGTACTTAAGGTATGGTATTTTAATTAAAGAACCTAGCACATTCTATTTGCCGAGCAAGAATGATTTCTAGAGCACCAAGACACATTTATTGATTTCTTTGCTGGAGCCTACTCCCACAGATAAGAATCTCTGCAGATAGAAACCCCCACTCACTGGCATCCCCCCCCCCTCCAGCCCTTCCCCACTAACAAGCAAAGCAGGCAATCAATCTGAGCTCAGCTGTCTCACCTCCCTTTTAACTCTTTCAGGATACAGAGAACCAAACTGTAATAAAAGCGTTTCAAAGAACCTCTGCCACGCAAGCCACCTCCCAGGCAGTCTGCAGCTTACCCTGCTCTGGAGAAGAACTGAAAAGGCTGGGCGAATGGCTAAGACCTACACAAGCTTGAGTAGCTTCTGCCTCTTACCTTGAAAACACTGCCCCCTCACCACCCCCACGAGTTATCTCTATCTAGCCTTTCAATGGCAGGCCCCCAATCACTTGTAAGCAATCAAAGGGCAATAATAAGCATTTCCTTTTGTATAGACAATCTCCACAGCAAGCTGTGACAAAGCTAAGGCAGCCATTCATCTATGGGTTGCAGCCTATTCCCTTTTCAAGTTTCATGGCATTTTGCCTTGAACACGAGGCCTATCATTACAGAATGCTTAGCTGGTACCTCTGTTCTTTTATCTAATAGATTTAGAATACCCCGCTTTTATACGGACCCAAATACTCTCTCTCCCAGTGGCATTTTTACACACACACATGCACACATACACCCTAGAGATAAAAACAAAACTTTGAGAAGAATCTGTTGGTGCAAAATGAGAAATCAACTCCGTCTGGCTCAGGTGCTTGCTATTATAAACTATGACTAAGAGACATGAATTTCTCTATGATGCAACTCTCAAGAGAGGCAGCGTTCTCCAGCCCGCTCTTAAACCTGCTCATTCGCCAGTGACTAATGCTCTCTAGAGCAGCCCTGGGCTGCTCCAATTTCATCAGCCAGCTTTGTCCTTGGTAGCTCTGCCTGGACCATAAAGCCCCCAAATGTGTTGAGGACAGCCCAGGAAGATCAAGGCAAAGCTAACTATGCTCAGCCAGCATGAGGAGCCATTGTAGAATTCCTCACTGCATTTATTAGGAATGAGCACCCAAAGACGATTTTAAAAAAAGGCTTTACTCTTCTCAACAGTGAGGTCATAGCAACCACGTGACAAATAAGAGCCAATCAAGTCATTCTGTGACCACCCTTCATTAGCTTAGAAGAAACAAAATTGACATGTTAGGTGGAACCACAATCAACAGGAATTTTCCATTAAGTATGTGCTGTACCTTTCAAATGAAGAAAAATGGCAGACTCATCACACTGGCTTTGCCTTAAGCATAACTCTTTTTTGCATTGCTGGCAATTGAGTTTAGAACCCTGTACATGCTAGGCAAGTACTATACCACTGAGCTACATGCTCATCTCAAAGACTAAGTTTATAAAACAAACAAACAAACAAACAAAAGAGGATTTGAAAAAAATATATAATCTATAGAAACCTGGGACTGGAGAGATGGCTTAGCAGTTGAGAGCATTTGCTGTTCTTCCAGAGGACCTGAGTTTGGTTCCCAGCAACCACAAAAGGCCACTCATGACCACCTGTAACTCTAGTTCCTGGGGATTTGACACCCTCTTCTGGTCCCTGCAAGTACCAACACACATTACAGACACACCTCCCACCCCCAGATAGATCTAAAAAAAGAAAAGGAAATGTTTGACATAAGATCATAGATAGTAAACTAACTTAAAATTCTGGAGTTCAAGCTTTTAAGGTAAAAAGAAGTTTTATTGAAATTATGTTGAGTAAATCTTGCCTTCAACAGAGCCAGAAATTATTAAAATACATGCATACCAATGTCCAAAATCCTCTGGCTATCGCTTTAGAACGTATTCTAGATGGGAACGATCCAAGACCAAACAATTTCAGAAGGAATGTGTCAGCAACAGAAAGGTACTTACAGTTATCAGACTGGAAATCTGGGACAAATTGTTCATCATCAGGAACTTGAGCTGGAAAAGAGATTTCTGTTTTAGATCTTTGTATTTTACTGAAAGGCACAGTAGAATGTTTTACATGAAGAACAGCACCGTCAAGAAACTTGCCTTCAGCTAACCAAGCCTCTTGGAGTTGACTCAGATCCTGAAACAACTCTGCAATTAAAAAAAAAAGATTC
This sequence comes from Peromyscus californicus insignis, assembly GCF_007827085.1. Taxonomy (NCBI): domain Eukaryota; kingdom Metazoa; phylum Chordata; class Mammalia; order Rodentia; family Cricetidae; genus Peromyscus; species Peromyscus californicus. The sequence goes on along the minus strand of NW_026294458.1, from coordinate 6,872,262 downwards.
AGAACGAGGATCCTGCTTGTGCTAAGGAGAAGCACAGGACACAGCACACTGGCAATCTGAGGAAGCCACGGCAGCCAGGGAAGGCTACACTACCTTCAGAATCGTGAGCCAGATCCGTGTCCAAAAACTTCCTCTTTCTGTCAATCACAGGTCGTCCTCGACATTCCTCTGACCGAGATTTCTGAAAGAGGCCAACAAATGAAGATTCAAATGCAAGAAAAGAGGTGGGTGGGGGCCCGCCCACTTCTCCAGGAGGAAGAGGACCCACACAAGGAGATCAAGAACACAACAGCACAGATGCCAACTCACCCCTGGGACCATAAAAGGGACTTGCTGATCACAAAACCCATCCATGGTGCTTCCAAAGTCTCTGGTACCACGGTGAAAGGCTTCAGCATTGAGTAGTTTCTGGGGGCGTATAGAGATCCTCCTGTAACATGAATTTGGGCGTTTAAAGTGTGGTGCGGGTGGGGTCTTTCTTTCCTTCTTGCCTGAGCAGTAAGTCACCTCCCCTCTCTGAGGTTCCCAAAGCCTACCCAAGGTGTAAACTTTTAGGATAAGTTTTTAAAGCTTACTAGGCACTTAGGCCAAATCTATTTACTTGATCATTGGGGGATGTTTTCCAGTGGTAGAACACTTAGCCATAAGTATGCATAAGGCCCTAGGTTTAATCCCTAGCAGTGACAAAAAAAATTATATATAAAAAATTAGTATATATAGTATTGCCTGCCTGTCTACCACATAAACCAAAACCAACCATCCAACAAAGCCTCTCAACTTACTTTCATTGTAAAACGACCTTCCAGGACATATTTGTTGCAGGTTTTGTTTTTAAGATAATTAAGTTTTTGATAGTACAGTAACAAGAACTAGAGAACTGCGTGTTAAGTATTCCAAATTATTGGCAATTAAGAAACTAAGATACATGTGTTTCTCAAAGTATTTCGTAGATCTATTTGTGGGTCTATGGTAAAAAACACTCGGTACAGTTCCAGGAACAAATGATCAAAAGTATACTTTCTTCACACACAATTCTTTATTTAAAACCTAAACCTTCTGTCCAAACAGGTGTGTAGACCTGAAATGACATAAACATCTCCATGGCAACTTACAAAGATTATCTGCCATTAACTCAGCTTCTAAAAGAATAAAACATCTAGAAGAGCAAGATATAAAGGAAGCTCCATTCCACTTCACTATTTATGCATCTCTACTAAAGCACCCCCCCCCAAAAAAAAAAACCTTTCAAAGCAAAAAGATCCTTGGAAAGAAAACGCCCTTTACTGAACAATGAAGTCAAATTTCCCAACAAAAACAATCAAACACTGCTAAGAGCTGGGCTTGGGAGAGAGCAACAAAAGAATTAGGACACTTTTCTAATGTGGGAGGAGCTAATAAACAAGTTTAGAAGGTGTCACCTTCCTAAACACTTAATTTTCCAACTAAAAACTCAGGTCAAAACAATAGGGGGTTGGCATGATAATTCATTCACCCCAGGCCTAAATAATAGAAAGGCCTAAGTGGCAATTGCTTTTAACTTGCACACAAACTGGGGTAACTTTTTTCACAGTAGCCCTTCCATCTGACTTGTTTTTCATGCTGAGAACACCATATCAAATTTTCATAAGCGAGCAGGATACAAGAAAACCCTTCGCAGCCAGCTCTTGGCCCAAGTAATCAGATATTTTCAAAGTCAAAGGAAAGAGAGTTCACAACTTCCTAGAAAAACACCCCTGCCTGCCTTCCACACAGTGCAAACACCTTTCAGAATGAGGCCCCCCCCCCCCCCCCCCCGGTCATGTCACCAACCAGTATCCAAATCTGAAAAACCTTAGTGAAGAGTCAAGAAGCATGAAAGAATTCTGTGCTGTATTTAAAAAATCTGTCTGATTAAATTGTGGCCTAAGAAATTATTAAATGTCTGTTGTGGGTAAGAGGACAACGTGTAGGAAACCAGAGGGTAAAATATTTTTAGAATCTCATGATGCACAAAAATATCTTTTGAAAAAATTGTTAAAAGAAACTGCCCTAAGAGAATCCAAAAGCAGCATCGAGGACCTTCTAAGCAGCCCTTGGAGTTCAAGGGCTGGAAACATTGTGTTCAAAGTATCTTTTAAAAGCCTGCAGGGAAGGCTCCAGTTCATCCTGGAGTTTTAAACCACTTCCTTTGTGTTGTCGTCGTCGCCCCCCCCCAAAAAAAAAATCCGAGTGCCCCCAGGAAAACTTTAACTCGGCGCAGCGACCGGATCGAGGCCCCTCCCCAGGCGCGCAGCGGGCCTGGTTTTATGAATGGGAGAACGAGCCGCGGCCGCCACCGCAGGTAGAGGCTGTAACTGGATCCCTCGCGCAGGGCCCCATTCACAAAACAAGACACACTTCCACCCAATTCCCAGCCTTCCCATTCATGAAAACTCCTTCAGCTGCGCCCCCGCCCCCACTCCCAACGCACGCCTAGCCTCCGACGCAGGCCCCTCACCCCCGCGTTTTAGGGGGAAAAAAAAAAACTCAATGCTTCATTCACAAAAAAGGGAGAGAAAAAAAAAAAGCCTCAGGAAGCTCGGAGTCCACGAAAGAAACCTGCTTCATTCATAAAAGTCACCCACATTCAGAAACGAGGTGCGGCGCTGGGTGATACCAACTGCCTGTAATTTACTCCCGACCCCACACACCTTCCTTCATCACCCCCTACTCAACCACTCTCCCCGCCACCCCCCGTGCAAGCCAGACCCCGAATCCTGCACGAGGCTCCAGCATCACTCTCGGCCGTCTCGGCACCGGTTCTCTCCCCTCCAGGCCGCAGCTCAGGAGGCTCCCGGCACCCTCAGCCCGCAGAGGAGGGAGTAGGGGGCTGGGGGTCGGCTTGCCCAGTCTCCAACTTGCCAGGCCCGCAGAAGTTCGGGCAGAATCCCCATCCGCAGGCTGCACATGTCGGTGTCATTTAACTCTCGGGGTTCTGGAGAAGCACCCCTGAAACTGCTGCCCGCCCCCCTCCCACCTAAGAGTCGCGGAGCGTTTCTTCTCGCGAGCCTCCCAGGGCCCTCGGGGGCCCACAACTCCGCGCCCCGCACCCCGTTCTTGCACCCCGCTCCCGCAGCCTGCGCCCCGCACCCCGCTCCCTGCACCCGCTACAGCACCCCGGGTGCCTCCTCCGCGATGTACGGAAACCCGTTTCTCCGCTCGCTCCGGAACCGCTAGCCGCCCCCGCCCGATGCCTCCCAGGAACCGAACCGAACCCGGGCCTCGGGGGGAGGGGACGGCTAGCTCTTGGAGTCACCCCAGGCACGCCCGACTGAGGACTCGGAACCAGCCCGCACCTGAGTGGCCACTCCGCGCGCCCGCCTGCGCGCCTCGGTGGCGGGCTGGGCCGCAGCGATCGGGGTTTGAGGACCGCTCCGCGCGCCGGCCTCCGGACTCTGCACCGCCCTGCAACCCGCTGCAGCACTGGCCCGGCCCCCGCCGGCTCCGCCCGCCGCCATTGGCCCGTGGCCCAGAGCAGACACGTCCTCATTGGTCCGCGGTCGTCCCCTCGGCTGCCCATCACCTCTTGTTTACCCTGTCTTCAGGCAAATCCAGCTGGGCCGCCCCACCAACTGCGGCGCCCATTGGCTAACGGCCGGCCTCTTTCAACGCCCCCAGAGCTCTGTTTTACATAATTTATGCGCTGGGCGCCATTGACCAATCAGCACCGGCTTGTTTATATAATGAATGTAAGGACGTTTTTCATTCATAAAAAACGCGACCTGAGGGGGAGCTGAGCTGAGTCAGTGAAGCTCTTAAAGGGGCCACTCGCGAAGTTCCCGCTGGCCTCGGCCTGCGCCGTTCCTCCCGCCACCCCCGCGCGGGGCCGCTTGGCGCCAGGCGTTCGCAGCTGCAGCAGCGAGCTAAGTTATCATTTTAGAACTCAGGCGAGAGGAATTCGTCATTCCACACACAGAAACTCGCTGACCCGCCTGGGCGTTCGGCCCATAGAAACACAGAAAACGGAAACCGAGCCCTCTAATCTTAGCTACCTTGAAGAGGAGAGGCTTTAATTTTTTTTTTAAACCAGGTTTCCAGTGGAAAGAATAAGCAGTTATCTTCCTTTTAAAACCTGAGGTCTTCCAGGTTTTAGTTGCTGTTTCATGTTGACAAAGCCTAAGGCCCTAGGTGATCGCATCTCCTCGGGCTAATTGACTCTGAGCTCTGCAAGTTTGAGGCTCCAACCAGAAATCCGGTTCTCGGACCGCACGGGACCAGTAGAGGGCCTTGGAAGCACAAATCCCTCTGAAACGTGCGGGCAGCGAGACCGTTTGCTTCCCTCCCAGGCTGCTTGTTTTCCATTTAAGTGTTGAATGCAAGATGGTGTATTTGCGAATTAGATCCCGTGCAGCTGGGAACTGGGAGAAGCAGCGTTTGCTTGCCAAAGGATCGGGCACTGACTGCAATAGCTGAGATTCTTAACAGGGTGTTCCAGGAAACAAACAATCCTCTACCCTCCACCTCCTCGCCCCGCTCCCCGCTCCCGAGACCGTCACCGGCGGTTCTTCTCTCTTCCCAAGGATGCTAGGGCGCCAGTGAGGGAGTTCTGTTCTCTCTGCCCGCTGGAGAGCGGGATGTCAAAGTTAGAGGAGCCTCAGCAAAGGGCTCCTAAGTTGTTAAACCACAGGTGTGAGTCCCCCACAGTGGCAGACGCGGTGTGGATTTCGAGGGTCCGCGGTCTTCGCCCACTCCACTTGTGTACCAGAGCTGGCACTTCGTGTGTTGATCGGAGACCGTTTGACCAGTCTGAATGCTGGGGTGAAACCTGGTCCCAGGCCCAGCGGGCTGAGTTATCGGTTTTGCCAGAGACTGGGAAGGGCACCGATTGATGTGTGGGAAGGTGCTTTGAACTTTTAACGAGCAGTTCCTTGATATTTAATTTCCTGTTTGAGCACTGTGCTTCCCTTAGCACCAATTCTCCTCGGTGACTGGAGATTCTGCCCGAGTCTATTAGAAACCCCAGCTTGTTACTGGCATCCCTGAAGGCTACTTTCAGGGCCCACACTAGTTCCCAGATCCTGCCTTGCCCCTTCTTGGTCCACTCCCCACTGCCATCCCGCCCTGTTCTCATCCCAGGCCAGCCTCCTTTTGGTTGACTTTCTCCAAGAGTTTCCTACCCCACTTGGTTTAGTTGTCTCAGGCCCCTGTCCTCCAAAAGCTGATAGCTTGCTGTCTGAACTACAGAAAAACAGTGCAGGCAACTTCCCAGTGAGCCCTTCACATTCCTCACTTCATGCCTGGAGTGTGGTTCTGGTGACCTTTGCCTCAGACCGAAGCTCTCCATTCCTCTTTGGGAAGAGGATGGGAAACTTATAGGTTGAGCAGCAACAAACAGAGGCTAATCGGGACGAGAGGGCGTGTTGTGTCATACTCGGTTTGTTTATTTGTTGCCTTTTTGAGGCATGGCCTTGATACATAGCTAGATTGACCCAGAACTCACTGTGTAGCCCCAATCACCTTGATTTCTCTATTCTCCTCCTCCTAAATATTGGGATTGCAATCATGTGCCAACATTCCTGGGTAGTTATCATAATTTGGGAAGATAGCTTGTCATTGAGAACTTGCCTAGAAGCACAAAGTCCTGCCTTATAGCCGTGGAACCACAGAAAAGAGGAAAGTAGATGGAGTATCATATGTGGGGAATTATGCTGCATTAAAGCTATTGGTATTTAATAATTTAGTCACCCGGCAAACATTTAATTTTGTACCAAATATTCAGCCAAACCTTGTGCTGGGCAAAAAAAAAAAAAAGTACAGAGATGAATGAGATCCAGTGGTTGCCTTGGAGGGCCCATTGTTACAGAGCTCTCCATAGCTTATCTAATTCCTCACAGTAAGAGAGGCAGTGAGAACTATTAATATCTCCATTCTACAAATGAGAAACTGAGGCGCAGCGCTAGTCCATCCATTGTCGAAAGCAGATAAGAACAGAGGTCACACTCCCGAGCCACCACACAGGAGTCCCACTGGTGTCTGGGCTAAGCAAGCCGCCCAGCAACAACATCAGAACAGAGTCCAGAGGCCAAAATGGGTTCCACTCCTCTCTGGCTCTTCCAATCCATTCCCACCCAATCCCTTCTCTTGTTATCTCGGCCGATATGAGAGTTAAGGTTAGACTGGAGAAGGTCCTTGTCTGGTACATTGGATCTTTGCTCCTAAGAACATATTTACACAGAGGGGTTGTAGAACAAGTGCTCCAATTACCATTCCTTCTCCTCCAGGAGAGAAACAGAATTGGAAAAGAAAACAAAAAGAGACCTGCCCCCTGGGACATTCATCTTGTGTCAATCTGGCCTTTGTCCTTGGGCAGCAGCAAAACTTGGTCACAATGAGAAACTGGACTCTTATTCTTCACATTCAGCGTGCAGTGTCAGTTGAAGGAGACAAAGAGGGGGAGGGGGGAGGGGCGGAGAGGGGGCTGCTTTTACCAGGTCCCCCAAGACTGCCAAAGACAGCTGGAGTAAGGCAAGCCACCTAGCTTTAAGCTGGTATCCAAACTGATGCAAGCGGTCATGTGTCAGCAACTGGCCTCTTGTCCCAATCAGAAGTACTGTGGTGAGTGTGGCCCTGGGGTGCAGGCACAGAACCCCAGGTTTCTTTCTTCCTTCATAGTGTGGAAGAAAGGATTTGAAGACAAGGGATAAATGGTACAGAGATGTTTTCTTCAAAGGAAAGATCAAGAATTCAGTCTCCCTTTCTAAGATTTAGAAATAAGTGCCCTGAGACCTGAGGGAAGAAAAGAAAATATTACACGGTTGATGTTTCTTTAAATAAATAGGGATCCTGTTGCCCGCAGGGCTCCTTAGGACCAGGGCCTAGTGAAATCAGACAGTTAGTAAGAACTTCCTATCAGCGCCACATAAGCACCAGTATTTCCGCCTATGTCATTTCTAAGGGGGGTGCACTGTTATGATCACCCCCACTTTCTATAGACGAGAAAGCCTCGGCACAGACACGATCATGGGGCCAGCACCAAATGAGCAGGACAGTGTTACAATTTTAGTGGCTCATGTCTTGAACAAGTGGTCCCCAGCTAGTGGTACTATTTGGAGGGCAGCAAAATCTTTAGGAGGTGGTAGAATCGATCCCCGGGGACAGGCTTTTAAAGGTTGCAGGCTTGCCCTGGCTTCCGCCACTCCACCGCCACTGTTTCTTTGTAATGCCCTACCCGAGCCATGGTAGAGCTGCTCTTCTTGCTCTGCTGGACTAGAGCTCACTGAAACCGAAGGCCAAAAGAAATCTTTCCTCTCTTCAATTGTTTCAGGGAGGTATTTTGGTTACAGCGACTGACAAGTCACTCATACAGACAGTGTATCTCACAGGTTTCCCCGGAGTCTGCTGATAATCGCCAGGCTATGCAGCCCAGTCCCGTCGAAGCTGGGTGCTGAAAGACAACAGCCAGCCCTGGAAGATCCAGGCTCTGGGCAAAGGCTTTGCCTAAATCAGCCCACTCGATCTTCCTATCGACCCTATGACATGGATGGATGCCAGCATTCTCCTGTTTTCTACGTGGGGAAAGTAAGGCACAAAGGCTGAACGTTTCCAAGGGCACGTAGCTAGTAAGGGTTGGACTCGAGCTGAACGCAGATCCTGAACAGGGTCCGTGTTCTCAGGTCCTCTACCGTGTTGCTCAGTCTCTCTGTGTATCAATCGTCCTGTCCCATCTTGCCTGTGGGGTTCTGGCTCTTCACCTGCCACTCTAACAAGAGTAGTTTTCTGACATGGTATGTGCTCACTCATAAGTGGATACTAGATGTAAAGCAAAGGATAACCAGACTACAACCCACAGATCCAGAGAAGCTAGGAAACAAGGAGGACCCAAGGAGGGACGCATGGATTGCCCTGGGAAGGGGAAACAGATGAGATCTCCATGAGTAAACTGGGGATTGGGGATGAGAACATAAGGAAACGGGATGGTCGAACTGGGGGAGGGAGAGAGTGGGAGAGCAATGAAAGAGATACCATGATAGAGGGAGAGAGACATCATGGGGTAAGAGAGAAACCTGGTGCTAGGGAAGTTCCTAGGAATCCACAAGGATGACCCCAGATTAGACTACTAGCAATAGTGGAGAGGGTGCCTGAACTGGCTGGCCTACCTTGGTAATCAGATCGGTGAATACCCTAAGTGTCATCATAGAGCCTTTCTCCAGTAACTGATGGAAGCAGATGCAGAGATCCACAGCCAAGCACCAGGCTGAGCTCTGGGAGTCCAGTTGAAGAGAGGGAAGAGGGATTCTATGAGCAAGGGGGGGAGGGGGTGGTGGTCAAGATCATGATGGGGAAATCTACAGAGAAAACCGAACCAAGCTAATGGGAACTCATTAACTTTAGACCAATAGCTATGGAGCCTGCATGGGACTGGACTAGGCCCTTTGCATGTGGGAGACAGTTGTGTAGCTTGGTCTGTTTGAGGGTCCCCTTGCAGTAGGATCAGGTCTATCCCTGGTGCATGAGCTGGCTCTTTGGAGCCCATTACCTATGGTGGGATGCCCTGCTCAGCCTTGATGCATTGGGGAGGGGCTTAGTCCTGTCTCAACTGAATGTACCAGGCTCTGCTGACTTCCCATGGGAGGCCTTACCCTTTTAGAGGAGGAGATGGGGGTGAGTGGGGAGGGGAGGCTGGGGGGAAGCAAGGGGAGGGAATAAAAGGGGGATCTGTGGTTGATATATATATATAGTGAATTAAAAACAATTCCTTAAAAAAAAAAAAAAAGAGTAGTTTTCTGGGAACTCCAGAAACTCCACCTAGACTTCTGAATTATCCTGAACCAGCAGGATATACCTTCATGAAACCCACATCCGAAAAATAAATTGTATTTACGGAGCACCCTCCATGTACCACACGCTTCACATACAGTGTCTCATTCAATGTCCCCAAACCCTCTCACAGGCAGTGCTAATGCACAGTTTGCTGCTGAGATTCAATGTGAGAGGTTCAAAAACATGCCTGAAATCAGGGCACTGAGGTGCAAACTTGTACTCCTGGTTCTGGGGAGGTGAAACAGGGGTCCCTGGGGCTCCCCAGCAGGTCAGCTTAGCCTACCTGCTGAGTTCCAGGCCAGAGACCATGTCTTTAAAAAAAAAAAAAAAGTGTCCATTGTGCCTAAGGAATGACACTGAAGAATGTCCTCTAGTTTCTAGACATGCATACGCAATTGCACACACACTTGTGCAATACACACACACACACACACACACACACACACACACACACACAGCCATGCATATCTGAGATTTCTCATGAAGCAGCAAGTCAGGTTGAATGCATGTCCCTGTGAATGCATGTCCCTGACCCTCAGACTGGGGTGCTGAGAGACGATCGTATCCCTCTCCTGGCTTATTTCCGGAGACATTCCCCCCCTGTCTCCTACTAACACTCCATTCTTAGAGCTTATGAAACATCAACCATCAGGGGACTCTGGAGGAACATGAGCAATTAAGATTTCTGATAGAGGAAGGATGCCCTCCTTCAGGCCCAAACCTTGAAAACAAACAAACAAACAAAGGAATGGCTTCTCATTGCCTTTAGAACCAGGACCCACTTTGAAACAGGATCTACACCCGCAGTATTCCCCTAGGACCCAGCGGTCTCTCCTGAGCCCCTCCCCCACCTCTACTTGTGGAGCCAGTCACGTGCCAAGCTTCCTGCCCTATCTCTAAAGGTCACAAGAATCGCCTGCCCCACATGAGGGACCCTCAGGCTACTGGTTTTTTGTGGGGAACCTGTCTCTGCTCTTCAGAGTTTTCCTGCTCGTCCCCACCTTAGCTTGGCAACCAGAACTTGTAGTGGGTTAAAAACATGGATTCTCCACCTTAGTTTTCTGCCTCTGATCTGTTAGCTTAGAAACCCCAAACCAAGTCAAGCACAGTAGTTCATGTCTGCAACCCCCACCCCTTTCGAAACTTTCAAACCAAATGCATGGGAGGTGGGTGTGGAAAAAAGAGTCCCCCGGGGTCCGACTGAGGTCTGATGTGCCTACTCCAGGGATTCTGTAGAGGAACTTGATGTGTGGACTTGGCAAAATCTATTTTGACTGACCCAGAGTCCTCTTTTTGCTTCCCTCAATGCTCTTGGTGGTGAGCTTCAGATGGGCAGAGGCTAGGCCTTGCTCTGACCTTTGCAGACTTTATTCCCAAAGCAAGAGCAGCGTATCTCACAATTTGTCTGCCAGGAGCTATGAAAGGTCTGGCTTTGGCTTCTCCCAGCAGCACCTACTGGAAGACCTAGGCTGAGGGAGGAGCTGGCCCACTTCAGTGTGGTACCTGGAGGGCAGGTGGCGAGGTGTTCTTCGGCTTTTGGCTTGGTCTGTAAGCACCCACCTACACTGGGTTCTGCTGGATTTATTGAGTGGCTTGTATGCAGTTTGAGTTGGACAAAGGGGAAATTAACCATTGCCGACCGGTAGTGGACCTCCAAATGAAATGCTCCATCAATGAATATGATTACTTAACTTGACATGGGACATCCAGCCTGCCCTTTTAGCCTGAGGTAGGCTCCCCATCTATTGCCACTTGAGAGCAAACCATCATAGTAAGTGTTTAGAAACAAATGCCTATCTTATTCCCTCTCTTTTGGTCTGGGTGCGCTTTGGCTCTAGGGATAGATAGCATTGACTCAAACCATCTGAGAACCTCTCCGTACCTCTTGCTCCTGCCCCTCTTATGCATCCATTCCCATCAAGAAGCCAAACCAGGCCTGGTGTGATGGCACACACCTTTAACCCCAGCACTCGGCAAACAAGGACATACAGATCTCTGTGAGTTTGAGGCCAGCTGAGGCCTAAAGATGAAAAACCCTAGAGAGGTCCACCCTGGGCCAGCCCTGGTGTAGATGTACTCAGACCCCTGTTTCTTCTTCCCTGTTTTCTGGCTTTAGCTCATGGCAGGAACCAGGCGCTCACTGCACCCCAAAGAATCAGTTATCTCAGTCACCATGGCATGCCATTACTGGATATCTAGGAGGCTGAAAGGTTGACATCTGACTCCCATGTCAGCCTCTTGGAAGAGAAGACTTAGGTATCTCAGCTGGCCTGTTTGACCTATATGCTTTTTATTATGTATAGCTTGTATAGGAAAGTGCATGGATTGTTAACTGTGGACTAAATACGTTTTCACAAAGTAGGGACCTCTGTGTTTACACTCTCCAGATGTCTTAGGTTCCTATTGCTGAGATACAACACCATGATCAAAATCAGTACAGGGAGGAAAGCATTTATTTGACTTAAAAATCCTGAGTCATAGTCTACTGAGGGAAGCCAAGGGAAGAACGCAAGGCGCGAACTGAAGCCAAGACCAAAGAGGATCCTGGCTTATTGGCTTGCTCCTCTGGCTTGCTTAGCCTGCTTTTTTATACCAGCATCAGGACCAACTGCCCAGGGATGGCATGTAGGCGGATTTTCTGTCCTGGCTAGCCATCTCCCAAATAACCACACAGAGACTTATTATTAATTATAAATGCTTGGCCAATAGCTTAGGCTTGTTACTAACCAGCTCTTACAACTTAAATTAACCCATATTTCTTATCTACATTCTACCTCAGCATGGCATGTTCATCTTGCTTCTCCCCACGTCTCCTTGTGACTCTGCCCTTCTTCATCCCAGTGTTCTCTCCCTGTCTGCAAGTCCTGCCTAACCTCTTCCTGTTCATTTATTAAACCAATGAGAGCAACACATCTTTACAGTATACAAAAAGATTATTTCACAACAACGGCACCACCCTCGATGAGCTGAGCCCTCCCACATCAATGATCAATCAAGAAAATGTCTACCAACATTTGCCCACAGACAACCAGAAGAAGGCATTTTCTCAGTTGAGGTTCCTCTTCCCAGATGACTCTAGATTGTGTCAAGTTAACAAAAAACTAACCAGGACAGCCGACTAAGAAATAAGACTTCCCTAGCTTACCTCCAAGTCCTAACAGAAAGCCTCCCCAGCACCAGGCTGCAAGTCCTCCTCCTCCTCCCTCCCTTCTGTCTCAGTAGCCACCTTCTTAGCTCCTAAAGTTTTATCTGCCTTTATACTTCATATAAACAGAATCACCCAGCACATATTTTATCCCGGCTCCTTCACATGGTGTCTAGGAGAGTCACCAGTTACAGTTGTATTTTGTAATGTAATATTCCATTGTATAAATAGTTGGTAGTTGATCTGACCATTTTACTGGTAATGGACAAATAGCAAGTTGCTATGCACATTCTAGTGAGACTCTAGTGTATGTGTTTTGGTTAACATCAACCTAATTTTAATTGGTTCATTTAAATTCCATTTACAGGATTCATTCTCATTTCTGATCTCTTTGAAATGACAGAGACTTGTGACAAAATTTTATCATAAAAAGATATAGAATGGAAATATAAGCTCCCGTGTTACCTCCTTGCCTGTATCCAATTTTCTCAAATTACCCACTAGTAACAGTTTATTCTATACCACCTTGTGTATTTTCTGTTGTACAGACAACCCCACTTAAATTTATACAACGTAGCTGTTACAAACGTACATGTTAGGTTTTTACTGTGCCGTTGTTGGTTGGTTTTGCTCTTTTGGGGGGTCTGCCACCCAGCTCCCAAATAAATCACACACGGAGGCTGATTCTTTCTTATAAATGCCAGGCTTTAGCTTGACTTCTTTTTGCCAGCTTTTCTTAACTGTCTATCTTTTACCTCTTGGCTTTTTCTTTTTCTTACTTCTGCATATCTTACTTTCACTTTTACTCCATGGCTGGCTGTGTGGCCATGTGGCCATATGGTGTGTGGCTATGTGGTGTGTGGTGTGTGGTGTGTGGCCGTGTGGCCGTGTGGCTGTGTGGATGGCCCCTAGTGTCCTCCTCTCCTTGTTCTCTTGCTCTTTCTTCTTTTCCTCTTTTTTCTCCTCCTCTGCTCTTTTTCTCCTTCCATTTATTCTCTCTACCTACCAGCCCCGCCTATCTCTCCCTCCCTCTCTCTCTCTCTCTCTCTCGGCAATTCAGCTCTTCATTAGACCAATCAGGTGTTTTAGACAAAGTAACGCAGCTTCACAGAGTTAAACAAATGCAACACATCTTTGCATCATTAAACAAATATTCCGCAGCATAAACAAATGTAACACATCTTAAAATAATATTCCACAACACTGTGCTGTGTTCATGTCCCCTGGTCTCCCTCCCATACTGACTATAGAGCTTGGACAGTAAGTGGCCACGGCAGGTTGATGGCCCCTCTGTGGGGTGGGGGTGGCCATCACTGTTAGAGGCCCTTCTGAAGTAAGGCATGGGAGTTTATAGAGCAGTAACTTTCATTTCCACTCACATTAACATTTGTTTCGCTGGCGTCCTCAGCCTGGGGCTTGTCTGAGAAGAGCTAACAGTCTGCTAGTAGGTGGGAGAAAGGCAAGGAACAAATAGCTACTGTGTGGTGGCTACGGGTGCCATAAGAGAGGCGTGGAGGTGAGTTCCGGCAGTATACACAAAATACTTCCTGTGAGGGTCAAGGAAGACTCCAGAGACAGCTGGCATATGGGCCAGCCCTGGAATTGATTACTAGAGCTTTGCTGTACCTACCAAGACAGAAAGGGCTTTCCATGTAGAGGAAATAACACAGAGAAGCACACACAGGCTTGGAAATAGTCCGTATGTCCCAAGGCTGCCAACTAATTGCTCCTACGTGTCTAACTAGTAGGACATTAGCTATTAGAGATATTTATTTTAGAGCCAGGAGGAGCCATGACTGAGACAGGGCTAGAACCGGAGTTTGGATGACAGGACATCAGATGTCTTGTATTGGAGGGAGGATCATTCACATTTTAAAATCATGGGCTATGTCTCACAGGTAAAAACAATCATCAAAAACTAGAAATGGCTCCGAATACATCCTTTGTCATGTTTCTGATTAAAGCACAGATCACCTTGTAGGTAAAGCTATCTATGATGCTCAGGGTGCAAATTCCTTCAATACGAACCCTCTTAAAGTTTTGTCTGAACCTTGAAACTCCACCACGCAGTACTTTGCAGGTGGTCACCAAATATTGAATGACTTTATGAATAAACGAATGATTTATGCTGCAACAAATCACTGTGCCCGAGAAAGGGGACAGCTGTCCCTCCTTTGTGGACTTATTAACATATGCTTTTCTGTTCCACCCAAATAGTGGGAGAGGAACAAGATAAGGTGGCCTTTCAAAAACTCGACATAGGTACTCAGGGAAGTGCTTCACTTTTCAGCAGCAAGATCTGGGCCCCGAGAAAGTGAAATTCATTTTGGTCACAAAATGTGAAATGGAGCTTGGTTAAGACTTTAAAGCCTCCCCTCAGCCTTCAGTCATGTGAGAGAATCCATATCGTACCTCAATGCACTGTCGCCTGCCGGGTTCACATCCTAAACGTTGTTTCAAAGGACTGAATCAGCATCCTGGTGAACTCAGTCAACTAGCGGCTCCCACCTTGCCCTGCAGGGCTCCTCCCACTGCAGGGCTTGGCCAAAGTGAAGGCGTAGGAGACCCACTCTCTAGCCACTCTTGCCTGGAAAGAACAGGGGACTTTGGAGTCCCTGGCTTGTCTGGTCCTCACCCATGTCCCTGGTTTCCCCGAGAGACCCCAGTGCACCCGAAGGTCTTCTTTAGGCATCCAGGAAAGATGAGCATCCCAAGGTGCTCTGTTCCATCTGCACATCAAATAACATTCTGGCTGGGAGAACTGGACGCACCCTCTGACTGGAATCCCTTCTGGTTCTCCCCCATTTTCTGTGCTCCTTCCATAGCCTAATTGCTCTATATATTTATCTGAGTTTCATCTGGACTTTTCCTCTCAGGAATGTTTGTTTACTTTATGTGTGGAGGCTGACCTCAGGGCCTGCTCTGACAGAGCCTGGCAGTGTCATGATAGGATATAAAAGCTAAATATGGTCTTCCTCTTCCTCCCTACATGCTAAGCTGCTTTTAACGACAAGATGTAGTTTTTCATTACAGGATCCATGTTTTACCTGTTCTGGCCCACGCATTCCTGACTAGAGTGTGGGGAGCATTCATTTACACTTATGTGTACACCTTGTAAATGTGAATGATAACTAGGTAATCCATATGGCAATATGGTAATAACGCCACAGACTCATGTCTGGAAGAAGGCACCCCCATACCTTCCTTCTCAACGTGACACTTCCTGTAGAATTATCTCAGCGTTAAACTCGTGGCTACGTTTCCTCTAATGCTTTTGTACCTTCTTCATCTTCATTGACTGCCAAAGAAATGCAAAGGGTTCTGTAGGATGCATGCAGGGGCAGACAATCTCAAGGGGGATGGGATTCTGGAGAATGCTGGAATGTTCTTTGGTAAGATAGGGGCATGGGGATATGGGCAGAATGTATAGTAAAGGGCACAGATGTGTGTGTGGCATGCTGGGAAAGGGTTGGAGCATCTGCCATAGTTGTTGGCATTGCTTTGGCTTACAACAACCATGTCTTTCTAAGCAGATCATCGTGATATATATATATATATATATATATATATATATATATATATATATATATATATTTAAACTATCACTGAGGGCTGGAAAGATGACTCAGAGGTTAAGAACACTTGCTGTTCTTCCAAAGCATCGGAGTTCAGTTCCCAGCACCCACAGCAGGCAGCTCACAACCACCTGTAACTCTGACACCCTTTTCTGGCCTCTGCAGCAAGGCACCCGAGCATACTTGCCATCCACTTACACAGACACGGGCCTGCAAATAAGATCAAATCTTTTAAAAAGAAGAAAAGACCATCGTGAAAGTACAGGGCATACATTACATGAACCAAGAACAACTGAACTAATAGAAAATGGGAATGCAGAGGTGCCTGAAAAGCCACAGCCATGAGCACACATCTGTGAAATGCACAAGCTGTGGAAGGACATGTGTTGGGCTGTCCCTGGGGCTTTCTGTGATCATTCACTGAGGACTTAATCATTCGATTTGCCATCTGTGAGTTCTCACAGGAGATAGGCAAAGCTGCGGATGCCAAAGGTTTAATAAAAATTGATGGGGCAAACTTAACATTGAGAAAATTGTATCTTTGAGCACAATTTGGACAAGATGCCATTATTCTCTTTTAGCGAAGGAACATTTATTTCCAGCCCATGAAACTTGTGAGGGCCACTGAAGAACCATCTGCTGGACCAGGAGGGCTGGGCAGGAGTCACAGGGCAGGAAGCCGAACTGGTGCTGGACAGGCACCATGTATTGAAGAGCCAAGAGATTTGGATCCCTCTTGGAGCGAGAGAGCCTCAGTAAGTTCTGGAGGAGGTGAGTGACAGAGGAAAAGGGCTCTGGTGCATTGGGCAAAGACAAGTGTACTGATCATAAAGTGTGTTAAGCACATCAGAGCAGCGTATGAGAGAGCAGGCACAGAATTTAACCTGGATAGACAGAGAAACCACTCTTCTGGCCTGGAACTCACTCTGTAGACCAGGCTGGCCTTAAACAAAACAGAAAAAGAAGAACCTCTGTTTTGTTTTTCGAGACAGGGTTTCTCTATATAATCCTGGCTGTCCTGGAACTCGCTCTGTAGACCAGGCTGGCCTCGAACTCAGAGATCCTCCTACCTTTGCTTCCTGAGGGCTGGGATTAAAGGCATGTACCACCAGATCCAGCAACAATGTCACTTTTTAAGGTGGGAGATAACTCCAAAATTATTTGTTTTTGTTCTATTTATTTATTTTTATTATTTTATTCTTTTTTAAAAAATTTTATTTATGTACATTGGTGTTTTGTCTCCATGTATATCTGTATGAGTGTTGGGTACCCGGGAACTGGAATTACAGACAGTTGTAAGCTACATTTGGATATTGGGAATTGAACCCGTGTTCTCCGGAAGAACAGCCAGTGGTCTTAACCACTGAGTCATCTCTCCAGCCCTTTATTCTATTTATTTATGTTGCAGTACTGGATCTTGGACAGAGGGCCTTGGTATGGGTAGGCAAGCCCGCTGTACAAACTACACCCCAGACTAAAGATGTAGGAGTCTGTTTAAAAGTATTAGGGAAATTTATTGAGGAAATACACTCATGAATACAGAACGGAGTAGAGAGCTGAAGTCATCCTCTGATCTGACCAGGAGCGAATCCACCTCACAGGCAGGAGCAGGGAAAAGAGGCACGTGACCCTTCTCCAACTCCTTATAAGAGGTCACGTACAACAGCAGGAAACACCGCCTCCTTCCTGAGCTGTAGCCCATGGTCATGGGTGGAGCAAATACCACTACATTTCCCTTTTTGTCTAAATAAGAAGGTTCTAAACTTAATGCAAGCTATATACAATAAGAGTGATTATCAAGTATCATCCAGGAAAAACAAAGGGTAATAACATAAACAAACAACCAAAAACAACCAACAAGAATAACATCAAACAGCCGGGCGGTGGCGGCGCATGCCTTTAATCCCAGCACTTGGGAGGCAGAGCCAGGTGGATCTCTGTGAGTTCGAGGCCAGCCTGGGCTATCAAGTGAGTTCCAGGAAAAGGCGCAAAGCTACACAGAGAAACCCTGTCTTGAAAACCAAAAAAAAAAAAAAAAAAAAAAAAAGAATAACATCAAACAAGAAAGACATGCTAAATGTCCAGAAATGCCCAGAACGTTGGTAAATGGTGAATTACCGAGATTACTCCAATAGCTGTCCTATCTTGAAGATTTTAACTCTAGTACTAATATGTTCTAGTTAAGATATGAGCAGATTGTAACTGTAACTATTCAGAGATGGTCCATCATACTACACTTCTAGCCAGAGTCTCAGACAGTCTTAACCATTACTCTATTGAGACTGTACTATTTAAGCTTTCTTACAGGACCCCAACAAGATACCATCGCCCCCCAGACAGCAGGAAGTAAAATTAAGAAAACAAAGTCCACAATCCCAAGAGGTGGGGTGGTGGGGTTTGGTCATTCAGTGGGTTGTGGTTATTTGTCATTGTTTTGGGTGATTGGTTACAAGTTGTATTGGTAATGGTCAGGAAAAAGGCTGAACAAAGGAGATTAGATTCAGGGTTCTTGTTTGAAAAAAAAAATGAAAAGGAAAAAAGGGGGATACAGATATGATAGGATAAGAGGGTAGATTATTGAATCTACTCTGGAAAAAAATATAGAAATGTAGGATAAAGGGTAGATTATTTACTCTGAAAAGAAAAAAGGGAGGACACAGATATGATATAGGTTAAAAGGTAGATTATTGAATCTACTTTTAAAAAGCAACTACTAGTTTTAAATATTTTACATTGATTGGATTTTTTTTTTAAAGATTTATTTATTTATTATGTATACAGTGTTCTGCCTACATGTGTGCCTGTAGGCCAGAAGAGGGCAGCAGATCTCATTACAGATGGTTGTGAGCCACCATGTGGTTGCTGGGAATTGAACTCAGGACCTCTGGAAGAGCAGCCAGTGCTCTTAACCTCTGAGCCATCTCTCCAGCCCTGGATTGGATTTTTGTATATTGATACAAATTTGAGATTAATTTTTTAGAACATTGCTGTGGGATGGTCTGTATGGCAAATGTGTTGCTGATTAGTCAATAAATAAAACACTGATTGGCCATTGGCTAGGCAGAAAGTATAGGCAGGACAAGGAGGAGAATAAAGCTGGGAAGTGGAAGGCTGAGTCAGAGAGACACTGCCAGCCGCCACAATGACAAACAGCATGTGAAGATGCCGGTAAGCCATGAGCCATGTGGCAAGGTATAGATTAATGGAAATGGATTAATTTAAGCTGTAAGAACAGTTAGCAAGAAGCCTGCCACAGTCATACAGTTTGTAACCAATATAAGTCTCTGTGTTTACTTGGTTGGGTCTGACGGCTGTGGGACTGGCAGGTGATAGAGATTTGTCCTGACTGTGGGCCAGGCAGGAAAACTCTAGCTACAGAACATACTGTACATAATTTTTTTTCTTTTGGTTTTTCAAGACAAGGTTTCTCTGTGTAGTTTTCGGTTCCTGTCCTGGATCTTGCTCTGTAGACCAGGCTGGCCTCGAACTCACAGAGATCTGCCTGCCTCTCGAGTGCTAGCATTAAAGACGTGCGCAATGGCCACCTGGCTGTACATACATTTTTAATCTTGTTCAAGGTATTGTATCTTTACAACTCATTTAACAATGGAATCCAAATTTCTAGTCCTTGAAAGTTATTATTATGAACTATTTAGGATAATAAAGAAATGCCAAAAAAGCAAAAACAAAAGGAAAAAGAAAAAAGAAAGAAATGCAAGTTAGTAATTATAATCATATAATCAAATTTGTAGTCATGTTAGGTATGTTTTCAAGGTCAAACAGAGATTTATTTTAGATAGACAGGTCATCTTCAAACACTTCAGAGATCTTCAGAATATGGCATTTAAGATGTTTTAATAACATAGTTTTTGTTTTGTTTTGTTTTTTAATGACAATGAGACGTGTCTGCTCCTGGCAGCATCAATATACTTCAGAGAAAATGATAGGCATTGAAGAAACTCCATATGATGTTTATTTGCTTTGTGGCAAAAGTTAGCCACTGGACAAGAAAATGCCATTGCTGATAGTATGCTGTCCAAATGGACAAGCAGGCCACAAAAGAAAAGGATGGCTGAATCTTACCAAGACAAGGTAGGAAGGCTCTTTAGAAAATTCCTGCTTCACAGATGAGTCTGTCAGATATGCTAGGCCTGTAGGCTGAAGAGGGATGCCTCAACATTGCAGAGGAACCTTGGGTGACTGTCCAGGCAGCCAGCTGTTTCTGTCATTTCTCACAATTTTTGGAATTTGCTTGCTTGCACTTCCTATTTATTCAGTTAATATTATTTCCTTCTCAGGTCTCTGAGGGAGTTAAGACTAGCTAGTTATAGTTTTTTTGTTAGCAAATTCAGAAAAGACACTCACTAAAGAAGTATAAGGTTTACAAGTTTGAGAGGCATCAAAACACAGTTTGGTTTTTGGTTGGTAACACAAGTTAGGATAGAAAGTGAATTAGGTACAAAACTTGGACTCACCAAAATAGAATAAATAATGAAGTATTTTCTCTGAATTTGTCAAATGTTACTGGACTAGACATTATTGATGTAATTATTGCCTGTATATATTATATATAGTTATTGTACTTATTGTATATAGTTTTTCTTATATTAGTTATAATCTTTTTTATTTTAGACAAAAATGGGAAATGTAACGATATTTTGTGTATGCCCTAACAAATAAAGCTTGCCTGAATACCAGAGGGCAAAGCCAGCCACTAGTTAGCCATAGAGGCCAGGCAATGGTGGCACACACCTTTGATCCCAGCACTTGGGATCTCATGCCTTTGCTCCCAGTACTTGGGAGGCACACACGCCTTTAATCCCAGCACTAAGGAGGTTGAGACAGGAAGTGATATGGCTGGGTGGAGAAAAGGAATATAAGGCAGGAAGAGAGAGGAGCTCAGGCGCTTTCAGGCTGAGGATTCCTAGGGGTAAGAAGTCTTCCTAGTGGCTGGCTGCTCTGCTTCTCTGATCTTTCAGCTTTCACCCTGATATCTGACTCCGGGATTTTATTATTAAGACCAATTAGGATTCCTGCTACACACCAGACCATGTTATTTTCTATCTTTTTAACCCAGACAGGGCATTCATCTTTGAAAAGCATTACAACAGGTCATATTACAAAACACAGTTTGCAATATAATATACAAATTATAATACAATGCTAATTGCAAAATGCATATGTATTGTATACAGTTAGGAAGACTTTTTTTTTTTTTTTTTTTTTTTTTGGTTTTTTCGAGACAGGGTTTCTCTGAGTAGCTTTGTGCCTTTCCTGGAACTCACTTGGTAGCCCAGGCTGGCCTCGAACTCACAGAGATCCGCCTGCCTCTGCCTCCCGAGTGCTGGGATTAAAGGCGTGCGCCACCACCGCCCGGCAGGAAGACTTTTAAAAAGGTTTAAAACAAACCAGCAAGCATCCATCATCTTAGAAATGAATACAGTTAACATTTGAACATATTTCCTCCTCTTTCACTGCTGCTTTACATAATGGAGATGTTTTTTAATATATAACTTCACATTTTGCCTCACATTTTATCAGGCATATCTCCAGGATATTAAATATTCTTTATAAACTTCACTTTAAAGACTTACCTAATGTGTCTTATACTGGTTTTATTTTTCTTAATTGTTCTCCAAGTGCGGAGGATTAGTCTTGCTACAAACCCAGACCTGCTCTCTCCCTCTTCTCTCTCACACATGTCCATGCCTGTTAGTGTAAATGCGGCTGTGGTAGATCTGGCCAGACCCTGCTGCCCATTTTAAATGAAGGTAAGATTGTGAATAGATTGTGAATGAATGCTGTCAGTCGAAGGGAGGGCTGCCCCAGACATTTTCAGTGTGGCCTTTGGGAGCAGATATAGCACCGGCTGTAATCTAGGAGACCCTCTTTTTCAAAGAAACATGCTTCCCAAATGATTTATTTATTGCTTATCTATTTATTTATAGTGTGTGCATGTGTGTGTGTGTGTGTGTGTGTGTGTGTGTGTGTGTGTGTGTGTGAGAGAGAGAGAGACAGAGAGAGAGAATACCCACCAGTACAAATGTAGAGCCAAAGGACAACTTTCAGGAGTTGATTGATTCTCTCCTTCCAGCTTTTTGTGGCATGTGTGGGCTTGGCATCCAGCGTCCCTTCCTGAGGAGCCATATCACTGGCCCCCAAGAGCTTTTCAAATTGGCCAGATTAGTATTGTGTAGTTTCAAAATCAAATCACACCAGAGAAATGAAAACAGCGTGTTGAATGACAGTAGGGGAGAGCAGTTATGATCAAGTAGAATAGCAAACCAGTAGGAATGCTGTCTGTACGGGTCTGTACGGTTCTGTACGGTTCTGTACGGTTCTGTACGGCTCTGTACGGTTCTGTAAGGCTCTGTACGGTTCTGTACGGTTCTGTACGGTTCTGTACGGTTCTGTACGGTTCTGTACGGTTCTGTACGGTCGGCATCCTTGGTAGAAGAGTTCCCCAGGGTAGCACAAGGAGGAGTCAGCAAATAGAATTCTGAACCTAACTGGGCCATTTTGGGCAAGACGCTCAGCCCCTCTGAGCCTCCAATGCTCACTTATGAAATAAAAGTGACAATGCTAATATTTCTCACTTACTGAGTGGATTCAAACACCTAAATAGCACGATAATACCTAAATCTGCCTAAGGGATGGATGAGGCTCATTCTTTTTTTTTTTTTTTGGTTTTTTTTTTCGAGACAGGGTTTCTCTGTGTAGCTTTGCGCCTCTCCTGGAACTCACTTGGTAGCCCAGGCTGGCCTCGAACTCACAGAGATCCGCCTGGCTCTGCCTCCCGAGTGCTGGGATTAAAGGCGTGCGCCACCACCGCCCGGCCCATTCTTAAGTCAGGTTCTAAACGCTGTCCCTGTCTCAGGACCCAGTCGACTGGAGCTTCTGGAATAGAGATTGAAGGGAGCTCTGGGCTGCCTTTTCAGAAGGCATTGCAGGGATCCTAAGGCTTTCCCCCTCAGCCATTGAATAAATGATTTCATTTACACACTGGCTTTCCTTAACAGACAGCTAGCGTAGTCTTTGTCCCAAGTGGGGAGAAGGGTCAGAGATGGGATAAGGGAACACTGACACCTTCTATTCCTCCCTTAGAAGTTTGGAAACCCTGCCATCAAACCCAAGGCCTGATTCAGAAACAAGTGCATCCAATGAGTTTATTACCGAAGATTCTGAACTTCTAAGAATTCCCTAGTAGGAAACACAAAATTTATCAAAGACCTCCCTCACTGTCTGTGTCTAGGAATTGTTTCTTCTTCCTGACTTTCTCCAGGTGTTGTGCATGCTTATTCATGAGTAGGCACATAGGTTTTGGGTCACATGACAGACACCCCAGTGGGAACACAGCTACAAGAGAGGGTTCAGCACACGTGTCTGATAGCTGGACTTCTTCTTCTTTAAAATGAAATCAAGGTCTGTGTGTGTGTGTGTGTGTGTGTGTGTGTGTGTGTGTGTGTGTGTGTGTGTATCGTGTGTGTCTGTTCTCAAATTCCAGCTCTGTATGTAGAATGATGGGAAAGGAGAGCCCGTGGTGCCCGGGATCCCAACAGGCCTACAGCAGGCATTATTTACAATTGGCCAACGGGATGCTTATCATCCAGTCTTCGTTTGCCTTGCTCTCTGAGAAGGAAAGAGGCACATTTTCCCTACCCCACTGTGGACTTTCTATTTTCACAGTCCTTTGAAGTGCTCTTGAGATCCAAGCGTTGGGCTGAAAGCAGCGCTGTGTATCTTTGCAACAGATTAGAACATTTTCACATTTTATTTGCTCACAGAACAAATATTTCCCTTGGAATAAGGCCGAGGCAACAGAACAGGACCAGACAAGGCCAGCCATCCAGGATGGCCCCACGGCCCCCAAGGCCACATGGAGCTGCTCTCCCCCATCCCTTCATTCAGTCCTGTACACGCATACAGGTCGATAAAATGAGCCATTTATTCACTTTGAAATATATATTGAGCTCTGACTCCATACAGAACACTGTGCAGGCCAGAAATGAGAAAGTAAGTAGCCACTCCCGAAGGGGCTTACGGTCAAGTAGGGAGATAAGCTTGTTTGGTATTAATGACTCTAATCAAGGCAGCAGAGTCTTTAAAGCTAAGGAGAAAAGGGTGTTCTGAGGCTGGTAATGATTCTGTTTGTGTTTTGTGCACATGTATGAGGGAAAGTATGGGGTGTACTATGGGGTGAATTTGCCTGTGTGTGAGGAATACGTGCAAGTGGGAGGTTTGTGTGGTTGTGTGTCTGAAAACCTTAAGTCTTGACCGTGAGTGTGAATGTGGTGGTAGGTGGTGTGTGCATATGAACTTGTATCTGTAGCCATACAGTTAGAAACGAGGTAGGAAACGCTTACTGAAAGAGAAACTGGGAAGGATAAACTGGCGTGTTTGTGCGGTAGGGTACGTGTGTGTGTGTGTGTGTGTGTGTGTGTGTGTGTGTGTGTGTGTCCGTGTACTTGTGTATGTGTGTGCACGAACAGTGATATGGTGGTGTGTGAACGAGGTTTGAAAACCTTCCTGTTGGTGACAGGGCGGTATAGGGCTGGCAGGGTGGAAGGAAGATGCAGCAGACAGAGGAGCCCCAGCAGCTAAGGTGACAAAGGAAAACTCTGGTGGGAAGGTGCGAGGGAAGGGCTGAAGAGGGAAGGGATTTCCCATCCTGGCAGGGACTTCCTGATGAGGACAATGGCGGCCGTCTACTCTCCTTCCTTCCTTCCTTCCTTCCTTCCTTCCTTCCTTCCTTCCTTCCTTCCTTCTTCCCTCCCTCTTTCTTTCTTTCTTTCTTTCTTTCTTTCTTTCTTTCTTTCTTTCTTTCTTTCTTTCTTTCTTTCTTTCTTTCTTTCTTTCTTTCTTTCTTTCTCTCTTTCCAAAATAGGGTTTCTATGTGTTAGCCCTAGCTGTCACACTGTAGCCCAGGCTGGCCTTGAACTCACAGAGATCTGCCTGCCTTTGCCTCCTGAGTGCTGGGATTGAAGGCAAGCGCCACCACTGCCTGGGTTACTTTCCTGTTTCTTAAGCTCATGTGTGGATCTTGGTTAAATAGGTCTGTTCCTTTGTCTCAGGATCAAAGGCCAGTGTGGGGTAGACTGGGGTCTGTCTCATGTATGTGAATGTTTGAACATTTACTAGGCCTTTCTCGACCTAGGCTTCTATACCTGGCTTGGTTTTGAGAGCTTCCAGCCTCTATAGGTCTCAGGAAAGCAAAGGCAGATTCTATTAGATGTGGGGGCAGAGACACTAACAAGGCAGGATCTCAGCAGCAGAGGTTGGAAGCAGCTGCAGCATGCACCTCTCTAGGCATGCAAGGGGATCTTTGGATTATGCACGGTTCATGGCTGCCTGGCTCCACCTGTATGCTGTGGAATAGGAGGCAGCTGGCAAGAGTGGCTCCCTGTCTCCCATTTTGGTTGGCTTTATGTGACTGGATAGGTTCAAAGCTGTCTCATAATCAAACCTTGTTCAGATAAGAATTATTTGTTTCATTAGACACAGAGGAAACCAACATTTATAGAAGGTATGTTTGCAAGATGCTGAACTGATCATATCATTTTATGTCCATCTTTGTAGTCCCCTTTAGGAAACATATCTTCATTTTACAAATGCAGAGATTAAGTCTAAGAGAATGTAGCCAAACCACTCTAATAACCGTAGCAGTGAATTCAGTCACTGCTTACTCACTGAAATATGAACCTGAGTCTGTTTGCCCTAAAGATCATGCCCTTTCCTTATGACTGTGGGAAGTTCAGGAGGCCACCTGGGACAGGAAAGGGAGAATGGATTTTATCATCAGCCAGGCTGAGGTTCAGACCCAAGCTCTGTCCTGTGCTGGTTAAGGATGTCACTGGTTGGGCTTATTGCCTCCATGTCAAGCTCTATGCTGAGAACCTGAAGTGTAACAGGTCACCACATAGGCCATGCCCTTCCACGGCCAGTGTGATGGATCCCACAGATCAGGAAGCAGTACAGTGCAGTGCAAAGTGCTGTGATGAGTAAGCCCCCAATGCCAGGGCATCCCCTCTAAGTGATCTCAGTGGGCCAGCATTGCAAGCATCAACTCATGCCAGGGTTTAAAGACCTGCTACAAAAACAACAATGCCATGTCTCCATAATATTCTATATTGATTATCTATTGAAATGGTAGGATTTAAGATATGTTGCTTCAAAATACTTCATAAGAATTAATTTCATTTGTTCCTGTTTACTCCTTGTAGGGTTGGTTATCAGACATTTTAAACTTATGCATTGACTTACATTATGCTTCCATAGGACAGTGCTGTTCCAGAGCAATGAAAACATGGTATGATGTTTCTGTAGGGCACTGATCAGAGTACATTGATCCTATGGCGTCTACAGGAAAACACACAAGGAATGCTTGATGTGCAGGAGTTTTGTTTACCCAACACATCATTTAAATGGCTACTGTTGAGAAGCTTCAGGGACTTCCGGATTTGATACTGTGGAAAAGGTATCATGTGACATGGCTGTAGAGCTCCATGTGCAGGCTCCTGAAGGGTCCTTATTCCCTGGGATCCATCTTGTATTGGGGGATTTTGTCCTCAGTGTAGTGGTGATGAGGCTGTGGTCCAGCGGGAGGTGGTTAGATCATTGTGGTTGCTGTCTATGACACTGGCAGGCATCTGTACGGAAGAGTCTTCTCTTTCCTGTTTACTGTTTATACAATCTTGGGAAGGGGCTCTCAGAGTCAGTTTTGTGAGTTTCCCTGGCCTCCTGAATTACATGAGGTTTTTGTATTTTGGTTGCTTCTGGCTTGCCTCTTCCCTCTAGGAAGGAATGCTTCAATGTAGAGGAAACCACTATGTTGTGTTGTCCAAGAAGACATTAAGGAACAGCTGGGGCTGGTTGGTTTCTGAATAAGAGAGTTGCTGTAACAGAGGGTCCTTGATCCTGGAGTCTTTCTATGAAATCTGTGTCACAGTGTGATGTCCTCTAGAGATACCCCTACCTTGTGATGCCGTTGTCTGTGGGCCCCCACAAGAAGCTGGTGACATACTGTTGAGTGTCCAGAACTGTTTGACATCAAAGACAATGTCTTTTCTTTTCTTTTTGAGACAGTGTTTCTCTGTGTAACAGCCCTGACTATTCTGGAACTTGTAGACCAGGCTGGCCTCGAACTCACAGAGATCCCTCCTCCTTTTCCTCCCAAGTGCTGGGATTCAAGGTGTGTGCCACTGCCATCCAGGGACAATGTGTTTTCTTTCTTTCTTTCTTTTTTTTTTTTTTTTTTTTTTTTTTGGTTTTTCAAGACAGGGTTTCTCTGTGTAGCTTTGCGCCTTTCCTGGAACTCACTTGGTAGCCCAGGCTGGCCTCGAACTCACAGAGATCCGCCTGGCTCTGCCTCCCGAGTGCTGGGATTAAAGGCGTGCGCCACCATCGCCCGGTGCGTTTTCTTTATAAGCAGTCAATCTCAAAAATTTTGTCAGAGCAATTATTGCAATTCATAGGAGGCTAAGAGATTTTATTACAGTAAGACCGAGGTGAATTAGTAAGGTCATGTGATTACTACAAAAAGCTAAAGCCATAATCCAAGCAAAGGATGCAACTCTGTGATTGTTCACATGTTTCTAGGGCACAGGGATGGTCTTCAGTTCTGAATCATTTCAAGTACTTTGACAAACTATTGCTGTCTCAGAAAAAGTTTAAATAACAGATTGAGACTTATAATATATAAGGCTTGATTTAAGAATCTGGAGGATGTTCCATACAGAAGCAAAATACATACATATGTACACACATGCATACGTAGTTAGCTGTGGTGAGTACTGCTTCCCAAACATCATAAGGGGAGGAAGATATTGTCTGTGTTCCAATGATGAGAGCTCCTGGGATGTTTTGGATGCAACTGGATCCTATCTAAGGCTTGGAGAGCTGCCTTTACGGGGATTCTCTGAGAAGGGAGTGAGCTGTCCACCAGTGGGTACCTCCCAGGGGAGGCAGCCACCTATGGGTGTTTAAGGAAGGCTCCCTCTGGGCAAGAGGTTGAATTGAATGTTCTCTGCGACAACGACTTCACTCCTGAGGTCACGAAGGGTTCCCTCTGATCTTTCTGATCTGCTTCTCTCCCGGTTACTTTGCTGACTTTTTGCCCCTTCTACAAATGGCTGTAGGGCTTTAGATCCAGAACTATTTCCGTAATAATTGATAGTTTGCCTTAATGGCAAGTGGGAGGGAGGGGCATCTGAAAACAAAGGCTGTTTTGTTGCTCGGAAGGGCGCTCAGTAACCTGTTCAGAGGGGGAGGGACAGGAACATGGTTGTCTGTGTTAGACCCATAAACGCTCCAGCAAGTGGACAGGCACCATTTGTTTTGGGCTCTAGTTTAAAATGCAAGCACACCAGCTCCCAAGCCTTCCTTCTTCAATGGGCTGTTGTTTTCCTTGTTTGCACAGGTTTAGGGTAGCTGCACAGATTCAAGCCAATTCCCACTTTTTTTTTTTTTTTTTTTAATTTTTGAGACAGGGTTTCTCTGTGTGGCTTTGGAGCCTGTCCTGGATTTCACTCTGTAGACCAGGCTGGCCTCGAACTCACAGAGATCCGCCTGCCTCTGCCTCCCGAGTGCTGGGATTAAAAGCGTGTGCCACCACCGCCCGGCATTTTTTTTTTTTTTTTTTAAGAGCAACTTTTCAGATTCCTAATTGAATGATTTACCGAGTTGGTTAGGTGAAATTCTGTTCAGGAGTGGTTTTTCTAGGCTCTTGAGTTCAGAAGGCCATTTCCTGTACTTAGTGTTGCCACTGGAGAAGATGGTAGCTGAGTCTCTGTGGGAGTGGGCTGCCTAGTTATTTCTAGTGTTCTGTTTCTGCCCCTGAGTAGTAATTACGTATCTGTCTTACAGTGAGCCACCTCAGACATCCCAATCATCATTTCAGAAACCCCCACCTAGGCTGTGAGGCACAAAATAGAAATGGGCAGGTCCAGGAGGAAGAAGACAGGAATGGGTGTCACAGAATACTATCTTAGTCAGCTTCCTGAGCGCAATATCCTGGCCCTGTCTCAGAAAGACAGAGGGACATAGGATCGACTGAGGATTCGGGGCGTGACTTCTTTGCTGGTCAGTTGTGGCACCAAGAGTTTGGAGAGACATCTGCAGTAGTTCTGCAGATCTCCAGGCCTGACAGGGAGGTGGGTGGCAGCTATGGGTCATCCATGGCCACCACCACCCCCACATACACACACATCAAGTTGTTACTCCACTGTAGGACAGTCCCTAAGTCTACACTTCCTGTGTAGCCCTATTCAGGTATGAACTTGAACCTTTGGCTCAGGGCAGCCTCAGCCTAGAGAAGGGTGTAGATTTGTTCCCAGGTCTGAATTCTGGGGACAGGGACCAGGCAGCTCTGAAGTGAAGCCAACACCTTTATCTCTTGTCTTCCATCTCAGACCTGCTTTCAGAGCTTACCAGCTCTTCTGTACCCCAGCATGCCTATCTAGGTGGAGCCGTTCTGATGCCCCTGATGGCCTCCCATCTGCCAAGTGGCCCTGCCTTCCAAGATGGGACAATGCAGTAGGTCTCCCGACTTCCAGGAGCATGGGAGTCTATCTGCAGCTGCAGCTTGTAAAATATCAGATTTCAGAGTTGAGCTCTTGGAGAGCATAATTAAGGAAGTCCACGTGGGGCCCAGGGATCTGGAGTCCAGGCGTTCTGGACATAGATGGGTCATGGGCCATGCTTGGAAAAATACTAGTTGCAAGAAAAGAACACTAATTGGGAGAATGAGAGAGAGAGAGAGAGAGAAAGAGAGAGAGAGAGCTGGGCAACTCACCGTGTTGACTAGTCACCATTTTCTGAGCCCTTCTGATTAATACTCTATAAAATGCTTACCACTTCACAGAAGTTTTTTGAATCAAATCAATAATATATATAACATGCCTGGCTGGGTGTAGAGAATAGGGCTTTTGGATTTCCCTTCCTCTCTTTCAACACCAGGCAACTGGGAAAAGAGAATTCCAGCCCAGCATATATCAGAAGTACCTCCTTGGCAGTAGGCAACTTCGAAAAGGTCCCAGAAGATTCTAATGGAGAATAGACACCCCCAGTGCTATATGGCTGGCCAGATCGCCCAACTTCTCCAGTAATGACATATAAAGAAACTCCCGGAAAGTTGGGGTTCAGCCACCTGCTGCCATTCCTATTTGCAATGAACTGCAAAGTCAGGCTGTACACAGAGGCAGTGCAGTATAGAACAACTCCCCAGCATTCTACCCTCTCTCCTGCAGGGAAGGAGGAAAGACTGGCATTGCCAAGACAAGGAAGACCCAGTCTTCCATCAGAACCTGCGAGAACTGCCAAGAGCACTTGTACAAGATCCAATGAGTGCACGTGTTTTCAAGACCAGTCAGCAGCTCCTAGGCTTCAGGGCCTGGGTGAGGCTGGAGGAGGGAGCTTAGAAGAGATGTTTTCTTACAAAGAGGGCGATCTCAGGGGAAGATATGTGCCTAAATTAAGAATGATGGAAGCAATTTCCATTTGTAGACTAGTCATCAAAGACCTACATTCCTCACAGCGGGCGTCAGTATCAGTGAAGGGAAAGGGGATGTCTGGTCTTGGGAACCCTGCAGCATGGGAGGGGCCGTAGTGATGTTTAAATGAACCAAAGGTATGCCTTTGTGCATTTGGAGTATAGACTTGGGAATGTTTCCTTGTGATGTGTGAGCAGCTACACAGGTGCCCAGTTAGGTCCAGCATGCACAGGCTGGGAAGCTGTCCCTTATCTCCAGTTGTTATTACTAACTAGGTTAAGCTCAAATGGGAAACTCATTGCACTAAATGGCTGTGGCAGACTGGATCTTTTGGATCCTGCTCTCACTCAGTTCACCTGTTTGCTTTTGGTGTCACTCAGATCAGTAGACATGTGGACCTTTGCAAGCAAACTATTTAAATGTCCTACCCACCCTATATGGCACCTGTGGTCCGTCCCTGCCCCACCCCCAGCTGAGTCAAAAGCAAGTGTGAAGATGGGTGCTTTTCTTCCATTTTAATCACTGAAAGACAATCTCTTACCCTGTAGACTTGAGGCAACGCTTTTCAATCAGACTTCCCAGATGTTCTCTCAGGGGCTGACACACTTCCCGGTTAGTTGTGTCTCAGTAGACAGGGAGGAGCTGTCTGTATATCTCAACAGCCTGCCCTCTCCCCAAATCTGGTTTCGTATTCTTCACGAGGTAGGTGTGAAGAATTCTTCACAGCAATGGCTGTGTTTTTACACGAATATGTAAATCTTCAAACGTGGATGTCCTTTTCTTTTTACCCCTTCAAAATAATAATATTCCCGGCCTCCCTATAACTAATTCTTTAAACATTTTTTTGTTTGTTTGTTTCAAAAATAAGAACGCGATTTTCTTCGAGACAGATATCCAGTTCTTCTCAGGGTTTTGCTCTATTCTCTTGGTATCATTGGTGCATTTAACACTCCCAATTTAATGTCCTCTGAGAATGCTGTTTGCTTTCCTCTTTCCAGCTTGACCAAAAAATGTTTTGAATACAGTCAGGACCTTTGGTTTCAGTCAAAACTTCCTCCTTGTGGGAGATAGCAGTGATGTCCTCATTCATTTTTATCTGGAGAGTAACTGGATTTATTCATCTGAGAAACAATGGAGCTCATTTGTATGTACAATGTCTCGAATCTTCCTCTGGCAGTGTGAATGATGTCTGCAATCTGTAGTTCTTAAGAAAGACTCCCTGATGATATGTGCTTAAGTGTTCGGCTTTAAGATATTGAATCTATGACTTCAAGGGATTTCAGGCCCTGCACACGGCTCTGGCACAGTATTAATACTATTAAGCCGAGGTCATAGGTCCATGCTTGCTTGCACACTACACTCATGGCCATCGTATATGCGAACATTTTCATAGAACATGAAATGATTCCCTGATGTCCCTGATGTTTTAATTCCAAGAAATGTGGTTAACTTTTGAGGTCTTTAGGAGGCAGAGTAAGGCAGGTAAGGGTGACTTGCCTAAGTCCCCTACCTTCTCTTTCTTTTTTTTCCTTTTTCTTTTTCTTTTTTGTTTTCCTTTGGTGTGTGTGTGTGTGTATGTGTGTGTGTGTGTGTGTGTGTGTGTGTGTGTGTGTGTGTGTGTGTGTGTGTGTGTGTTTGAGAAAGGGTTTCTCTGGCTGTCCTAGAGCTCATTCTGTAGACCAGGCTGACCTCGAACTCAGAGATTCACCTGCCTCTGCCTCCCAAGTGCTGGGATTAAAGGTGTGCACCACCACTGCCTGTTTTTTGCCTAAGCCTCTTACATTTACCATCCTCATTACCTTGTACCAGGTGCCAAAAGGGTGTGCTGACAGCAAACCCCATATGGCAGGTCTGTGACACTCTGTCATCTCTTTGGGTACCTCCGAATTGAGATCTAGTGTTCCATCCCTTTGCCTCAGGGATATTGAGGAGAGAGGATATATTCACCAGGAAAACCGTTTTATTTTGTTTTCTTGAGACAAAACCTCACCATGCAACCCAGGGTGGTCTTGAACTTACATTCCTCCTGCTCAGCCTGCTGAGACAGGTGTGTGTGCCATGAAGTCCAACTGCTACTTTTCCTTTCCTCAAGATTGTGCAGTTTTGGGCGGTGGTAGCACACGTCTTTAATCCCAGCACTCGGGAGGCAGAGCCAGGTGGATCTCTGTGAGTTCGAGGCCAGCCTGGACTACCAAGTGAGTTCCAGGAAAGGCGCAAAGCTGCACAGAGAAACCCTGTCTCGAAAAACCAAAAAAAAAAAAAAAACAAAAAAAAAAAAAGATTGTGCAGTTTTATGACTTTCAATTGCTACCTCTGTCTATGTATCTATGTATCTATCACTCTATCTACCTATGTATGTATGTATGCATGTATTATCTATCATCTATCTATCTATCTATCTATCTATCCATCTATCTATCTATCTATCTATCTATCTATCTATCTATCTATGTGTCTATCATTATCTATCTATCAATCATCTATATTATTTTCTTTCAAAAGAGAAAGAAAAAAAACAAGTTCAATACTTATTTGAAAGTGCTACTGTGTAATTGTACAACAGAAAACACAGACTTTCTGAACTCTTGATGATTGCTACTTCTATGGTGGTGTAAAATCCCTTTCTCTTCTGCTATCAAAGTTAAAAAGAACTTCCATTTTAATTATTCCTCACTTTGTAATTCTTCCTAAAATTTAATTTTAAAAATAATTTTATGTTATGGAAAGGAAAATATTCAGTTTTGTCTACCATTCTTGAGGCAATATTCATCTATATTATGATTTGCCCAATAGATATTTAAAATGATATTTTGATTCTCCATCCTTTCAATTATCGAACTCCAGTACCTAGCCTCATTTCTCCCATCTTAGTGACTGCGCTCTCTATGCATCTTTTAAAACGACCTTTAGAATGGTGTGAGGACTCTGATCGGTTGAATTCTGCACCATTCTTGGCTGTTTTTTTTTTTTCCTGGAGTTTAGAGTCTTAGGACAGGGACCAGCTGGTGCCTTGGAGTAAGGACCCGAGAGGACAGAGGAGAGGATAAGGTGCATGTCAGCTTTCTGCTGCCCAGAGTCTGCCCTGTGCCTACACATGGTCTACAGAAGAGGCAGGAGGGGATCATGTGTTCATTTTGGAAAGCAAGGACACCACACACACACACACACACACACACACACACACACACACACACAGCTGGTTTGGGGGTAGAAAGTCACTGTCCCTATGTCTGAAGCTCTGAGGATCTCTCAGTGGCACTGTCAGTGGGAAAATGGCTTTGAAGGCAGCTTCTGAGACATCTGAAGCCTGGATTTACTACTGAGATTTGCTATTTCTTAGTTTCCTCATTGTCAAGAGATGGCCTGACTTTGTAAGGTCCTTGTTAAGCTCAAAAGGAATAGACTTTGGACTAAATGATAAAAGGTGATTGTTATTTAATAACAATTCCATCAATTCCTGGATACTTCTGTGAGCTGGCCCTCTTTCCCTCCCTGCCTCCCTCTCTGCCTCCCTCCCTTCCTCCATCCCTCCCTGCCTCCCTCCATGCCTCCCCCCTCCCTCGCTCGATTCAGGACTTCTATGTCCTTTCCTTTAGTTTTGGAGACATTGTTTGTGTTCACATCCCTTGCCCAGGTCGATTGTCCAAACAGTCTAGTTCTGTCTCTCCATCTCACGAATCTGTGTTTCATTGCACTGGTCTCTCCCTGTGTTGTGAGTCTACCTCAGGGCTGCCTTTTGTCCTTTGACACTTCTGACTCGATCTCTAAGAAGTAGATTGCAAGTATTTATGCCCTCTGCACAAGCTGAATTTCATATTTTCTGAATCATGAAGCTGCCCTCCATGTGACCCAGAAAGCCCTTTGATGATCCATATTTAGCTGTACCCATCACTCAACAGATGTCTGGGTAAAGGCCCCATGAGCTCCCTCTACATCCTGTGGTTTCAAGTTCCTGAGCTGTTGGTTAGAAAAGCTTTCATCCCCCTGCCCCCTACCCACTCTAGAACAGAAGGACAAATACTCACGTTAGCTGTTCACTTATTCATTAAAAGATATCCACTCATTACCTACTACAAGCTTGATGCTGGGCTGGGTAATTTGCTCCTTGCTTCCAGATTTCTTCACTTGACTCACTCCTGTACTCCATACATCCTGATCATTCTTCTAGAATTACAACTCTCACTTAATTAATACCTCCCAGCTACAGTCTTTCTTGACTCCCGAGAGACTTGGAGTCTTCCTGACAAGCAGATGCCTTGAACCATGCGCCTACTTTCGCACCTTCATATTTCAGGGTAAGACAGGCTCATCATGGCTCTGTCCGAGGGACTTAGGCCAGCAGACGAGCTTGCAGGGCTCTGGTGTCTTGTACCACAGATAAAGAATGGAGTGGTAGCAATAGCAGAATGCCCAGCAGGTGAAGTAGGTCATTTCCCAAACCCCTTGGCCTTCTGCATCTCTGCCTCTTATAGAGATGCCTACAAGGAAAGATACTTCTCTGCTTCCTGAGCACTTTGGATCTTCCCATTAGATATCTTGGCATCTGAAAAGCAGCCTGCCATTCTGTTCCCGTGGAACACAGATGGCTCAGCCCACACCTATCACTAATGAGGATCACACGCTGAGCCTCTTTTGGGGAGGCTCTCTTAACAACCCAGCACTCATTCCTCATGCTGGCTGGTCATTGTTGACTGGCATTTAAGGCTGGAAAGACTGTTTGCTGTTCTCTACTCACAGAGCAGAACAAAAACCTATTAGGTGGGTTCTGGGTCCCACTCTGGTAGGACCTGAAGACACTGAGGATTAAGGGATGAACACCAGTTGGATAGTCCGTGGAGGTTGATATGTTTAAAGGTGAGATTATTTAGTAGAAGATGATTAGATGGCTATCCAAAGGTTGACTAGATAGGATATCAGTCTTTCAATGCTGGGTCACTTCATTCAGGGTACTAGTTGAGTTGAAAACACTCTGGTAAGAATGATAGGGGCACAACACCTGTGGGAAAGCATAGATTTTGATGAAGATAGACAAGCCCTTGCTCTACTGCTCTCCGTGGGAAAGAAATTTTTCCTTCCTATGCACTAATTCTCTTCTCTGTGAAGTGAGTCTGATGTCCACATTCTAGACGGCTTTGAGGACTATAAGGGATAATAGTGAAAAGACCTTGATGTAGTAACAGGCATCGAGTGAGGTAATGGATAGGAATTTCCTTTTCTATAAAATGGCCATTTATATTTCCTCCCTTTGAGTGTGGAAATATGTACTCCAATATGGTGGGATACTGTGGTGATATTGTGTCCCCCAAAATATTGTACACCTTATAAACTTATCTGGGGTCAGAGAACAGAACAGTCACTAGATACAGAGGCCAGAAAATGGTGGCACACACACTTTTAATCCTAGCATTCCAGAGGCAGAGATCCGTCTGGATCTCTATGAGTTCAAGGTCACACTGGAAACAGCCAGGTGTGGTAACAAGAGCCTTTAATCCCAGGAAGTGATGGCAGAAAACAGAAAGGTATATAAGGCATGAAAACGAGGAACTAGAGCGAGCTGGTTAAGCTTTTAGGCTTTTGAGCAGCAGTTCAGCTGAGATTCATTCTGGATGAGGACTCAGAGGCTTCCAGTCTAAGGAAACAGGATCAGCTGAGGAACTGGCAAAGTGAGGTGGCTGTGGCTTGTTCTGCTTCTCTGATCTTCCAGCATTCACCCCAATACCTGGCCCCGGGTTTGTTTTTATTAATAAGAACTTTTAAGATTCGTGCTACAGGATACCAACTAAAACTAAAAAACAGTGGCTCGTGTGATTCTGCTGTCTGGTTTAAAACTTGATTATTGGGCCAGCAAGACAGCTCAACAGGTAGAAGTCTTTGCTATGCAAGCCTCCTAATAGGAATTTGATCCCTAGATTTCAAGGTGGAGAGAGAGAACTGACTCCTGAAAGGTGTCCTCCGAGTTCCACATGCTCACCTCCCACCCTGATAGCAGCTTTTGCTTGTTATTATGGTTGGTCGTAGGTTTTTTGTTCGTTTTTGTTTTTTTTTTTTTTTTTGGTTTTTCGAGACAGGGTTTCTCTGTGTAGCTTTGCGCCTTTCCTGGAACTCACTTGGTAGCCCAGGCTGGCCTCGAACTCACAGAGATCCGCCTGGCTCTGCCTCCCGAGTGCTGGGGATTAAAGGCGTGCGCCGCAGCCGCCCGGCTGGTTG
This sequence comes from Peromyscus californicus insignis, assembly GCF_007827085.1. Taxonomy (NCBI): domain Eukaryota; kingdom Metazoa; phylum Chordata; class Mammalia; order Rodentia; family Cricetidae; genus Peromyscus; species Peromyscus californicus. The sequence goes on along the minus strand of NW_026294458.1, from coordinate 6,836,071 downwards.
GTCATAGGTTTTAACTAGGAGACTTTCAAACTACGAATTTGGGTCCCAGTGAGAATGTGATGGGCTGTCTCCAGTCGTCTTTTCTTTCTTTCTTGGGTTTGTCGTTTGTGTTTTTGAGACAGGGGCTCACTGTGTAGCTTTGGCTGGCCTTGAACTCGAAGAGATTTGCTGGCTCTTTGCCCATAGCACCTGGCCGTCTCCTTCGGTCTTAATGGTGTAGTCCACTCCTAACGGACTGTCAGAGCTGACAGGGAGTGGTCACAGTCACCATCAGCCACCCTTGACTGGGCCAGTGTGTTAGACCAGCCCTGCCAACGTGTAAGTTTGGTCTGACTGGTTAATGCCCATTGATCTAGAAACATCTCTTGGAATCATTTTTCATTCTTTAAGAAAATAAGGGATTCCAAGAAATATTTATCAAAAGACTTTAATAAATCTGACTTTTTTCTTTCCTTCCCCTCATACTCCCTTCTCTACCCTACCTACATCTGAGTTAACACTGTTGCCTACCAAATAGTTTCAGCACCTTTATTTATTTTTTTGGGTGGGGTGGGGTGGGGTGGGGGGAAGGTGAAGGGATTATAGCTTGCTTCTCACCCAACCAAGGTCAGGGTTCTTTCTCTAAGAACAGCTATATGTTCACTCGCTCCCAAGGCAGCCCTTTCTGGAGTAGTCATTAAACCGGAAGTGTCCCCTCTCCACAGTCTTTAGAGGCGGTTTGGTTCTCTGGAGCTACACAGATGATGACAGCTGTCATGTTTCCTTTTGACTTGTTCCCCTCTTTAAAACTCCTTCCTAGTCCCTTCCATGCTTGAGAGGCCAAGAATCCAGATCCCTGGTTCTTGCTTAAAGATGTACATAGAACCACTATCTTAGAAGAAACAAGAGATTCTTATTTGGTACCCTGCACTCCCAGTTACTCAGGAGGCTGAGTCAGGAGGATCATTTGAGCCAGGTTTAAGGCAAGTCTTGGCAACATGATAAGAATCACCCTATGCCCCGTTGTTAAAAAAAGGAAAAAATGTTTATAAACAAAAACAAAAAACAAAAAAACATTTTAGAGATGGAGTCTTTTTCTAGAAAATAATTTTTGGGGCTATTATTTCAGAGAATGGCTACTTCCATGTTCATTTGAGAACAATAAAAACTGGTTCTCTTAGGGGACAAAAAACTCCATGGTTTATCATTTACTTATTTATTATCTATTTAATAAATATGAGTGGTGTGGTGGCTTGAATGAGAATGGCCCCCATAGGCTCATAGGTTTGAATGCTCAGTCCCCAGTTGGTAGAACTGTTTGAAAAGGATTAGGAGGTTGTAACCTTGTTGAAGGAGGTGTGGCTTTAGTGAAGGAGGTGTGGCCTTGTTGGAGCAAGTGTGTCAATGGAGGTGGGCTTTGAGGTTTCAAAAGCCCATATCAAGTCCAGTCAGTCTGTCCATCCATCTGTCTGTCTCTCTCTGCCTCCAACTTGCAGATCAGATATAAGCTCTCAGCTCCAGCACCATGTCTGCCTCCTGCCATGTTCTGCCATTAATTGGGTTATGGCCTCACTCTCTGGAATTTTAAGTAAAACCTCAATGAAATGCTCTCTTCGGTAAGTTGCCTTTGTCATAGTATCTCTTCACAGGACCAGAGAAGTAAGTCAAGTGTGTTGCCTGTGAGTATACCACTTTCATGCTTAGTGCCCTCAGGGTCAGCAGAGGGAGATGGATCCCACTGGAGTTGTGGACAGTTGTGAGCTGCTGGGAACTGAACCTAGATCCTCTGCAAGAGTAGCCAGTGTTCTTAGCTGCTGATTCATCTCTCTAGCCCTGCATGTTCTCTCTGCCTCCTCCATGTTTTTCTCCAAGCCTCTCTATGTATTTCTTAGAAGGCATCTAGTACTTGAACAGAAAACTCTATTCCCCCCATGGGATATTAAAATAATAATTATTACTGTGTATATTTATGTGATGTGATATGATGTGTGTGTGTGTGTGTGTGTGTGTGTGTGTGTGTGTGTGCACATACACATATGCATGCACACATGCATGCATGCCATAATGTTCATGCTGGGGCCAGAGGACAACTCCGTGGAGTCAATTTTCTTCCTTTACCTTTGTGTGGGTTCCAGGGATTGAACTCAGGTAGCAAGCTTGCACAGCAAGTGGTTTTTTTTTTTTCCATGAGCAATCTCCTCAGCCCTTTCATGCAACATTTTAGGAATAGTAGTGTTTTGTGAGTCATATTCTAGAAAGTTATGGTTTCAGAAAGGGTGTAAAGTCTTAGACATGTGAGATGATTTTAATTTTAACTAAACATTTGAAGTTATGTTCTCACTGATTCCTATTGGACCCTAGAGCTGGTAACTGAGCATTATCCTGAGAGCTGGTGGTAGACCCTTCCTCCCTTCCCTCCCTATCCCCTCTCCCTTCCTTTCATGTTGACATCAGATACCCACCCACCTGCTTGAGAAAGTTGAGGTGTAGGCCTCAGACGTAGGGAATCTGGGAGTCTAGACCCTGTTTATCCCCAGGACTCCATATTTTTGTAGATCCTGATTGTGGTAGTATTGAATGGAAGGTTCAGCCTAGCTTGGACAGAAGGAAACTTGAGAGTTTGGGCTAAGAGAAGAGGGGGCTAGAGATGGGAAAAGTTGATGCAATTATTTTTGGCAGGAGTTGGAACCAAAGCAGCAGGAAAGAGTAAGTTTTAAGACTCTCTGGCAAAGAAACTTCCTAATCTGTCACTGAGTATGTGTAAAAAAGTGATTAGTAGGTCTCTATATTTATCGTGATTACTCACAAATACGTAATTTACATAATATATACAGCACATTAAGTACTATGTCACCTTATATAATGTGCATATGTATAATATATATATGCATGTTATATAATGCCAGTCTGGAGGCTCTTACAGGTTCTGCCAAGTATTTCCTAATTTATTTGGCAATTTTCATGTATTTTTTTTCCCATCTGTAGAATGAACTCTCTTGAGAGGAGTTGGTCTGTGACCTGAATATAATCATCCTACAAAGTCTGTCTGCGCTCCCAACTCACTGGGGAAACCCCACGAAAAGCACGCCACGATTCCTAGCCCATCAGCCCAGTGACAACAAGGTGCACTGAAGGTTTCTGGTTTCATTGTTTTTATTGCTGGTGGGGTGGAAGCAGGAAGGCAGGTGAGAACATGTCTGCAGCATGGAAAGAAATCCGAGCAGTCTAGCACATCAGGGACCAGGCTCTCCTCTGACTGTGCAGCTTTAGGAAGCCACTGAACACTAGAAAGCCCCATTCTCGGAAGGGTGGAGATGATAATACTTAGTTGGCTAACCTTAGAGCTTGGAGTGAGGGCCACTAAGATGATGCACTACACAATGAGAAACCCCAGTCAGGGTATTTAAAAGATGACTGGTAAGGTAAGGTTAAACAGCAACACAAGACTTACTAAGACTAGCAAATCAGAAGAGCAATGCCATGATGTTTTGTCCTCTGTGCCTCTGGAAGGATTGGGCTGTATCACTCAGGTAACATTCAATCTCTGCAGGGCCCCTTCATGAGACTTGTGAGTCCCTGGGAATCCATTTCACCTATCGATGGTGCTGTCTCAACCTGCAGTCTTGGGGGATCAGAGCTGAAACACATATAAACACTCCTGTAAATGTCTTAAGAGTCATGGACCCTCAAGCTGAACCTGTGTCTTCCAAAATAGTGCCTGCTGCCATTTGGGAGCTTGTTGGCCACATCGCCAAGCATCCCATCAGTATGTTCTTTAGGTGACCTGGATTTCCCCTTGCTCAGCAGAAGCATGTTAGGTTGAGCAGAGTGGTCCCAAGTCTCAGTCCTCGATTCTAGATGATGGCTTCCTTCAGAGGTGGGCTCAATTTGTACACATTCTTCATATTCTCTTCCTTGTCCATTGCAAAATTCGAGGCATCTCAGTGGGGTGATGTCATTGGGCCCAAGTTTTCTCTTGAGAAATCTGAGACAGAGATGAAGGCCTGTGTGAGCCAGGACGCTGAGGCAAAGTTGACTTTCCACCAATGATGTGTAGAGCTACCCTCCGTAGGGGAGGGGGATGCTGGTACCAGCTAAATGAAGCCCCCTGAGCATGACTAAGACTGTTCTGTCCTGGATGTCAACATCCTACAGAAGATAACTCTTTACTGAAGTCACATCTGTAGCCAGGAATGTTTCCAAGGCAAGAAGAACTGGTGACCGTGATGAGTGACATGGGAATTCAATCAGATGACCTGTCTGGGGCCTTCAACTTCAGGCCAACTTCTCTCCAGGCAGGACAAGCCATAGAGAACTTGGGAAGTGGCCCAAGTCCCCACGTCCCATTTTTTTTTTTTTTTTTTTTGCGTGGGCTTGTTCCATCCATGCATAGGCTACAGGATGATGGTTCCCCCCTGACAACCTGGATCCAAGTACAACCACTTCTTGGTGACTAGAAATGACCCTTCTCCCAGATGAGGGTTCTTTTGTCTATTCATGATCTTCTTAGTAACATTTACAGCCAAACTTCATTAGCCAGGATACCATGGAGGAGCCTTTTAATTTTTCCACAACTCAGTTTCCTTATCAACCAATGGGAGAACCAGCCCTGAACAGCGTGTGTTTCATGGTTGTCCCCAGGATCTAGATCATCCATGTAAACCTTGTAACCAGCCAGGGAAATGTGTCTCTACAATCAAATAATGGTCGGAGAGTAGGGCCCTTCTTTTTTCTTCCCCATTTTTCTGTTCCCACACTATCTATGTTTATTTCTAAGGAGGAAAAGTCCAGCGGTAAATAAATATTTATATAATATATATAAACATATATGCTACATATGTACATATATAAGACCCTCAGAAGGTCGTCTGTCACACTGTGAGAGTGGGAAGTGCCAAGAAGCAGGCCATCTCCTGAGGGGCTGTCTCCTAGTTTTCCCAGCAAAGCCCCTCCCTCTCATCATCTCTGCCACCAGGGCTTGGGATTCAAACAAGAGACACACTTTGGCTTGTGTGGTTGTGAGGGGTGGGAAGTACTGGGAGTGGTTTTTTTTTTTTTCCCTTTCCTTTTTACACAATATTATGACATCGTTTTGAAAAATAAAGTCCACTTTCTCAGTTTTTCCCGCCCAGGGGTTCATAAGAACTATGAAAATAAATACCACATCTAAAGTAGACTGCCCAGGCAGTCTTGTTTGTTCTTTGAGCAAAGAGCCACCAAGAGATGCTTCAGGAAGCGAACAAGTGCCCATGGGCAGCAGAGAGAGCTGAGAATGGAAACAGCTTTCCGCAGCTTCTTGGCTTTCCTCAGCCAGTGAGGGGAGGAGCCGTTGCTTGAAGGACGAGGAAGAAACCATCGTGTGCTTGCTGAGCCCTGCCAAGGGTTTCCTTGGAGAGCTAGAGGCTGTTTTGTTTCCATACAGAAGGACTTTTGTGCAAAATTTCTGGGTTGGAGCTCTTTTCCCCTGGCCACATCTGAGCTCACTGTAGGCAGGAAACCTACAGCCTGGAACCTTACAGGAGCGGTGAAGAAAAAGGGGATTTCTCCTTCAGGCTCGAAGTCTACCCAAGGCCTGTGGGAATGTGGAAGCTGCTGTATGAGCCAACCCATCCTGGTGGGCCCTGAGTCCGTTCAGAATATTTCATGGGTTTTGGCTCTATTAAGAATGGATCCGCCGGGCGGTGGTGGCGCACGCCTTTAATCCCAGCACTCGGGAGGCAGAGCCAGGCGGATCTCTGTGAGTTCGAGGCCAGCCTGGGCTACCAAGTGAGTTCCAGGAAAGGCGCAAAGCTACACAGGGAAACCCTGTCTCGAAAAACCAAAAAAAAAAAAAAAAAGAAAAAAAAAAAAATAGGTAGACTGTACGGCAGGATGACATTTTCCTCTGGAAGGGTGGCTTTGCTTCATCTGGTTACAGGGGTGTGTGTGTGTGTGTGTGTGTGTGTGTCTGTAGATTCTGTAGATTCGTCTTTCTTTTCTTGGGGGAGCTGGTGTTTGTTTGGCACACTGTTTAGTCTTTTGAACGGCTTTTCCTCCTCAATGAAAAGAAGCTGCTCTTTTGGGGAGGCCCCATCATCATAGGTGCCTGGTTTTTGTGAGTGATTTTAATCTGAAATAAAGAAACAGAGATAACTTAGTGGTAACGCAAAATCCATTAACTTAGGGGAGAGTGAGTTGTGGAAAAGAAAGGCGGCCAGCTTTGGGCTCAAAGGAGCCCCATGCAGAAGGACAACTGTCCTTGAACAGTTTCAAAATTGGCAACTTGACCCTGACTGGGTCTGGAGTTTGGCACTGCTGGAGGCGAGGGGCGGAAACACTGGGGAGAGACAGGTGTGAGCTTCCCACGTGGCGATCAGCTCGCACCTGTCTTGTGTCCTTGCTATTCATAGATTGTCAGAATGTCACAGCCAGAGGAGACCTTTGGAACCTTCCCATTCACCCCTCTGTAGGATGCATAAGGAAGAGGAGCCCAGAGCTCTGTCAGGGACTTAGCTTAGCCTAAGGTCACATGATGGGGTGGTGTCTGAGGGGCAGGAGAGCTACAGCACAGTTCTTCATGTTCCCAGTCCCAATTCAGCCCAGGCAGCAGACATATGTCAACCAGATAACCTGAAGGCTTCAGTGTAGCCTCTGGCCAAGCAACCTCATATGGACAGTTCCCAGATGAGTCCCTTAGGAATATCCCCTTATCTTAGACTTGAAGACAACTCTACTTTCTTGGATAAGCTTATTATTGTTATTTTTTTTTTGTTTTAAGGTTTATGATTTTATTCTATAAGCATTCCAAGAATTATAGACATGGCTTCAAAATGCTTAATTCCTATTTGAATGTGTCCTGGTGACACTCCCACACTAATAATCTGCATTATCATTCCATCGACATTTATCAAGCATGATAGATGTTCGGAGTGGGTGGCTCATACGGGAACAGGAGGTACTTAGGATTCAAAGACTTGGGTGTGGGGCTGGGTACTTCTATTTCCTTGGTGAAGAACTTTGGACAAATAATTTATCATTCGGAGAACAGTGCTTGCCAAACTTCAAAGCGAGGATAACATTGATACTATTTCTTTACACAAAGATCATATGACAGACTGTCAATGAAAGCCCATTGTGAACTATAAAACGGAAGTGAATGGCTGGGTGTTACGGTGGAGAGGGAGGGGATGGCTGCCAAAGGAAACAGGGCCTTATAACTGTGTGAACCTACTCTTGGGTTTTTACCATACTATTGAAAGCGACAGTGTGACCATAGAGAAAAAAAATAGAATTATTGAAGAGACACCCATCATCAATTTTAAATTAATGTAGGATTAGCCAGGGGGTCTAAAAAAGAAGTTAGGTAAGAAACAAGAAAGGTCTGATGAGAACGGGGGTGGGGGGGGAGAGGGGGAGGCTTGCAGTTTGAAGGCAAGGAAAAGGAGAAAAAGAGGGTATGGGGTAGGGGAACCATGTATGAACAGGCTGGGCTGAGGGCAAAGGATGAGGAATGTGGGAGGCTGGGCAGTTGGTTGATATAGGACTTTAAAAGGGAATGGCAAGCCTGGGTTCCTGTGAGATAATCAGAAACTACAAAACACGACTGAAAAATTCGATGAAAAAAGACTGGGCCATTACTCAACAGCTGCCATCCGAGTGAGCTCCAGTGGGAACGTCAGGCTGTGAAGACACTACTGTAAGTCAGGCTCACATTTAGAAGCCTCCAGGAACCAGAAAGAAAAGGATGGAAGCGAAAGACGCTGGGTAACCAGCAAAGCCTGGTGATAGAACTGAAATGACTGTCCGGTTGGCTCCCCGCCCCGCCGGCCCCCCCCCCCCCCCCCCCCCCCCCCCCCCCCCCCCCGCAGAGTAAGGTTCTTCACCAGAGGATCGGATCAAGAATCCACCACACGCCATTTTGTGTTGTGCGCCATATTGCAGCTGTTACGTTTGCTCCAGCTCTGATGGAAGTGAGGCATAGGGGGACTCTGGCAGCACCTCTCCATGGCCTGCACTCTAGCACGCTCAGACGGTAGAGATCCCTGACTTTGGGATAAGCCTTCTCTCACTGCTGAGCTCAGCCACTCATTTGAGAAAGACTTCTGCCTCCTCACTTAGATATTCCTGAACCAACTGGATGCTTGCTGGGAAAATGTGCTGGGTAGGAGGAACCAGGCCAGAGAAAAGAGCATTTTCCTGGCATTCGAGACGGCTGTGTTTGGGGAAGCTGGTGGCAGCTGTGCATGGTTACATTACGAGAGAAGGCCCCTGCTTCTTTCTCTGCCTCTGCCTGAACTAAGACTTGCCTGTTAGCACCTCCAAGGCTAACAGAGGAAGCGAAACTCAAATCTGTTTTGCAATTTTTTTTTTTTTTTAAGATGGGCTCACTGTGTAGCCCTGGTGGCCTAGAATTCTTTATGTAGCCCAGGCTGGCCTCAAATTCATGGTGATCGTCCTTTATCTCCAGCCTGAGAGCTGGGATTCTAAGTGGGCTCTGCCACATCCAGGCCAGCAGGGTGGGCATTTGGAATGTCTCTTTAACATGATCATTTAGTCATGTTTGAGGATTTGGTTGCTGCAACTAACTGAGAGATGTATAAAAGCATATCCTCATTTTGAGTGAAAAGGATATCAGGCCTTTATCCCCAAGTTAGAAGGGTGTGTGGGTAAAGTAGTCGAGTCCAGTGAGGAGATAAATCCACTTTGTCAACCCTGACTGAAAGAGCATTCTATGTGTCTTAGTTGAAGCTCAAACTTGCTTGCTAACTGAGCTGGAAATTAATGAGAGAGAGAGAGAGAGAGAGAGAGAGAGAGAGAGAGAGAGAGAGAGACAGACAGACAGACAGACAGACAGAGACAGAGACAGAGAGACACAGAGAGAGAGGCTATTGTTAGTGTTCTGCTCTGCTACATAATGAACTGATCTAGTACCCCCCTGTCATAATTCAAACTTGATGAGACCACCATAGCTTGTGAGTTCTTCTTCTTCTTTTTTTTCCTAGACGTGTGTGTGTGTGTGTGTGTGTGTGTGTGTGTGTGTGTGTGTGTGTGTGTGTGTGTATGTGTGTTTGTTGCCCTGGCTGTCCTGGAACTCACTCTGTAGACCAGGCTGACCTTGAACTCACAGAGAGCCACCTGCCTCTGCTTCCCCCGTGCTGGGACTAAAGGTGTGCACCACCACCTGACTGATGTCTCCTTTAAACGGAGTAAAATGCTAAATTTCACTCCAGTTAAAGATTGCCTCTGCAGTACCAGTTTCTTAAAATCAACGCATTTTATGATTTAAAAGAAGCACTAAAGGGGGGGGAGCTCTTGGATGTTGCCACCTGAGAGCAAACGGCTTACAACTAGTAAACACGACCCAAGTTGTGAGTGTGAAGCCTTTCTAAATCACGTGGGAGGTGCCCCAGGCCTTCCCTGGTCACTGGAGTGTGGAAGGGCCCAGGCCCGAAAGATCTATAATGCTCTCTGTGACATTTGAGAAGCTAAGGTAATTTTCTTTCATAAAGTTATCATAGAGGAGGGGGGCCTTCTAATGAAAGAGATATTATCGTCTTTTAAATCTTAGATATTTCTGCCGGGAGTGGTGACAGACACCTGTAATCCTAGTGGGAGGCAGAGGCAGGTAGATCTCTGTGATCTCTGAGGCCAGCCTGGTCTGCAAAGCAAGTTCCAGGACAGCCAGGGCTGTTACACAGAGAAACATTGTCTCAAAAAACAAACAAACAAACAAACAAACAAACAATCTTTAGATATTTGTGGGTTCTCCAGGATCTTGGAATCCTCTTTCAGGAGCGTTAAAAAAGGCCTCTTTTAACAGTGACAGTCGAAGACAGACCAACATGGCAGAATTTAGAATGACCCTATCCTGATTATGTTCATTAAGGAGGTAAGACCTGCATGTCCTGGGCACCACAGCTTGCCTGGGGTCCTGGACTGTGTAAATGGAGAACCTGAGCGGAGGAGAAGGGTGCATTCATCTGTTCCTTTTACCTCACTGTGGAGGCCATGTGACCAGTTGTTTCCTGTTCCTGTTGCCTTGACTGTACCCTTGAACTGTGAACCAGAAGTTGATTCTGTTAAAATAGTTCATAGCAACAGAAAAACAAACTAAGACAGGCTTCACATGCAGTGGGGACAGCTAGGCTATGCAAGAGTGAGGCTGACTGACCAGTGGGGAGGTTTAACCACAGGAGAGGTTCACAAACGTGGGTCCCTGAAACTACACCTCAACATCTCCCTGGATTTGTCAGAAAGCCCAGTTCCTGGACATCAAGACCAACTAGGTTAGAACTCTGAGAAATGTTCCAGTCACATAAATTTTAACCCTCACCCCAGCCTCACATTTACTCAAGTTTGGAAGCCACCAGATTGAATAACTGTGGTCATTTTCAATGTAATGATTGAACTATTATTCAGCTTTAGAAGGAGATTCTTTTTAAATTTTACTTTTTGAGAGAGTCTCATGTATCCCAGGCTGATCTCCACCTCATCATGTAGCTGACTATTATCTCAAACTTACGATCCTCCTGCCTCCACCTCCCCAGTGCTGGGATTATAGTGTGACACATGAGATACTAGTTTACAGCACTGTAAGCAAACGTTCTTAATAAATATAGATTTTACATATATCTATGTGTTTTTATACATAAACAGATATCTGGTCATTTTTAAGAATTTATAAAACAACTTTTTGTTTTTTGAGACAGGGTTTCTCTGTGTAGCTTTGGCGCCTTTCCTGGAACTCACAGAGATCCCCCTGCCTCTGCCTCCCGAGTGCTGGGATAAAGGCGTGCGCCACCACCACCCGGCTTTATTAAACAATTTTAAAGTTTGAAAATCCTCCAGATAACAACCTGTTTTCTTGGCATACTGCTTTAATTTATTTCTATGCTTGCATGTCTTGACCAAAATAAAACCAGCGTCTAAATCTGCTGTTTTATTTGATATTATTTTGACAGTGCTTTAATATCCTCAAAATTTCATTTTAAAATGGAAGTTTATCTTTAGTTAATTAGTTTCTCTTACTCAGTTCTGGAGAGTGAATCCTGGACTTTGTGTATGTTAGGAAAGCCCTTGCCCACTGCACTACTAGACCTCCAGCCCTTAACATTTTATTAAATTGTACTTTCGATGTTTAAAAATGATTCCATTTGACGAATATCACATAGGGCTGGTGAGATGGCTCAGGGGTTATGAACACTGGCTGCTCTTGTAGAGGACCTGGGTTCAAGTTTCCTGCACCCACATGGTGGCTCACAACTTTCTATCTAGAAGAGGGGATCTGGTACCCTCTGCTACCCTCCAAGGGTATCAGGCATGCACACAGTGCACATACGTACACAGGGGTGAAACATTCATACGCATAAAATAAATTTTACAAAAGCTTTAAAAAAACTACCTCCTCACTGAATGTTGGGCTTTTGTGAAAATTCCATTTTTATTTGTTTTTATTTTATGTCTGTGAGTGTTTTGCCTGCATGTCTGTGCCCGACGTGCATGCAGCACCCACAAAGGAAAGTAGAGGGCACTGGATCCCCAGAAACTGGAGTTACAGACAGTTGGGAGCCACCAGGTGGATGATGGGAACCAAACCTGGGTCCTCTGCAAGGACAGCAAACGCTCTCAACTGCAGAGCCCCACGTTTCTTCCTGATACATGGTTCAAGTTGCATTCCAGAAAAGCTGGACCAGTTCATTCTCCTGTCTTACTGAGTGTAAGGCCTTCCCATATCCTTGGCAGAAGGAAATATTTTCTTAAACTTATTTGGCATGTGTAGAGTTACATGGTGTTCTCACTGTCTTAATTTGAAAAATCTTTCCCCTTTTTAAAAATTGTGTTATCATATATTACTCCACAGGTTAATAGTCTGAGTCACCTTACCTGAAAATTGTCTGCACAGTCTTACATCAGTAGTACTTTTTCCCTACTGGATTCCAAGTATTAGTTTCTTTTTATGGTATAGGAACTAGCCTGTTCTTTTGTATTGCTATTACAAGCATCTTGCCCTTAGGATTATTTTGTTGCTTCTGTTGATGTTTCTCATGTACCCTAGGCTGGCCTCAAGCTCACTCTGTAGACCGGGATGGCCTGGAACACTGGCTGATCTCACTGCCTCTGCTTCCTGAGTGCTGGATTTATGCAACGCTGGGGATCTGTCTCAGGGCGTTGTTCATCTACCACTCTTCAAACTGAGTTTACATTTCCAACTCTTCTATACTAATTCTTGACTTGCAGAGCTTGAAATTTACTAGTAATAAAAAAATTGTCACTTTCTCAATAGAAAGTCTCTGCCTATAGGGTAACTAAAATAATCTATTTTCCCCATAGGTAATAACATTTCATTTTTAAATTTAATTTCAGTCTTGTTATGTAGTGCCTATTTACCCAAATAAGTAAGTTTTTAGGTACCCTATGTGCCCTAAGATTTTTAGGACTCTATTGTGTACTATTGATTTACTTATCTAATACTGTAATAAGAGAATATTTTTGAAATTATTGTGACTTTATAATTATTTTATTATCTTGTGACAGTCTTTTCTTTTCCCCTCCCCCTGCAATAGCGTCAAGGTTGAAAACTCTTAAAGTTCCTTTTTTATTCCTCTAGGAACTGCATTGTTTTGTCAGGTTAAAAAATTTGAATGGGGATTTGGGGATCTCTATTTAGGACATGGGATATCTCTGTGATGGCTACATTTTATTGATTTGATGTAGTCCAGAATCATTGTCTGAGATGAGGTTTTAGTGAGGGCTTGTCTAGGTCAGGTTGGCAGGTGGAGGAGTATCTTGTTTATATAAACAGAGGTGGGAAGCCCCGCCCACTATGGATGACACCATTCCCGGGCCAAGGGATCCTGGCACGCAGAGCATACCCTCTGCTCTTGACTGCAGTTGCAATGTGACCAGTTCACTCAAGCTCCTGCCTCAGTGACTTCCCCACGAGGATGGACTGTACCCTGGAACTGTGAGCAAAACAAAACTTTTCTTCCCTAAGTTGCTTTTGTCGAGGTATTTTATCATAGCGATGGGAAAAGAAGCTAAGATGGCTTCCATAGTCACCTGTTAAAACTTTACACCTTATGGGAATGCTCATTAATTTCCCACAATTCAGCTGTATATTTTATATCTTGTGGCTACTGTTACAATGATTGTTTATTTTGCTAGTAGACTTATTGGGTTGGTAACTGCTGGTATATAGGAATGCTGTTATTTTTGTCTACTTTTCTATAGAACTTTCCTGAAACAATTTATGCTGTGAGGTTTCCCGCTGAATGCTTGAGCTTTCTATGGCCACCATCCTTTACAACAGTGACAGTTTTGATCCTTTCCCAAATATTTATATTTATTTTCTCTTTTGTACATATTGCATTGTTAAGCAGTGTTAACATTTCTTTCTTGTCTGTAGTTTTAATAGGAACTTTACTAAAATTTTAGTATTAAGTAAAATATTTGTTATTATTTAGGATTTAACAAAATTTTCATTATTTTGAAGGAATTTCTTTCTAGTTCTAGTGTTGTTTGTTTGTTTGAGACAAAGTTTCTCTATGTATCTTTAGCTGTCCTGGATTTTGTTCTATAGACCAGGCTGTCCTCAAACTCAGAGATCCTCCTGCCTCTGCCTCCTGAGTGCTGGGATTAAAGGTGTGCGACCACTGCCCAGAATCATAGTATTCTCTGAATCTCTCTGAAAATGAGAAATATTGCTAGGCATGGTGACTCACACCTTTAATCCTAGCACTTAGGAGGTTGAGGCAGGCTCATCTCTGTGAGTTTGAGGCCAGCCTGGTCTATGGAGAAGTTCTGGGTCAGCCGTGGTTACACAGGGAGACTTTGTCTCAAAACAAGACAAGATAAAATAAATGAACAAACAAACAAAAGAAATGCTGGGTTGAAGAGAGGACTTGTTGTTCTTGGAAAGGACCCCAGTTCAGTTCCCAGCACCTACATTGGGAAGCCCACAATCACTGGAACTCCAGCCCTAGCGGATCCAATGCCCTCTTCTGACCTGTGTGGGCACCTGTACTCACATATATATATACATATATATATGTATATGTATATGTATATGTGTGTATATATGTATATGTGTATATATATGTATATGTATATACACATAATTACAATTAAAATTAATCTTTAAAAAATGTTGAATGTAATTGAGTACTTTGGTCATCTATTTATATTATCATGTCACTTTTCTCTAAACCAATGACAGCAGGTTTCTGTTCTCATTCCTATGATATGTCCTAAGGGTTGAATGATCCTTTCGACATATTTTACTGACCTTCCTATATGTTGGCTTGAATATTTATATCATATTCAAATTTGAGTCACATTCTTCTATAGTTTTCTATTTTTAGGTATAATTTTTTTCAGTTACTTCAGTTTTTTGTGTACGTGGGATATATGTGTGTGTGGGAGGTATAGTACACATGTTTGTAGTGTGCATGCGTGTGTGTACTCATGCCTGTGGAGTCCCAAGGTTGATACTCATATTTTGTATCACTCTCTATCTTATCTTATTGGGACAGAGTCTGTCACTGAGTCCATGGCTTACGGGTTGGCTGGCTGGGGTGGGCAGAGAGTTCCAGGGACCCACTTTTCTCTGATGTCCCAGCATCAGAGCTACAGACATGCATGCCAATGCCAGGCTCTTATACAGGCGTCAGGGATCCAAACTCAGGTCCTGATGCCGTGTAGCAGGCACTTTCCTGACCGACTCCTGCCCCCAGACCCTCATCATGACATTTCCGTGTATGTGTGTAATGTACTTCGATTACATTCACCCACAACCCCCTCCTGCCCTCTCCCAGTCCACTGACGTTCGTTTGACTAGTTTCCGTCCACTTTTGTGCCTTTTGTTTTATTGGACATCGAGTCTCATTAGGACTCCTTACCAGAGCGCAAGTGAGGAGGTACAGGAACACAGACAACTTCATTGACTATACCGCAGAAGAAAATGTCTTGCCTCACGCTGGAAACCTTTAACTGTATATAGATCCTCAGGGCCTCATGAGCTCCTCCCTGCTAAGTTCATCTGTTTTGAGGTCACTTTGTAGATGACTCTTTGAAAGCATTTTCTATTTCATTAATGGTTGGATTTCCTTGAATTATTTTTTTTGTTCAGCTTTATTAGAATCAAAATTACATATTGTTTTATAATTAAATAATGCCAATTGCCATATACATTAAGACTTTATATTACATTCACTACATATTTTTTACACTTTAATATTTCTGATATCAACTTTTCTCTTTTAAAATGAGATTTTCAAACACTTGCCTTGTCGAAAAAAATGATCCTAGATTTTACTGTGTTTAAAGTTATTTACTTTGTCTTTTAACATTATTATTTTTCATTTGATTTCTTTTTTTTAAAGATTTATTTATTATATATACAGTATTCTATCTGCACACTAGAAGATCTCATTAGGTGGTTAGGTGGTTGTGAGCCACCATGTGGCTGCTGGGAATTGAACTCAGGACCTCTGGAAGAGCAGTCAGTGCTCTTAACCCAGTCAGTGTTCTTAACCTCTGAGCCATCTCTCCAGCCTCATTTGATTTCTTATGCAAGAACAGTATTCAGCTTCTGTACATAATATTATATATAAAACACATGTTGTTGTGGAATAATCTTTTTGTACACTGTGAAGATTTGTCATTCAGATTGGTTTAATAAAAAGCTGAATGTCCAATAGCTAGGCAGGATTTTTGGGGCAAAGAGGACGCTGGGAAGTAGCAGAAAGGTAGAGTCACAGGGAGATGCCATGAGATGCAGAGGAAGCAGGACATGCAGGAGGAGAGGTAACAAACCATAAGCCATGCAACAGCACATAAATGAACATAGAAATGGGTTAATTTAAGTTGAAAGAGCTAGTTAGAAACAAGCCTAAGCTATCAGCCAAGCTTTTATAATTAATAATAAGTCTCTATGTGGTTATTTGGGAGATGGCTGGCGGGACAGAAAATCTGTCTACAACAGAGAGACAGAGACAGAGTTTTGTATGTGGGTGCCCATGGTATGTTGCTTTCTGTGTGTGTGTGTGTGTGTGTGTGTGTGTGTGTGTGTGTGTGTGTGTGTGTGTGTGAGAGAGAGAGAGAGAGAGAGAGAGAGAGAGAGAGAGAGAGAGGGCTTTGTGTGTGGGTGCCCACGGCATGTTGCTTTCTGAAGTTGGTTTTTTTCACCACATGGGTCCTGAGGATTGGCTGGCAGGAAGTGCCTTTACCTACTTAGCCATCTCACCAGCATCTATTACTAGTTTTTATTACAGTGTGGTTTATTTTATTTTATTTTTTTAACCCCTCTATAAGGTTATGGTAAGAATTTGCAAAGAAATGTCTACCTTTGACCTTTATAGAAGATGTTGCTTAAGGCATTAAAAACAAAAACACAAAAGAGAGCTTGATACTTGAAGGGCTCCAAAGAGACTATTATCAAGGAAGAGTAGAGATGCTCAGGAAGACTGCTTCTATCTCTTTTGAGATGACATATTTGCTGTCAGATTGAGGGCATTACTCATGAAGTACCCCAGTGGATGCCCTGAAACCAGGAGCTGGGTCCTTAAGGGGGAATGACCCCAAAATGAGGGGGCCTAACTCTCATAGCAGCGCTGACTGGAACTAACGTAAGTCTAGCTAGACAGCAGGGGGAGGTCTATTTATTTTATATTTCTGTTCATGTGTATGTGTGTGCCCGCATGAGCTTACGTGCACCACATACCTGCAGATGCCTGTGGAGGCCAAAGGGGGTCAGATGCCCCTGGACCTGGAGTTAGAGGCAGTTGAGAGCTGCCTGATGTGGGCAGGAGAATGGAAACTGGGTTGTGTGTAAAAACAGCTCTTAACTGCTGAGCTATCTCTCCAGTCCCAGTCTGTTTGAGGCAGGGTCTCGCTCTGTAACCCTGGTCCATCTTGAACTTACTCTGTAGCTCAGGCTAGTCTTGAACTCATAATCCTCCTGCCTCAGCCCGTGAAACTATAGCTTTCCTGTTCCATGCCCCTTATTCATTTGCTGATGGCATTCTAGGGTTGTCGTTACAAGTCTGGCACCATGTTCCATGTTCTGGTGCCATACCAAAGCAGATAGCCAACCTGTCCTTCCTGTGGAGTTTCCAGGGAGGTCGTCAAGGCCGTGGGTGCACTAAGGGAAGTGTGTCCTGGGTACTGGGTAGGATTTGGGGTGTGTAGGCTTGGCTCCAGATAAAGAAGCATTCTCTAACATCTGGACTTGCTCCTCAGCAGAAAAGTCTTTCTTTTTGACGCTGCCACTTGGGTAGGTTCAAGCTGAGGCTGTCAAGGTACCATGGATGAAGTCTCAGAACAAAGTAGAAAAGGGGCTATTCTAGACAATCTCCCAGGGTCCCTGTTAGGTTGAGATGCACTGATTTTATATCAAGTCAGTGTCTTCAAGGGGTAAAACAAAATCCTGCTTCTTATGTTCACCTCCAAGACCAGCAAACTTACCGTGCAGCACGGCTGCATCCAGGGCTCTCCATCTACTTGCATCGGCAGAAGCTTGTTAGTCCTGGAACCGCCAGAGCAAAGAAGGAACAGTGAGACCCTCAGCGTTGGAGAATGATCACCACTCCCACCGAAGAGAGACAAGTCAAGACCTCACTTGCTCACTTAGGAGAGGCTCATTGAGACCAGGGGAACGTTCTGAAAACATAATCTTCAGCCCATCTCAGGGACTGGACTTGGCAGGTCTGGAGGCAGGCCTGCAGATCTGTGCTTTAATAGTTACTATAGGAATTTCTCAGTCTTCAGACTCCACTTTGAGAAACTGTCATGGGCACACTGAAGGCCACAGCCACCTGGACAACTGGCCAGCAAACACGATAGCCCCACTGCTGAGCAGTTCCACCTCAGTCCAGCAACCAGCCAGAGGGGAAGGTGGTTCCTGCCAAGCTCTGCTCTGGAACAGGAAGAGGCCTGCACTCCTGACTAAGTGAGTGCTTGCAACATATCCAGGAGGTAATGTCTCTGAGCTACAGAGGTTACCATGTGCACTCGACTCCAAGAGGCAGGACACCTTGGTTTCACAGGCACCGTGGCTGTGCTGGGAAAGGGACAGCTGGGAATAGTGACCCCAAATGTAGGAGGAAAAGTGAAGAGGAAGTGTTGCCCTCTTGCTTGGGAAAGACTTTTTTTTTTTTTTTTTTTTTTTTTTTTTTTGCATATGGGCTCTGTAGACTCTACTTGTCCTTCAATTCCTTGGGAGGAGGGTAGTCCTCTGGCCAGGGGCATGTGAACAGTCACCACCCACTGGACAGGAACCCCTTACCTGAGCTTGGTAGCTTCCCTACTTTTGAAATTACAAAATGCGAGGGGAAAGCACTATATTTTGATACAATAGTTCTCTGCTGGACTCATTATATTTCACAATAAAAGTGATAAATCTAGTAATAAAAACAACCTACCAGCAGAAAGGGGGCCTTTGCATACTCAGGGATAGAGAAGTATCTGAGAAGTGCCTAACGGGATGGAGCTTTTAGCCAGCTCCGTGTTTCCATCTGGAAATAGACCTGTTGGCTTCTGGAAAAAGTCCCCCTCATACTGAACTTCTTAGATTCCTTGGCAGTCAGGACACTGTGTTCTTTGCAATCTACAAAAGCTATGGCTGCAATACTCTATGGGCAAACTGGCCCCATAAGCTTTAGAGCTCTGGACAAGGGCTGCAGAGGTTGGTCTGGAAACAAGGGTCCGTCCTATCGCAGCGATGGCTCCGAAAGAGAAGGAGTACGGCGTTGGGAATGGAGATCCAGATGATACAGAGATGGGTACTGACAAGGGGATAGTGGAGCAGACCCTCAGGGGACCACCAAAGGGCTCTGACTGAGGGATGGTGGAAGGGCCAAGAACAGACTCCTCAACTGTGCTCTCGCTGACATTTGCCCAAGGGTTTCTGGGAGAAAGCGTTCTTCAGTTAAACGCCTCTGGGAACCCTTTACCCCTAGCCCTTCTAAGAGCCCCAAGGCAAACCCAACAGATAGGATCTGTAACAAGAGAGAAAAAGGTAAGGAATGAAGACAACTCAAACAGGCAGGTTGGGTAAGAAGCTGAGGGGGAAAAAATGTAACCAGAGGGAGCTGAAACTGGAGAAACGCCTATCAGACCCCACAGCATCCAGACTTGCAGTGACTGGCTGTGTCATCCATGTCCCAAAAAACTGCTACTCTCTTGGTGAGTACAAGAAGTTTGTTGATGTTAATAGTTTAGCATATGAAGGCATCCTGTCCACACACAGAAGAGCAGCTGTGACCCCTGGCATTATTCTAATGTTTTACAATAATAAAGAGAAAAAGACAAAGAATTGGACCTCTGGTGCCCTGGACTTTACATATGTACTGTTTATGTCACCAGGTAATTTTAAGAGGATAGGTTATGATGGACTCTCTAGTCGATGACAGCATTATTCCTGGCCCAGCACGATTCTTCCACCTGAGGTTTGGGAGTCATAGCAGGAGAGGGGGCAGAATGATTGTAAGAGCCAGAGTGAGGGACGGGGAGTTTGCTGTGGAGACTGTGTCTCTTGGAAATGACAGAGAAGCTGGAAATGACAATGACCTGTGAAACCTCACCAACATGGCTGCCTAAAGAAGACCAGAACAAGGATGACGCCAACAGACATGCTATCGTGGATGGGGGTGGGGAGAGGTAGGGGAAAGTCATGGGGCATCAAGTCTGCACCCAGAACTACCACCGGCAGCCAAGGAATGCTGAGAGCAGGAGAGATTCTTTCCCCTAGGGAAGGGCACACCGATTGGTTCTCCAATACCAAACGGTCATCCCTGAAATCGTATGCGTACAAATGACCACACCGCCTGAGCAGATATTTGGGAAAAATACATATGTAACAGTTAAAGAATATAGTCAAAGTACTCTTTATCAATACTGCCGAGCTTCTTCCGCCAATTTTCTGTAGCCTGAAGTCCGAAGGTAGCCCCCTAGTTATTTTATTATCTGCTTGAATGTTCAAGAGGGTAGGGGGACCCAGGAGATGCTGCATAACAAGGGAACTTACCTAATGGTGACAGAGGAGCACTGAGCTAGCCTCCTCCCTGCACTCTTCAGGCCAGTGTAGATCTGTCCCATTTCCATGGCTCCCTCGAGACCCACCACTTCAAGGAGCTGGTCGCTGAGGTCTGCGGAGGGAACAGCAAAGACCATGCACACTCTTCTCTCTCACTCAGGTTAGTCTGTCCAGAAGTTTCTGGTCCCTTGATGGTCAACCCAGGTCTGTTACCTCCCACTCAAGTGTGTTTTTATATACTGAGTCAGACATATTTCTCAAAAAAAGAAATAGATGTACCTTTTTGTGAGCAGAAGTCAAGTTATAGTTTTTTTTAAAGCTTTGATTTAGAAGATTAATATGTATCCAGTGAATGGGCTGACATCAAGAAGCCTCTTCAAATATAGAATATCAAAAATGACAAACCAGCTGTTTCTGAAATTCACCAACCTAGCTGCTAGAGACCTAAAGGATTGGGACTAGGATAAGAAGAAATGTTGAAGAGTCTAAAATCTATTCTTAATGTCAGAGCAACATGTTGGCTCTGCTAATGATGACTGATGGTTAGTTAATTAGCCTCAAATTTGGCCTGTCCTTAGCTGCTGCTGAACCATCATCCTCCATGGACATCCTCAGGAAGATCAAGGGCCTTTTTCAGCACACCCCATGCCTAAGTCAAGCAAAGGAGAAGAATATTTCACCCACGTCAGACCATTGTGGCTCACAGTGGAAAAGGAGTAGACAAACATGAATCCCAGGCTCCATATCACAGCACCAATGGGCCACAATGGTGGTGATGGCTTCTGATTCTAGCCTGGGAGGAGTGATCCATTTTGCTTGGGTATTTGCCTCCACTTTCCACTGTGAGAGCGATAGCAGGGGTAATGTTGGGGGCTGGGTCCCATACTCACTCTAAAATGCAACTGTTTGTGCAGTTAGAGCCGAAGCGAAAATTAAGACACAGAGTTTAACAGTCTATTCCCTTTGTTAGCAGCACAAGAGTTCGTTTTCTCAGACTGAGGCAAGTTACTACTATTCCATTAACAGCCACAAGCGAGAAAACTGTATCAAGGCTTTTCGTTTGTTCATCAACATGCCTTCTGTCCTCTAAAGACATGCTGTTTAAGATTAGCGAAGAAATAGTTATTCTTTTGTTTAGAAGATGGTTTATTTTAAAAACACTTCATTGATGGATGTATATCTAATGGAGGCAGTTAACCAAAGCACTGGACTGACCGTATCATGTCAACACTGAAGTCCAAATGGATGATCATTGAGTGACGTTAGCTGCCAAGAGATACACGAGCCTAATCCACCTGTGAGAAGCACAGAGCTTCCCCTCTGCACCCATTCACACTCCACTCTCCATAAGTTCCCCTTTCTTAACATCCCTGAAAAGATACTGTCTCCTTAAGCTCTCCATCTCATTTGGACTTGGGACAAGAAGCCATAAAAGGGTAAGGCTTATTTAGGAGAACGCTCCAGGCTCTCTGAAGGAGTTTAGAGCTAATCAACAATGAATGTCTAAATCTCCAGTCACTTAATTAGCTCCCTTACCATTGAGGGTTGAATAATCATTGCAGAGTCTTAGCTTATTGTGCTGGCTTAATAGAGCCCATGCAAACAGCATAGGCTCTGGAGGTAGGGGAGGCAGGGAGCGAGGAAGCAAGAGAAGAGGTTGCAGAAGATGAGGAGGGAGGAGAGAGAGAAATGTAATAGAGTACTTCTAGGGGTGAGGAGGGCAGGGGAGCTGTGTTGTGACAGGAGAGAAGAGAAGAACACAAAGGCATACGTTTTTAGAAGTTCCTCTGCATAGTGGCGGAAACGGACACCTTAGAAAATGCTGCTCTTGTACCAGGCTTTGATATCTGACAGAGCTCAATGGTTCAGTGTTTTCCCTCCTTGAAACATGCCCTGGTAACAAAATGTTCTAAGAAGCAGGGAACTTAATAGACTCAAGTGTTTCAGCTTTACAATGTCTCCGTCTTTTAACAAATTTTCCCGTTGAATGGCTTTAAAGTTGTTATCACTTCCCACACATTACCTTGCAGCTATCACTTCCCACACATTACCTTGCTTCCTGGCTCCAGAAGAGCTGTAATGAAGGCTGATCTCATCAGCAGGAGTGGGCAGGTGGGGGAGGGGCTGGCACAGATGCGGGACTGAGGCGACATATACAGGGGAAGGGGCTAGGGGTTTAGCATCCCTTTTTCATGTCACTTTTGACTATGTACTCTCTTCTCAGGCATAACAAAGGTGACTCCTGTCTGTCACCCTAGCCCTAACTCTAACCCTGACCCTGAGTGCAAGACTTAGCTGCTCTTTGCCCTCTCTGCTATTGCCTAATTATCTTTCAACTTTCTAGAATGCCTACTGAGGAAGTCTTAAAGAAATCTATTTTACATTCCTTCCTAAAGTAACTAAGCATCAAGACCCTTCTTTTGTGTGATAGCTATAAATAGCCCATAGTTTCAGTTTTCTTTGTGTCATGCTTAAAAAGAGTCCTGTCGTCACCTAACCCTCTTTCCTTCCTCTACCACAGAGATACTTATGTATACAGTAAGTTTGGTACTAAAATGAAGGAGAGTAGAGTGTAAATCAATGTCTAGGAACAAACAACAGTGAATGTTTAGATTCTGTGTTCAGAACACAGAATCCAGGATTGGGACATCTGGTACACCAGGTGTCTGTTCTACCTTGGGTACTCAGAGTGAGTTTGGCAATCATGTCATGATTGCATTGCCTTTATACTCTTCCACTCATTCATGTTTAAGGTAGAATGTCTATGCACCTTAGTTAAGCAGAATTCATTCACTCAGTCACAGAATTGCAACTGAGTTAGCAACAACGTTCTAGGCACTGTGCTCGGAAATGGCAGTATAAAGCACTCTGTTGCTGAAGGAATCTTATCTAAGAAAGTGAAACAGAATTTGGTGAAGAAGATGCTCAAATTGAACTGTGAGGTCAGGGATGTCTAAGTAGCTGGTGCTGACTGGGAAAGGTGCAGAAGGTGGGCGTGTAGAACATACAAGGATTGCTGAATATCAAGCGGTGGTTTTGGGTTGGGAGGGAAGAACATAGGAGCACATTCCAGGGACAGAGACGGGCATATACTATATGGGGTTGACAGGCACAGGACAGAGGGGAAAGTTAATTCAGCAATAAACCCACTTGGAAATTTCATGGAACTGTAGTATATAGTATTTCCCCCTATATTTATTATTATTTATTGTTTATTTTTATTATTCAGAAAGTTGTCCAAAACCAGAGGAGGAGATGTTGGGGCCCGGCACAAGTTTGTGTAGCCTGTGGGCCAGGCCTTCCAGCCCTGCTCTTACTGTTCCTTGGTGACAAGGTTTTGTGCATGCAGGTGTGCATGCTGAATTCCCACCTAACATTTGCATTCTAGGAGAGAAGGAAGACGTGGTGTGGGAAAATGGAAAGGGGAGGATGTGAAGCAGGGGTAAGGCAGCAAGGACAACCACCTCAGTTCCAATCTATTCAGCCGCCAGCATTCGGGTTTATAAATGCACATCTGACCATGTCACCCCCAGACCCACAGTCCTTAGTGACACCAAGCAAAACACCAAGGGCTTGGCAAAAGAAGACACAGATAACACACCCAAGATGTTACAAGGAGAAAAAGTTTTGAAAATAATTGTCCAGTTGTAATAAGTCTGAGGGTTTTACGTTGCTTCTTCTGTTACTTTCTTGGGATTGTGTGAGAAATTATGGACAGAACCCAGATTCACGAAAGCACATGCATTGTACCATCATTTGTAAAAGTAACTCCACTGCCATATTTCTTCCTACATGGGAACAGTTAAACAAACAATATGGTATCCACATGATGGAAAGTTTTGCGGCCATTAAAATATTTACAAGCCAGGGGTGGGAGCTCATGTTCTTAAGCTCAGCACCCAGGAGCATGGGGGAGGAAGTCTGTGGTAAGTTCAAGGACAGCCTGGACTATAAAGTGAGTCCCCAGCCAGCTTGGTCTACTATGTGAGACCTTGTTTTAAAATCGCAACACACATATTTAATAACTGCATATGTATTTATATGATGTTTAATTATTATGTCAAGATATAAGCTTACTTATGTAGCATATACTCAACTAGGTAAGAAGATACACATAAAAAAAGGACAAATCTCAGCAAAATCTTAACAATGGTAATACAAATTAATGCTAATTTCTATTTCTTCTTTATGCTTTTCTAGGTGTTTCTTTAAATAGATATTTGTGTTATAACCAAAAAGTAATCTTTTTTAAAAAAAAATGTTAGCTTCTACTCATGGTAACAAAGACCAAGCATTAGTTCCAGAAAGTTCTCTGGACTGCTCTTCCTTTAGTTTGGCTTAGATGGTCCTCAAGGTCTTCCATGTAGACACAGTCTTCGAGAGGAGGGGTGGGGTCATGTCCACGGTTGGCAGACTATAACTGCGGTTACTGTACCACGAAGTCTGGGTTGAATGGGGAAAGAGATGAAGGAACGGCAGAAAAATAAGAGACCTGGGAAGTTCTAGCAAAGGTATTCTGAGACAAGGGGGTGAAATGTGGCTGAGGTGCTGTGAATGAATGGTAATGGTCAGTGGCAGATTACCTGTGGCCTCAGTAATGGGCAGCAGAAGTGGATAACGATGATACAAATTAAAGGGGAATGTGGCTATGTCTGTGGTTCCCAAACTTGGCTGTATGTTAGCCTAACCTGAGGAGCTTTTAAAAGCAATGCTGCCCAGGCTGTACCCTCTATCAGTTAAATTAAAATGTATGGGCATGCAGGCATCACATTTATTCTGAAACAGTCCTCAGTGATTCCAAAGTGCATCGCAGTGTGTATTCGGTGTGCTAAGTTTCTGTTGCCACTGGCCAGTGGTTCCCCGAGCATGGTCTTAAACCATCAGTCTTTTCATTACTTGGGAACTTGTTAGAAATGCACATCCTTGGGCCCCACTTCAGCTCTGTGGAATCAGATATTCTGGAGGTTGTGTCTAGCAGACTGTGTTCTAACAAGCCCTCTGGAAGATTCCAAGACACATCCAAGTTTGAGAAGTTGAGCCTGAGGTAATAAAAGTGCCCACAGGAGTTCAGATGAAGAATAGAAGCAAGTTACTTCCCGACTGCTTTGATCTAGAACTTTCTCAGGCGAAAATTAGGGAGGAGAATATTCACCCAGAAGTGTGTAAAAGCACCTGGCTGAGAGGGGGTGCTTAAAATAGACTGTTTCTCTTTCCGCTTTCTCCCTATCACTCCTAAGCACTTACCTGTACGGCTTCTTAGAGCTGTCCTCAAACCACAACATTAGACCTCAGAATAACATCAAATTGTGATCCCTACAGCCTCTTACCTCCATGCAGAGGTCAAAAACCAAGGTGTGCTTTGGATAAAGGGCATCCCACCCTGTCTTTACGCTCTACCCGACTACTCTCCTTCCGACTTCTTATCTCCACCCCATTTTGCTTTTATTTATTTAGTCCTAACAACTGTCAGAAGGAGGGACCAGACCTCAACAATGACAGGCAAAAGCTGGCAGAACCCTGGTATCTAAGGGGACATGACTTCAGACCTCCCAGTAGCTCTGGAAGCCAGAGGAATCATGCCCAAGTCAAAAATCAAAGTGCCAGAAAGGTTGGTGTGGTGGTTTGAAAGAAAATGTCCCCCAAGGGGGTGGCACTATTAGGAGGCGTGGCCTTGTTGGAGGAAGTATGTCCCTGTGGGGGCGGGCTTTGAGATCTCTTTTGCTCAAGCTTTCCTTAGTGTGACAGTTAGTTAACTTCCTGTTGCTTGCAAGATGCAGCACTCTCAGCTCCATCACCACATCTGCCTGCATACCACCATGCTCCCCATCATGATGATAATGGACTGAAACTCTGAGACTGTAAGTGAGCCATCTCAATTAAATGTGTTCTTTATAAGAGTTGCCATGGTCATGGTGTCTCTTCACAGCAATAAGAACCCAAACTAAGACAGATAGCTTCCCCCGAAGCCTTTCCTTGGCTTACAGACCACTGCTGTCTTGACCACACAGACACCCTTCTGTGCACACACATCCCTATTGCCTCTGTGGCTCCAAAATTTATATTGTATGAGGACAGCAATAAGATTAGATCATGGCTCATCTTAGCAGCTTTGTATTTACTTAATCACATCCTTAAAGGCTCCATTTCTAGAATGCAAACCTGTATGTTATTGAGGTTCCTCAAAAAATAAAAACTGGAACTACCATATGACCCAACTATAGTACTTGTAGGTAGCTACACCTAAAGGATGCTAAGCCAGCATGCCATAGGGATACAGGCACACCCATGGTCTTAGTAGCTCAAAGGACGCCATTGGCAGGGAAATGGATGAAACTGGAGATCATTTTGTTTAGGCAAATAGGCCAGGTTTAGGAAGACAAATAGCACGTACTTCTTGTACACACGGACTCCAGATTTAAATTTTTGTGTGTATCTGGGTGTTCTGGTCATGAAAGGAGAAAGGGATGGAGAGATCTTCAGGAAGAGAAGAGGGGAGGAGAAGGCAGTGATGATTATATATGACATGGATGCAGAAAGGGGGTCTATTTAGGACCAGCAAGGGGGGGACAAGGTGATAGAGGGGGGCAGGGCAAGGTGGTAGAGGAGGAAGGAAATAAAATCTATTAATTTATATACTAACATTACCAAAAAGAGCCTGTATCCAATGTAATGACATTCTTATGTACCACAGTTTAGGGCTTTTAACTTAGGAACTTAGGTTGGTGATCAATTCTGCCTGAAAGAGGGGTAATAATAGAACCTGCCTTGATGTGTTGGAGAATGTGAAGGCATTCTGTAAACAGCAATTCCCCTCGTCACTGTGCTCCAAAGAAGCCAATGTGTGCCGTAGGTACACAGGCCCTCCTTCCCGCTGCAAAAGGAAAGACATGGTCTAGACGTGGCCTCTGCCTGGCAGAGGGACAAGGGCAGTCCCACTGTCTAGACAGGTGAGTGGAAACTGGCAGGCCTTCCTACACACTCAACCACCAAGGCTGAGACAGGTGTGGCCTGGAGCTCCTCTCTTGCCTCTATGTTTCCAGGGAGATGGTCTGTGCGTCCTTGGTAGCTCACCGCTAACGCCCAACAAAGTCAGGCATTGGTCGGCTCACCTGAGCCCCAACTGGAGTCAGTACAGATGCAGCATAGATCCTGACGAAGGCATTTCAAAGCACGTATACAAGCACTACAGCCTGAAAGGTAGGGCTCCGCCTGGAGAAAGGGCCAGAGACCTGTCCTGGTCTTCTCCAAGGGACACTGCTGTGTACAGAAAGTCCTCACAGTCCTTCTGTCTTGTTCTCAGCCTTAGGGGATGATGCAGAACACGAGCTCCACAGACTTGGGTCTGAACCCTGTGACTCAATCACTCACTTCTCCTTGGGGACTTGGTGTGCACCCTCTGGAAGGTAGGCATGACATCCTCCTGGCAGGGCAGTGAGTGCTCTGGACAAATCCCATCTCATTCGAGCAGCAGAAGGAAGCCCCCAGGAAGTAGTCACTGTCACTACAATTTTGTGTTTCCTTAGAAAGGATGTGCTTAGATCTTGACAGGAGATGCATTTCCATGTTTGTTTTCTTTATGCTAAAAAGGGCCTAAAATGGGCCCTCAGGTATCCTAATCATAACTGCGATGCCACACCCCCCACTTTCTTGTGTATGCATGAGAGAGAGAGACAGACAGAGAGAGAGAGAGAGAGAGAGAGAGAGGAGAGTGAGGGGAGAGAGGAGAGGAGAGGAAAGAGAGAGAGAAAGACACACATACACACACACACACACACACACACACACACACACACAGAGCGGAGGTGGGGGTGAGGTGGGAGGGTGGGGGTGGGGTGGGATCTACTTTGCCTTCTCTTGTTCCCTGTGCTGTAGGAGCATAAAGGCATGGACTTGACCTTCATCCCTGCAGGGTACCTCTTTTGTGCCATGAGCTTGTCACATTGGTCCTTAGGCTTCTCACACTCATCAAGCCTCATCAAGGCACAAAGGTAGCCAGAGGGCATAAGTCAGTTTTGTCCTGCACTGAGGCAGGAAAGGGGTAGGTAGGAGAGACCAGGTTCTGAGAAGAAAGAAAGGGCAAGTTGTGGGGGAGGTGCTGGTCTGACAGGTGGGAGGTGAAATGCTGCTTTGACTGGGCTCTGTCTAGTAGCGCGACCTTAGGGAAATCATGTCCCCTCCCAGGGCCTCAGTCTCCCTCATTAGGGTGATGCACCGATCTGTAGGCATGTTTGAGCTCTCCTGCCAATATGAAGACCAGTTTCCTGACTGGTCAAAAGCAGATAGGCCTTCACCTGTCACCACCATGCAGAGGAGCATAGAACGTCCAGTGCAAGTGTTGGTGAGGCAAGAGAGAGCACAGAAATAGGAATGCGTATGGCTGCTTCTGGGTTCTGTAGGCCTGCCTGTGTGAGCAATAGGGTGAGAAAATGGCTCCCTTCATTCTGTGGCTGTATCTTCCGAGCTTAGCCAGAGCTTTGGCGAAGGTGCTGCATGGGGGAAGGAGGGCTTCTAAACCTCTGTGAAGAGGGGCGGGTGCTTTAGAAAGGGAGGAACCAGGTACCTGCAGTGGTGGGGAGAGCAGGGGAGGGGGAATTTCTCAGGAAGAAAGGAGGTCCTGGAAAAAAAATAAAGAGGTCTGACATCACCAGGCTGCTGAGGTGAGACTGTGCAAGAAGAAATGATCCTTCCATCTTGGATATCCCAGCTTCCTGCGCTGTGGTCTGGGTCACAGCTGAAGAAAATGGACCAAGGCAAGGACGTATAGGGAGTTAAAATGAGATGACGAATGGAAAATATTTTTAGCATATGGTGCTAAATATAACTAGATGCATAACAAATGTTGGGTGAGCTGACCTGAACATGGGAAGAAATATGAGTTGGCAGCGTGCTGGGAGAAACACGGGTCTCTGCTTACAGTATCCACACGACTCATCTATAATCAAAGGATGGCGGCAGCAGCTTGTGTCTACCCACCACTACTCTTGGTTCTGCCCATTATTTCTCTTCAGCCATTGTCTCCCAAATGAAGGCTTTACAGTTGCAAACCCGTATTCTGCATTAGCTCATGTCTTCTTTCTCTCATTCTCTGTCGCTTCAAATCCTTGCCAGCATCTAGGACTAGCACATATCTGTTCTATCTCGTTCGTTCATTCATTCATTTGGCCATTGAATATTAATTGATCACCTGCTTTGTGAATGGCATAGTGCTGAGTAGCTAAGAATCGGGTTCTGAAGGAGAGACCTCCTCCTCTTTCTTGTGCCTCACACTTTTGTGGTACCCACTGACTCTGTTACTCCATGGCACTTGCCTGTTGTGCTAGTATTGACATGGTTGCTAGGTACCTCTTGATCCATCCTGTAGCAAAACACCATGCTGGTGGAGTTGTGGATTGGGCCACACTGTCTTTCTACTGCAGCCTCTGCAGTACCTGGATCAGCTTAAGTACCTGAGGCCAGGTGTGAATCTAGCTTGATTATACATTGTCAATGTGATTTCACCCTAGTCTTTTAATCCCACAGGGTTTCAGCTTCCTCAGACATAAAATCAAATAATGAAATAAATATACGAGTCTTTTGTTTCCAAAGTAGGTATTCACTAAACGGCAGACCAACATGTTATTTGTTAGTTGACTAAGCCGTAACACTGAGGGCTGAGAGCTCACAACAGTAATCCTAGCATTTAAAGAGTCCTTTGCCAGCCTGGGCTACATGGTGAGACTGTCCAAAAAAATTGAGATCAAATACTGCTATGGATTAAATGTCTGTGTCTGCCCCACGCCTCTCCCTCCAATTCATATGTTGAAGCACCAGCTCTCAATTTGAGAGCAGGCTTTGGGGACATCATGAGGGTAAATTCTTAGAAAAAGAGGTATATAGAGAGGAGCTTTCCATGTGACATGATATAGCAAGAAGTGTTCATCTGCAAGCCGGGATGTGGGCCCCCACCAGGAACCAAATTGCCTGGCATCTTGTTGTTGGACGTCTCAGCCTCCATAAGTATGAGAAAGAAATTTCTGCTGTTTAATCCACTCAGCCTATGGTATTCTATTACAGCAGCCCCAACTGACTAAGACATACACAGTCCCTGCACAAAATAGAAACTAGCCAAGAAATCTGAACAACAGTGTCTGGGCATGCAGCCAGCATGGTGCTTTGCTGTGGGGGTGGATCTCAGGAAGTGCCCAGTATTGAGTGGCTTAAAAGCTGCTGCAAAGAACAGGGACAGGTTTGGAAACCAAAATGGTGCAAGCAATGGAACAGCAATGATTAAAATGAAACAAGGTGTTTAGTCCTGTCAAAGAACCTGGACTAGCTGCTCCACCTGCACTTGGTCAAGGGTGAAGTCCCCCCAGTCCCTCTTTTATTGTGAGAGGCAGATGGCTGGAGGCAGAAATCAAGCTAGAGTTCAGCTCCAGCTTGAACCCAACGAGAGCAGGTTTCCCTCTGCAGATGGTCAGATGATGAGCAGCCTCCCTGGAACATTTCCACCTCACCAGCCCCTCCCAGCTCTCAGGAGATAGGGGTGGGTGGGAGGAGCCCCAGCTGGAGTCCTCTCTGCTCCAAAGTCAGCCAAAGAAAGGGAGGCCAATCGCCTCCCTTCAATTTCCAGCAGGGCCAGCCCAAAGTGATGAGGCTGGAGCTAGCTAGGGTGGGTTATTTGGTGTGTAGCATCCCATGTTTGGAATGCTAGAACTCAGACTCTAGTTACAGACCCACCAATTGACAGGTTGGTTAACCTCCTCACACCTCATTTTTCTAGTATACAAAATTTCATCATGACATTCTTCGGGGGGGGGGGGGATCATCCAGGCCAAGCAACAGAGTCTTTCTCATACATCACTGGAGAGGCCGTGGGCAAGCAGATTCTGTTCCAGCGTGTCTGTGTGGGCCTTGAGTGTCTGCATTGCATTCAAGTGATGCCTATCCTCTTGGTTCATGGACCATTTAGGGTTCTAAAGCACAGACTAGCTAAACATGGTACGAGGGCCAAATACAGTCCATTTGTTTTTGTTGATAAAGTTTTATTGGAACACAGACCCACACACTTGTTTCATTACTCTCCAGGGCCGCTTTTATGCTAAGTGAACTGAATTGGGAAGTTACATTGGAGACTCCGGCACACAAAGCCTAGTTACATGTCTTATTATAGAAAAATATTTGCTGCCCCTAGGAGACTGAGGTTCTCTGTGGGCTAAAAGACCTATATTTCAATCCAGGTTTGACCAAGGGCAAACCACTTCCCCTTGCTATTTCTTTCTCCTTATCTAGAGAACAAGAGGATCACTAAAATTTAAAGAGATCTGTGATTGTAGAGTTTCAATACTACATAGAAAAGTCAGTTTCTACTGAACCACATTGTGTGGCCTAAAACAAACAACAAACAAGGCACCAGGCCTTACCTGCAGAATCCAGAGGGGCAACCCCTGGTGGTCACTGTGAGTTCCCACTGACCATGGTTTCTGCCTGACAGTCAGCTGGGAATAGACAGGGGCTTGGGGGAAGGTCAGAGGCAGGCTTCCCAAGCTGTAACACAAGCTGTCACTGGTGGAGAAGTCCTGGGACCTTGTGTGTGCCAACATCATTCACAGAGATTCCATTTTGCTGATAGATCAACTTAAAAACAACAGCCCCATAGCTTATCACTCCATTGTGTCCTGGCTCTGGGTGCATTTGGCCAGCTAGTACTCAGAAACCCATCTGAGGCCTCAGAGACTCTGCCAAGCACAGGGAGCATGACATCTGGAGCTCCCTCAGGAGCTCCCAGTCTAGTGAGGAGATGGCCTATAAAGGAGGAACCACAGGAGAGTTGGGTCAGGTAGCTTTGAGGGGAATCTTGGGTATCTGGCTTGGGCACCAGGTGAGACACTAACCAGGCAGGGGCCATGTGGTTGTGGGGAGGCAGTGGGCTTGAGGAGAGGAGAAAAAGCATGGGTAGAAGGAGAAGATAATGACTAGTTTGGCGTTTGTTGATGCCAGCGTGGGCTGCTAAGACTGAATGGCAGAGCTGTGATTTCCTGTGCAGAGCAGAGTCAAATTTTTCTGTAGGCCTGCAAACATTTAACAAGATGACACATGTTGCCATGGTAATTTTCCAGCGCCAAGAAGAGTCCCAGTGCACACACCTAGTACTCCACATGCCTCCTTCTCTGCCAACCCCCAGGAGAGATCATCTAAGCCAGCCAGGTATTGTCAACTTGACACAAACTAGAGTCACCTGGGAAGCGGGGACCTCAACTGAGGAACTGCCTCCGTCAGACTGGCCCATTGGCATGTTATCTGGGCATTTTCTTGATTAATGATGGATATGGAAGGGCCCAGCCCACTGTGGATGGTGTCATTCCTGGGCAGGTGGTCCTGGACAAGACATGGGGACAAGCCGGCAGCAGCTTTCCTCCATGGTTGTTTCAGTTTCTACCTCTAGGTTCCTGCCCGGGCTTCCCTTGATGAGAGCAATAACCTATAAGCCAGATAAGCCCTTTCCTTCCCCAAGTTGGTGTCTGGTCAGTGTTTTTATCACAGGAACAAAAAGTAAGCAGTATACCCCCGTGAAATGTACGATTTTTAGGCTGGTTAGGGAAAGCCTCGGCCATCTCTGAACCTATTGGGCCCTCCTCTGTTATGACTTTATTATATATAAGTGGGAAGAAAGCCACAAGAAATCATGAACTTAGATTTGTCGTTATTTCTGAGTCTCAACTGAGCTGTGGTTTCCCGCTTGGGAGTATCAACGTTTGAGATGGCTGGCTGGTATCTGTGCCCTGGCTTTGGAACTCAGGGCACTCGTCGTATGGTTGGTGAAAACCCACAAGGCACCATGCACACATGAGTGAGCCATCCATGCTTGCAAAATAGCAGGGTCAAATGAGCAGAAGAGCCCTGTGATCTTGCATGCCTGGGAGTTTGCTTCTATTTCCTAGAGAGAGCCTCTGAATCTGGGAGAGCAGGGGTGATTCGCATGGGCTGGGAGACTGCTTAGGTCAGCAGGTTCCAGTACCAGGCTAGGGAGGCCACGGGTGTGCCTGTGAATGTTACATTGGCTGGCTGGACTCACTCAGACCTGGGAGTCATGCAGCTCTTAGCTCTTATCACACTTCTATGTGTCTCACTGCAAGCTTATCTTATGGAGGCCATGCTGTGCTAGTCCCCTAGGGGCTGGGAAGTCATTATTCCCCATCATGCTCTAGTACCTTTGCATGGATGCTGAATGATCTGACAGAAAGCCTGTCTGTAATACTGTAAGAACTACTCAGAGTAAACTCTCTACCACAAGTGTCTGACCCTTGCTTTGTTTACTGGCAGAAATTATTACCTGCTGATAGTCTAGAGAGATTTTTGGCTTAGAACTTTGTCTAGAACACTCTATTTGTGGTTCAAGTGGGACTGATAGAGAAACCACATGTGAGATAGCCAGGGGGTGCAGTGGGGGTGACTTATCGGCAGTCCACCATTGGCTCCAGCCTGAAGACTGGATTGAGGGTAATGAGAAAGTGTGTAGGAAGTCTCTCATTGTATCTTGGGCTGGTGCCAAAGGGAATGGCAGAGCTCCAAGGACTCTGCTTTCCAGTTTCACTCACTTACCCCGATTTGTGCTTCACTTGGCTCCCTGACCCCTGTCCTGCCTCCTGCCTGTCTGGACAGCAGTCTGCTCAGGTGTCTTCCTAAGCCCTCCAGCAACAGCCAAATGCACTTAAGCATTGTCCCAACAATAACCCAAGAGGTAGGGATTGCTAGAGCCTCAGATGGTTTAAGGAAATCTAGGTCGAATGTCTGAAGAAGTCGAGAGGCTTTCTAAATTGGCCCCTTCATGTCGCTGAACACCAAGCGGTGACAGCGATGACTGCTGGTCAAGGCCTCACTGAGTTCTAGGTGCTGCTATGTGCCCTACCAGGATGATCCAATTCAGCCCTCGCAACAATCCAGAGGAAGCCATCACTGTTTGGTCAAGTGCTGCAATGGAGGCTTGGAGAGACTGTAAGGTCACATGGGTGGAGGTGAGGAGGCCTGAGATTTTGGGTTTTGTTTTTGTAATTCCTCGGGGGTGCATCCCTCCACTCCACACAGATTCTCAGTCGCAAGTCCTTTAAGCTGCATTTGAGTTAGTTATTTAAAGATGGCTAGCACATCTCACTTGTCAAGTGAGCGTTTAATGGTTCCCATATCCACATATAATGCTTTCTAAGACTTTGTCTTCATCATTTTCGCTTCCTGCCTGATCCTGTCTTCCTGCAGAGTCTATTGCCCATTGTGCTGACTGAAGGCAAGATTCCTTCCTCTCTCCTCTTGCAGCAACAACTTCTGTAGAACACTCTACACCCTTTGGGGTAGTAGGCTGTGAAAAGGACACAAAGGTTGTTGAAAACACAGTCCAAGAATGGAGTCATGTGAGAATTCTGAGTGCTTGTAAGAAAACTCCAAGAAAACAAGAGTCTTGCGACCTCAGTTTCTTCAAAACACAGAGCTGTTCTTGGAATGTGTTTTCGTGCTCCCCCCAGGTGCAGCAGACAGGAGTGAGTTGACTTCAGCTGTTGCTATTCATGTGCCTCTATGGAAAAACATGTTTTTGCCATGTGCCGCTTGTCTTTGTGATCGTATACAGCTTGAGTCCACAAGAACTTTAATCAGGTGACCTTTCATAACCCTCAGGGTATAAACTGTCGAATGTTCTGAATAAAGCTGGCTATCTAATGTGACTTTAGTCTGCCTCCTTTTTTAGGGCCCACTATCCCAAGTGACTGTGGAACATAGGTCCCTTGTTTTCCAAGACAGATAGGGGAAAGAGATGATGAGGACATGCAGCCTATAATTCAGGGCAACCTACAACCAGTTTTCTAGGGAGGCTGAGGCAAAGCTCAGTGTCCAGGAAATTCAGAGCTGGTTTCTCTGTTGGGAGTTCTAGAGGGGTGAGTCATTAAGGGAGAGGATCAGAGTGTCACCAAGTAGATTGAATCCTCTCATTGGACTGCATCTACCTGTCACCCATGCTGTGAAAACCTGGCTTGTACAACATACACAGAAGTCTCCTCAGTACATTTTCTAGATGGGCACATCCTCTAAGTGCTGGTTTGGAATCATGGACACAAGTCTTGGTTCCAATGCTACTTCTGGATATAAACTGACTAGTTTTTTTTTTTTTTTTTCCAACTGTAAAGTAGGGATATTTGGCTAGGTACATAACCTTTTCCATAGGTTTTTGGTTAGGATTATATTCATTCACATAAAATTACTTGCAAGCTACAATGAAATATAAAAATTAAAGATTATTTCTGACCATTCTTGTTACAAATACTAATGATAACTGATGCCATGAGTTTCTCATTTATCTAATGCTTTTTGTTTTTTAAACTTTTATTTTTCTTATTATTTTAAAGTGTGTGTCTGTGTATCTGGGTGTGGCTGAGTGCTAGAGTCTATAGAGGTCAGAGGGGTCAGGTCCCCTGGAACTGGAGGTACAGGCGGTTATAAGTCACCCGATATGGGTGCTGGGAATTGAACTTGGGTCCTTTGAAAGAGCATCATTATGTACTCTTACTTGCTGAACCATCTGTCCAGCCCCTTGTTTTTTAGTTTTTTATACTTGGGGACAGTTAGTAGGACTTCAGAGATTCATAATCCCTAGCCTCTGTCCTTGTGATCTAAGAAGTCTGGGGGTGGGGGCAGTGGGTACAATCGCTTGTGTGAGTTTTCTGTGCTGAGACAAGGCTTAGTGGAACTCTGCAGGAGCTTTGCTCTTTCTCATTGGTGGCGCATGCTGAAGACTTGCATGCTCAGAAAAGGATGGAGGGCGGTTATCTTTAAGTTTGAGCTCATACTGCGTCCAGGCACTTTTATGCCCACCATCTTCTTAACAAGCTAGGGAACTAGGTATTATTATGCCCAATTTATGGATGAGGAAGCTGAGGAGGTGGGATAAATTTCAAATTTTAATAAAACTGAAAAATATAAAGCCAAAATTTAAACCCAGGTTATCCACCTGCAGGTTCCCCCGCGCCCTTGTTACCCTTCTCAGCAGACTGCGTCCTCATAGAGCTAACTCACTATGTTAATCCCAAGCGACCTTCTTACTTGGGTCTTTTCCCATGAGAGAGAGGTTATGAGATTTGGCATAAGCATTCTGTTACTCTTTCTTCTTGTACTTCCTATGATGAGACCCTTCTCTCTACACTCTGCCCTGACTTCTCCCTCTCTTCCAGTCCCAAAGAGAGGCCAAGGAGTCAAGGACCTCGATGTATGAAGAGCCTGCAGAGAGCTCCCTGCCCCCTTAGAAATCCTGGGACAAACACACAGAAGACAAAATACACACATACAATTCTGCTCAAGGAGGCCACATAGACCAAGCCTTGATTGCCAATTTTTGGAGACGTGGGAAGTCTCAAAATATGATTTCCAGATTGCTTGTTTTACAGGTAAGAAAAATGGCGAGCCAAGAAGGTGCAAGGACATCCACAAGACCACGGACTAGTGAGAGGCAGAGTGTGTGTGTGGGAGCCCAGGGGCGAAGGGAAATCTCTAGCTTTCCCACTGGGAACTCAACTTTACCGGATGATGGCTCTTTCTGGAGGAAGGCTCAGAGTTGAGCCTATGTGAAGTCCGGAGGCCAGGGCCTCTCCTTTGATCCACTCACACTCCCGCTGAAGAACAGGAAGTGCTTCATCTCTCAGCTCTGAAAGTGCATTTTGGGGATGGGAAAGGGGGGTTGGGGCTAAGAGCGACCAACAGTTTACTCTTGCTTAAAGAACAGAAAGATGTAAGATCAGACGCTTAAGGAGAAAATGCAAGCTGACATTGAGTCCTAAGGCAGAATGAGATCTCAGGAAGAGCTTCCTCAAGCCCCAGGGTGGATATGGGAGAGGGTTAATTCTTTGCCAGTTCCTTCTCTGTT
This sequence comes from Peromyscus californicus insignis, assembly GCF_007827085.1. NCBI lineage: Eukaryota > Metazoa > Chordata > Mammalia > Rodentia > Cricetidae > Peromyscus > Peromyscus californicus. The sequence continues at coordinate 6,799,202 of NW_026294458.1, read as the reverse complement.
CTGGTAGAGCTGGATGCTAGGGAGGTGAGAGTGGGGTTGAAGTGGGAGCATGGGGGGAGGGGTGCCAGGGAACTTTATGCAACCTCCAGTATTTCCCTTACTCTGTTAGCACCCACAACTTCCCCTGCTAAGGGAGGAAAGAGGAATGAATTACTCAGTTTAATAATTCATACAAATTGAAAAGTTTACTGTGTGAAATAAAGGGGGCATAAAGAGGGCAAGAGAGAAATATTCCTGAGTCCTCTTTGAAAGGACAGAGGTATGAAGAGGATGTTTCTTGATTAGCTTGCTTGAGACTACAGATGATCCATGTGAAATAAGCAAGTAGCTCCTCCCTTCAATGGTAGGTAGCCCCCTCCCTACAATGGTAGGAATCCCCTCCCTTCAATGATAGGTAGCCCCCTCTCTTCAATGGTAGGTAGCCTTCTCCATTCAATGGTAGGTAGCCCCCCCTTCAATTGTAGGTAACCTCCATTCAATGGTAGATAGCCCCTCCGAGTTTCAATGTAGGTAGCCCCCTCCCTTCAATGGTAGGTAGCTCCGAGTCCAGGAATTCTTTTCACAAAGCAAGTCTGGTTTAGGAGTCAAGCTTCTTGTTCAGCCCCATCTGCCTAGCTAAGGAGATTTTACCTGAAAAGCTGGTTTTACAGCAAAGAAAACTGAGGTACCCCCCCCCCCCCCATACACACACACCTAAAAATGGGTTGGTAGCAATACCTAGACTAGAAACCAATCCTCTCTTAGTACTCATACTATGTCCCCACCCCAGTTTCTCACCCTCCACTCTCCAGGCAACTAAGATACCATGAAAGCCAAATAATCCTTAGGGGAATCAGCAGCCAGGTGCTTTGACCGAGTCCTTGACTGATAAGGGTTGGGATGAAGGTCATTTAAGGACATCTCAGAAAGCATACAAGCCAAGGGCCTCTTAGACCTACTCTCCAGCTCTCCTGGAAAGGACGAGTCGGTTCATGCAAACCGCCTGTACAAGTGGCAGAAGCAGAGTGAGTGACGGGGAAGACTCCATGCAGAAGAGGAGGTCTGGGAGCTAGCTGAAGGCTAGACCCCTTGAGGCGACAGATCACACTAAGACCGTTGGCATTTTACTTGGAGTCGAGACAGGATTTGGCCTGTGTCATGATCGGACATTTCCTCAGGAGTCTGTCTTTACGTGGTGGTGAGGATAGACTGTTTGGGAAGGTTGTTCTAGGTAAATAGCCTAGGCTGGCCTCACACGCCTGCTTCTGCTGGCGTTACAGGCACACACCACCGCACTTGGTGAGCACACGTTATATATAGCACGGGCAGAAGAAGGAATCCAGCGGGGAGGATTTTTAGTAATTCCGAAGAAAGAAGATAGTGGCTTAGATCCAGGTGATCAGAAAGCAGGTGATAAGAAGTGGGTGGATTGTGGGTGGTTTAAACAAAAAAAGCTAACTGGCCAGAAAGAGAAGAGACTGAGTAGTGAGCAGTGGGGTGACCAAGAAAACTGGGAGCAAGTAGAGTTCTAGAAGCCATGGGGACAAAGGGTTTCCAAGGGGAAGGAGTGATGGATGGGGTCTGATGTTGCTCTGGGAGTTGAGAGCAGGTTGAGAACTGTTGGATGCAGACACGGAAGACATTGGTACCCATGGCCCATGGCGGAAGCAGGACTTGACTCCTAACCTCATGGAGCCCTGGTTTGCCTACTGACTATCGCTTAGGGTTCCTTTATTGTGAATCTTGCCATCTCAATTAGATTGTAAACTTTCCAACCCCAGGGATGATGAGTCAGCCTGTTCCCAGAGCACCAGGTCCTTGGCAGCTGGGGGGTGGGGGGAGGGGCTCATCAAGCATGCTGTAGGTTCTGTGTGGCTTGCCAGCACACTCTGTCACTGGAGCAATGGCTAGAGCAATTCTCCCCGTGCTTGCTTACCTTGGACACAGCATTTCAGCTCCTTTGGGTCTGTGACGCTCTTCCTGCTTTCCCGGATCACAGCCCTGTTCTTCTTGGTTTCTCCCCAGAGATTGGTGCCTCCGTACATGCTGGGAATGTTAAGAATGGCAATGCCTTCCAGGAAGATATTGCTCAGGTCCACCTCAACTCCGTCACACTGCGAAACAGAGAGAAAGCAGATCATGGTGGGGCTGTGTATGGTGGGGCATCTTAAGGGTGTGGCGGGTTCTCAGCCACCCCAACACTGTCAGTTAGAAGCTGAATATCTGGCACTTAAGGCTTTGACCACTGTCATGAGATGGAGCCGGCTAGTCCTGGTTGGCTCTAGGAAAGACAGCACAAAACTTCCAAAGGACTAGTAACGCTTATGGATGCAATTTAGACCAAGGCAGTGGCCAAACTCATATCCTCAGTTTGGATGACTCCTAATCACAGTGAAGATCTGCTGTGTCACTGGGTCCAGAAACCAATATTAGGGAGATTCTCAACAAATGACTATTTTCATTTTATCCCTTGATTTTATCCTCTCCCTCTGCCTGCTGAGAAGTGCGAGACTTTCAGGTTTGGGAGAACTTCCAATTTGCCTGTCTCTCAGAGCTGTGTAAGTGTTGCTCTGGCACATGTGCTTGCTGACGTAGCTGAGTTTCTTTATCTAGTTTCTACCACCCCCATCCCCCACGGGTTTGAAAGGTTGGAGGGCTTGAGTCTGTGCTTCACTTAGCTGTAAATCCTATTTTGGCGTGATGCTTACCAACGCAGCAAAAAAAAAAAAAAAAAAAAAAAAAAAGTACTAGCTTTGATTCTTGTTCCTTGGGATTACTGGTGATTTATTTCATTTACAGAAGAATGAACAGGACCCAAAGAGTTGTCCTATACCCAAGAATGCACAGGAAAGCGCCACATTTGTGGAATTTGACAAACTATAAACTCCGTGTTTTGTTTTGTTTTGTTTTCTTTTTTAGCTTGCTTCTTTGAAGAACGGCGGACAGCTGAAGGCATACATACAGTAGCATCTATTCCCACCTGGGGTGTCTGCTCCTATGCTCTGGCCGCCTCCATCAAATTCATGGTGGGTTAATTCCATTGTTACGGTATTCCGAGGTGGGACCTAATTAGGATTAGATGAGAATGGAGCCCCGTGATCTTATTAGCCTTGTTGGAAGGGGAAGGAAACCACAGTGTGCGTGCTGCCTCCAGACCGCAGAGTCCCTGGGAGCCAAGGGCCCTGTCACACGCAGCGCCTGAACCTGAATGGTAAGAACTAAACTTTCGTTACTTACTATTCGCCCAGTTTGTGGTGTTCAGGAACAACAGAAAGTGACCTAAAATACCCAGAAATCTAACGACGTTCAGCATCTTCGCCAGAGGAGGAAGAGAGTTGGCGCTCGTTACCTTCACAGTGACTCACCCACCACCCCCAGTTCTTTGAAGTTCCTAATCAATGCTGTCACCTTCTGACTTGTCCCAACCATAGAACAAGAATACAGTGAGCTTTTCTGGTAACTGGGGACACACTTCTCCACTGGGGAGTTTGGATCCTCTCAACGTTCTCTTAAGTGGGCATGGATTCTTTCTTCTGGCTTCCTCCACTGGTCCTATCCTCCCTCTTGGAGTTAGGTGGCATGGCCTTCCTCCTCCTTGCATTCAGCCAGTCCAGTATTATTTAGAGAGAGGATCGTCAGTCATTATCGTGGTGTATGTGGGGCTGGGGCTCAGGGAGCAGGATGCCAACCTAGCGTGCACAGAACCATCCCTAGCAGTGTATATGCTGGGCACGTGGCACAGGAGGCACGGTACTCAGGAGGCAGAGGCAGGGGGATCAGAAGTTCAAGGACATCCTCGGTTACATAGTGAGTTCAAGGCCAGTGTGGGATGCACTAGACCCTGTCTCAAAACAAACAAACAGACAAACAACAACAACAAGAAAACCACCACCAACAACAACAACAGAAAACCCATTCAAAGAAAAACTAAAAACCCCCAAATCCCAAGAAACTCACTGACTATTGCCACACCATCCCTTCAGCTATGGTGGCTGCCTTCCTTATGAATCTTGGAGCATGGAGAGACAGAGGAAGCGGGGTACACTGAGGGCATCACACAATGTTCAGACTTCAAGGGAATACTCAACTATTTTCTCCTCCTCCCATTCATCTAGCTGGGCAACCTCTGGGCTCAGTGTAGCCAGTACTTCGAACCTCCTTTCCAGACTTTTCTTATTTTGACTGTTCTATTCTGCACACACCACAGTTTATTACCTGGCTAATTGGTACTATCCCTGGCATCAAAAACAATAGCACTATCAGGACTCCGTGGACAGGTGGCAATCACACCACCATTTCTTGGGGCTGGAATTCTATCACATTATCATGCCCATAAAACAAGACATGAACAAAGCACCCGGAAGGGTGTAACATGTTACCTACCATTGTTCTTCTCCTTGATGTGGTCCGAGCCTCATCAGCTCTTTTGTTTGAAGCTAAATGACGACACTACCACTTCCACTGGCGTGGGATCTCAGTCACCCCTATTCTCATCTTGCTATGTGTTTCTTTCTCTTGAACTTAGGCAGGAGTGAAAAATACAGCGCAGACACAGGACTTTGTGTCTATGTTAAGTTATTTCCTCTGGTTCTCGGTCCAACCTCCAGTCTAACCAGACCATCATTCTGTGACCTTCGTTACAGCTCTCCCATCATTTGGGGATTAAGTTATATAACGGCAAACCCAGGGATCAAGTCTCCCCTCGGTCAGACATGGTATAGTGGTAACCTTAGCATGGAGGTGCTGTACTGATGCAGGATCTTCAGGACCCTGCTCCTACCGGCCCACTTGCAGTTTAAGGTAGCGTCACAGAGCTTTAGATGAGATGGACCTAAGAGAACATGCCCTCACCTTGGAGCAGGATGGAAATCCAGGTCTGCAGACCTCAATTCTGTGGATTTTGTGGTTTTTTTGAGGGGGGGGTTGTTTGTTTTTGTTTTTGTCAAAACAGAAGACACTACGCTAAGTTCACATTGAATTTTCTAAATGATTTCCTGACAACTTCTATCAGAAAAGTAATAAAAGAATCTATCTTTAGTCAGCTTTATTATTTGTGCATGGGTGTCAATCACTGGCTCTAGTTTCCAGGGACTAGAGAGAAGTGCCTCAATATGTAGTTTTCACTGTATACCCTTCTGTCTTTGGGAAAGTGGTGTGGCATTTGTCTTTGCCTTTCATGGGACAGAATCTCCTGTTTTCTACATGGATCAGAGTGACTTCTGAATGATATCTAGAGAATTTCCAACAACTTGGACTCAAATGTGTGTGAATTTTCAAAGGCCATTAAGTTCTCCATTGCCGTACCTTAGACATGGTGGGACGTTAGCATGTTTCCCCATATTTAATTTAGGACCTGATCGAGTTCGATACTCTGTTGCTGTGATAAACACTGACCAAAACTAAGCCCAGGAGGCAAGAATTTACTTGGCTTACATATCCCAGATCACAGTCCATCACTGTGAGAATTCGGAAGCAGGAACTCAAGTTAGGAACCTGGAAGTAGGAACTGAATCAGAGGCAAGGGAGGGTTGCTGCTTACTGGCTTGCTCCCCAAGGCTTGCTCAGCCTGCCTTCTTATACAGTTCAGACCATCTGCTTATGGGTGGTACCACCCACAAAGTGCTAGGTCCTCCTACATCAACCATCAGTCTAGACAATACCCCACAGAGCAGCCCACAGGCCAATCTGATGGAGGCAATTTCTCTATTGTGGGTTCTCCTTCCCAGGTACCTCGAGTTTAAGTCAAGTTTATAAACACTAACCAGCAGAAAGCCACTAGCAGTACGGAAAAGAAGAAAATGTCCAGAATGGCAGAGTCCTACTGAACTATACTTCCTACATTTCATTCTGTTCCTGTTTGTTGTTTTTTTTTTTTTTTTTTTTTTTGGTTTTTCGAGACAGGGTTTCTCTGTGTAGCTTTGCGCCTTTCCTGGATCTCACTCTGTAGACCAGGCTGGCCTCGAACTCACAGATATTCGCCTGGCTCTGCTGTTTTGCTTTTTCACATCACATCATGTTCTCAGCTGCAGCTTCCCAGAGCCAGGCTTGTAGGTCGGAGGTGTTCTTTGCACAGTTCCTCCTGGGCGTGGCTACACAGTGCCTTTGTCTCTGTGTACAACCCCCTTAGCGCATGCGCATCCTGGCCTCTCTGCTGCTGTCACCATGACTTGGAAACAAGAGCCCCTTTCCCTTCTCAATGTGTTTAATGATCTGTTGCGAGTTTATCTTGGAAAGTGTTCTTATTGGTTCACCCTTCCTAGGCTATTGCTAATTAGGAATTTAGGCTCTGGCCCACTGTGCCAAAACTTGTCTGCACTTCAGAATGGGCTTTCCTCAACTCTGTGCCTGGAACTGTCCCCTTTCCTGCATCTCTTCCTAGATCCAATAGCTACTTCCCTTCCTGGTTGGAGTAACTTCCATAGCACTTCCATTTATTCATCGTTGATTGAAATATCTCTTCCCTTCTGAGAAGTAGTAATAGTCACAGCGACCCTTGGCCAGACTTCCTCGGGCACCAGGCTGGCCTTCACCTACCCTGTCTCTTAGGATCCTAGCGGTGAGGGAGATACCACTGCTGCCCCAGCGGGTGGTGGAGGCGCTGGCTCAAGGTCATTGCACAGATGTAGCCGGAGGTTGCCAATGCCGGCGCTGGATGCCAGGTTCCACCCTAGAGATGAGGTGGTGAAGCTGATGCTGATTTACAGCAAAATTCAGCTTGCAGCTGTTGTTTGAATAATTGGATCTCCCACTGCCGTTCTATCTTATAAGGGCTTAGACATTAGTGTTATGAAATCCCGTCTCTAGGCCAGATTTGTTTAAAAACAACCCACAAAACCAAAGAACTAGACCACCAGCACTCTCCTTGACAAATAGGCACCTTTCTTCCTTGCCAGCAGCCTTAAGTGTCCTCTGTCTGTCTGTCTGTCTGTCTGCAGCCATATCCTGCTAGGAGTGTTCACCGTTGCTGCCTCCCTAGAAGAGCAGTCCTCCTCTGTTCTTGGTAGACTGTCCTCTTACATTCTCTATCCGGTGTAAAGTGGGGCAAACAGGAGACATGGGAGGATTCTGAGGTGTTTGACACTGAGGTCTCTACCCACCCTTGGGCTCTGAGACAGAGGGATTTAAATCCTGGCTCTCTTGTAAGACTGCTGTGTGATTCTGGCTTGGTTCTTAATCTCTCTGAGCTTTAAGCAGTCAACTAGAAAATGAAGGTGGGGAATGATGGAGTTTTGGTGGGGGCAGAGGCAACCCCTAACTCCTGCATGATTTGACCTCCCCCTGCTCCCTGCCATTGGCTGGAGCAGTTTAATGCCGCCGCCGCCGCCGCTCCTCTGCACACCTGCCTCCTAGCCCCAGTCTCTACTTCCTTCAGAACTCCGCGAAGATGCAAGGCTTGCTGTACTGAGTCTAAGAAAGTGGAGCCGGGAGTGGAGCACTTGAGGGCCTAACTGGAACACAGGACATGGCCTGTTCCCCAGCTAAATCCTCCGTGCTCCATGACGTCACCCCCACCCCCCCACCCCCACCCCCGTGACTGCAGGGAGAGCCTAGAGGCCCTTTCCTGACGCCCTGAACTAGGCTGGGGTTCTCAGGCTCGGCTCCTGAGCCCTGGTTGGGGCTGCACCGCCCCAGCATTTACAGCTAGTCATGCTGCTCAGAATCGGCGCAGGGGCAGGTACTGCAGGGGCCACCGAGGCCTGCTCAGCTCCTGCCCTGTGACCCCAGGCCCCACAGTTCTGACTTCCTCAGAGCGGGATGGTTCTGGGGAGAAGGTCGTTGTGACTAGGTTAGGAGGCCACAGGCCTTGCTGAGCAAATTACTAAAGAGCTCAGGATTAGTGGTGTTCTCCCTCCACCCCGCTTTGGGTCTCTGCAATTCTGGGCTGAACCTAGACTCTCCCAGCTCTCGTCTTCGCTGAGGGGGTTGACAGCATCAGAGGGGAGGGAGGCAGAGCATCATGCACCCTGCAGCAGGGCCCCCTCGGTAACCTGAAAAGGTAGAGGGGAGGCCTCCTGCATTCAAGCCCCGTCAACCCTTTCCTGCAGGTCCTCGGGGACAGAGAATCTATTTATTTGGCGACCTCTTTCAGTTTTTAGGCTGCGTTATCCCTAACCTGGATTCTCCACACCACCCGCAGGCAAGTTTTTCTCTAGTTTGGTAGCAGATTGTTTTTCTCTCGAAGCTCCACCCACCACTGGGCTGGGTCTGCTTGGGGAGTTAGGAGGTGGAGCTCAGCCCTGAAGAGCTCTGGGGGCTCCTCCCGGCTCTCATCTTCCGGCTCCCCGGGTTTCCAGGGTACTCTGCCGCTGCATTATTCTGATATGTCCCCCCTTCACTTCGTTTTAATCTTTTTATTATGGGTATTTCTAAAGGTGCAGGAAAATAGAGAGAAAATAACACCCAGCACAGAGGTTATATCTGGCATGCATGTCGAATTGTTTGTTCTACAGCAGACCCGGATTTTCTCTTTCCGTCCGTAAATACTGTGTATCTTTAAAATTACTTCCGTCATCAACACTCTTCAATGGCAATCATAATTCCTTAACTTTCTCAACAGTCCCCTTTTCTCTAATTACCAGTTTGTCTGAAGGTGTGACTGCTTTTAGTTGAGAGATCTCAGGTTGGTTTGTTTGTTTGGGGGGTGGGGTTAATCCTTTTTGGAGGCAGGGTCTGAGGAGGATACTGAGCCTCTTCCCAGCGAGTGACCAAATCCAGGAGGGAGCTCCTGCTGAGGGAGAAACACTGGGCCGTATCTATAGAAAAGGTCTTTCAGTTACAGCGCAGAAGGAGAGGGCTGAGGTCGAGGTGGACCGCATCCTGACCTTTGACTGGGTTCCTCACCGCTTCAGACCAAGCCTGAAGGGCAGGGGGTGGGGAACTGACATAAGCCTGGGCACCCCTCCCCTCCTCTGCCTCTCTTTTGAGGGAACAGGATACCAACAAGAGTCAAGCAGAGCGAGCGAGCTCCGGTAGATCACCCTGTGTAGTCCCAAGGTCTTGTGGAGCCCGGGAGAAGACAGCCAGTGGCGGCAGGAGGGCAGGGGTCCTTGCGGATTTGGCTTGGCCGCCGAGAGGGCATTTCAGGGTTCTGGGAAGACCGGCCCCTAACTGGTCTGCCCTCTTTGGTTTGGCAAGAAGATAATAGCTGAGGTTGATAGTTAGCTGGGTCCCGGTAACTGCCTGTTGTAGAGACTACATTGTTCTGTGTGGCCAAAGACAAAGAGTTGGGGGTCTGTTTACCGCCCCGTTTATGTCTGATACATCCCAACCTGCCTGAGACGCAGTGGCTCCTCACAACTCTTCCAAGTGTCTAGCAGGTAAGTAGTTCTCTGCCTTTCATTGCTTTGATTTCCCCAAGGGACACGAAGCTCAACAGAAGGGAAGAACAGTGTCCCACACGGCTCTGTGTCTTCCACAGACCCAGGACTATCTAACCCATATCGGGTGTTCAATATAACTACCTGTGAATCGAAAGCCGAGAATTTGTGGAGAAATCCTTGTTTCCTAAAAGGGAAAACAAGCTGTTCCATGGAGACCACTGACAGAATCTTCCTAGATGGATCTGCCCAACCTCCTTAGATGAATACAGTGATGGCTAAATAAAGTGGACTCAATGCCCAGGACAGGGAGAGATGTGAATGTTAATCCTAGTCTGCAGGAAGTATTCCTCTGTTCATAGCTAAAGTACCACCCTCCACACCCCCCCCCCCAACAGGAAGAGGCATGGGAGGCTGGCTGCTGAGGCAGAGAAGACAGAAGCACTCACTCATTCATCAAGCATCTATGCTAGAGCTAAGGATGGAGTGGAAATAGGACATGACCCAGTTCCCCAGGTGCTTTCTCAGTCAGTGTTGGAGACAGGTGCTGCTAACCGCTCACCAGCAAGGCCTCCAGAAAAAACAAAACCAAAGAGCAAGCAATTGTGTTCTAAGGTAGGAACGCTCTGACTATAGCCAATCACAAGCTACAACAGCATCAACAGAAAGAGTCGGGAAGAGAGGCACCAGCAGGCAGGCCGGCTTTGATAACTGATGGGCAGAGACAAAAAGACCCAGAAGGAAGCTCATACCCTTCTATCGCAGGGCCTATGGCTGAATTAGAGAATTCACTCTGCATGTAAGAAAAGTAGCCAGGGAAATCACTGTATTTGCTTTCTCTAGAGAAGAACAAGAGTGAGTGCTTTCAGAGTTAATGTCTGCTACGTACTGTGAGGGAAGAAACCATGCTATATTGAGTGGAGAGAGTGGTCTTGGAAGACAGTCTACCTGTCTGCACACAAAAATGGGTCTGGTGTGTAGGTAAATCTTACAGGCAATAGCTTGCCCTGTGTTCAGAGAGGCTATTTGATATGATTTTAGGAGCTGATATCTGTCGTGGGCAGTAAGATAATAACATCCACATATAATAATGCACATCATTTTTAGCAACTTTATGAACCAGGCGCATCAAATATTTTATATCTAATCCATTTAACTCTGCCATGTCAGTATTTATATGCTCATTACGCACACGAGGAAACACTGACGTGAAACTAAGGAAGGTCTTTCTCTTCCAAACTTCTCTTTAGTGCTTGTCTTCTCTCAACTGCCAGGTTTCTTGTATGAGATGCAAGTGGCAAGACCCAGAAGCCAGAGCAATGTAAAGAGCTTGTGCGCGAGATCTGCTCGTGCTGTGCTGGTACCTCTGAGACAACGTGGAGCGTCTGTTCTAACAAGAGCAGTCGGTGGGGAGATGGTTCTGGGGTTAAGAGCACTTGACGCTGTCACAGAGGACCTGGGCTGGGTTCCCAGCACTCACCGAGCAATTCACAACTGTCTGCAATTTCAGTTCCAAGGGACTGATACCCTCTTCCGGCCTCCAGGAATACTGTACACATATGTCTGTACACAGACATACATGCAGGCAAAACCTCATACACATAAAATTAAAAACAAAAACAAAAAAACAAGTCTTTAAAAAAAGTAGAATTATGGATCGATAAATGGAGGTATATAGGAACTGGGACTGTACAGCTCGTTGTGAATTAATGTGATACTATGTAAAAGATACATCATTAGCCTTATGAAAGACAGTCACACAGAAGAGTGAGGAGGATAATAATATGCCTGCAACGAGGACTTCATTCATGCATCCACAGATACTGTGTATTTCTTTTATTCCAAGCAATGTGCCAAATGCCAACTAGGGAATCAATCGCAGGGAACAGGACACACAACTCTTGTGCAGTATCAGGGAGCATGTTCTGAATGTCCATGCTATCTAGACATGAACGGGCTTCTTGAGGGCTCCCTACCCTTCCAGTAATCAGGAGGAGGTCAAAGCCTCACTTACTAGAATATGCTAGGATTCACTCTTTTGTTGAGTGTGTAAGTTAAAATAAAATCCCTTCTGGTTCAGAGATCTGAAATTTGGAATTTACTCTGGCAGGCTACCGCAGGCTGCATTTAAGTTTCTTGTCCTAATGTCCCTCTGTGGCCAGCCTTGATCTCCCAGCTGTGTGCTCCACATTCTTTGCAGCTAGCTCTGGTGGGCTAGCTAGCTAGCCTGGAAAGGAGCTGCCATCTGTGACAGGGATGATGGAGTGCTGGTGAATTGTGTGGGCTCAAGGAATGTGGCATTGAAGCCGCGCACACACAACCTGCTGAAGAGCATCCCATGGGCAGAAACTGTTTTCTTCCTCTCTGGCCCTGCTCTGTTGCTATGCCAGGAGGGCACA